>NC_137443.1:9342500-9942500 GCF_964374335.1 Astatotilapia calliptera | reverse complement strand
CAAATTAACACGAAACATAGAAGGAAAAGAAGATTTGAATAATGTAAATCTAACGGTTCCGGAGAACAGCTTAAAAACCACACAAAATGTCAGGGCTTTTGTTCATATGACATGAAGGCAGGGGATTCACATTGCTTCTTCCAGCATGTTTCACCATTAAAGCTCAATCAGCATGAACCATACCATGCTCTTTGTTTACCATCTCCTTTCAGGCTGCAATCAGTTTGACTGCAGCCATCCTGGACTCCTCAAAAATAGCCCTCTGTCCCCATGTGGGTCATGAAGGGAAGGATGTGGTGGCGATGAGGGTAAGGGATGAGTCTTTTCTACTGACAGATCTCCTGCGCAGTGTGCTGAACACACAGCTTATGTATCATGTTTGCACACATTACTAAGAATAGTCACTGTACTTTGACAAAGCTCGAGCAAGGAAGGAGAAAAAAAAAAAAAAACTCACTGAAAGTAACCCCAAAGTGAACTTTTTTTCAATAATATTGAGCACTTTTTAAGACACTTTACAAACATCTGCTTGTGACCCACACATCTGTGACAGTTATTCACCTCGATATTTTATTGCCATCAATTCCAAGCAGGCGGGAATAAATTACTGGACACCATTTCTGTCATGACACTTTCAGAAGTACAAGTGATAGAAGAGTATTCACACTTCTTTTGAACAATCTGTACCAACTATTTTGAGTATGTTTAAAATTATATGCTCTAAATCCATATGGCGTACTAAAAAAAACAAACAAAAAACTGAATATGGAACGGTTTCCAAACAAATACCAGAGCAATCCGCTGCTTCTTCAGGCAGACTTTCATCCTGTGGCTGAACTCCAACTCAGACTAGAGCTGGTCACCATTGTTCTGTTGATTAACTTGGTGTAGCAGCACTCAAAGCAACTGTCCACTTGATGTAGATTTTGGCTAAAGTGGATCTTCAGAACCTGCGCTTTGTACTATGAACCAAGTTCAACATACCCAAGATATGAATTCCTCAAAGTTTCTTTTTGGGGTGGCTTAGGCTCAAGATGTACAGCAGATCATCCATCAATAAGAAGGTTGGCGATCCGATCCCTAGCTGCTCTAGCCTCCTTGCCAAAGCATGCAAGATATGAGGTTCCTGACAGACATCTCTCTGTTCTGAAGTCTTTTGCCCCACATGAACCATAATCCTGCTCTATGAATCATCGTTTCTTAAGAGGTTGAGCAATTCTAGAGCACTCAAAACTACGCGGTCACAAAGAGGATTCATTAATTGCTAAAACCTGTTCACCTGCGCGTGATTTATCACAGCATGTAAGCACAGAGACATTGAAGGATGTCTTTAAGAGCAAACTATATGTTGCTACATATAAAATGTAGCCCTTAGTGGAGGAAACATATTAGGGCTGCATACCCAGCTGTCTTGTGTAAAACAGGATTATTTAAGTTTACTGGGGCTAAGGGCTTTAAGTCCACGAAGACCTTGAGCATAACTGAGCTATGAGAAGAATGTTCAGAATTTTAATTAGATCCAGGATATTTTTAACCAGTAGCCTGAACCTGTCATCAAACTCTGGGCCCATTTACAATAAAATATTTAACTGAAGGGACCTAAGAGAAAAAGAGCCAACAAAAGTACTGATTTAAGCAGACAAATAGGGAGACTATGCCCTTTTGGTTGATACATGAAAGACATACTTGCCAAAACCAAATTAGGTGCTTAATGCTCATTACTCACACTGAAACTGGATTTCACAAAAAGTCATGGACCTATTAGAAACCAAAACTAAGAGGAAAAACTATGAACTGTAAAGAGAGGTGTAGGTTATTAAGACCGAAGCCTTGATGGCACAATGTCAGTATTTTTCTTTGTTTTTTCATGTTGGGTTAGGTCAGTGATGCCATTTACATCAATCAACTTCCCTGTGAACTGGCTGAAACTGACTCTCACATTAATATAGCAATAAAACTCAAGATTCAAGGATAACCTTTATTGTCAAAGCACTGCAGTGCAGAAACAATGAACCTGGGTAGGCAATCCTTGGTTAGCCTTCACAAAAAGTGGATTCTCTCCACAATCGTTTATGGTCACTGGACTCAGGGCATTTCTTTTCTTTCTGAAATCTGCCACGGTCTCCTCTGTCTTGCTGTTGAGCATAAGACTGCTACTGGAGCTGCCATGTTCATTACCTTTCACCTGTGTGTATTCTTATTGTTGGAGATAAACCAATGTCTGTTGGGTCATCTGTTCTGTCATCTTGTTTGACAGTAAAGATTATGGATAAAGAGTGAATACAGAAGAAGGCTCAACCTAGACCTCCTGGGGAAGGCCTGTGCTCATGGTGATAGTGGGAGATGTGTTTGAGTAACCTGAAATTCTATAGAGGGTTCCTGGAGGTACGGTTACATTTTTCTGTTTAATGCCATGCTTTACGTCAACACTCACTAGAGAATAACTCATGCGTCACCAGACCGAGATAAGCCAACGTTTCTAGTTAGAAATTGCCTCGATTGCTGTGACAGTCTCTGTGTACTGATAAAAGGCATCTATCCATCTATTTTCTGCCTCTTATAGGACAAAACAGCTGAGCAGAGTGGAGGTTTGCTAATGACTTGGAAGTCTGGAGCTATTGCGGTGATTACTGGTTTATTTTCAGGTAGCATTAGCAAAGAAATATCTCCAGTGCGGAACAGGGTAAAGCCCTGAATGCATTGTTTAGATTTGTGTAAACACAATCCAGTACATTCTTGCGCCTTGTATGACGCTTGACACTCCGGTGAAATTAACGAAAAGGTGTTAGCTTGGTTAAAGTCCATAGTGACAGTGAAAACTTCTTCTGGATGCAAGTTCTGATATTTGCTAATGGCAAAGTGTAACATTTCATGTACTAACATAGCATTAGTTTGCAGTGTTATTTAGACTGCAATTATCCCTTGAGATGATAGAAAGGCCAGGACCTAACCATGATGTATTCTAGGTCTGGAATACACCATACAATCATACTTTGCAATGTTATTCTCAGTTGTACTTCATCCAACCTTTTAACAATGGAGCGAATATGGTTGGATGGCAAGAAATATGGTTGGATGTGGTAATTTGTAAGGTGCAGCCTTCAGCCTGGAATATATCCCCGCTCCCTTTATGATGTGCTGCCATCAGGGCCCTTATTTGGCATCTGTCTGCTTGGATCGTAATCCAAGCAGATCACGTTACTGGAGAAATCTCAAATCAAATTAATTTTCACTCAAAAATATGAGCTACAAGCAAACACTATAAGACTGAGATGGCTGTAGGTTACTTCTACTTCAATGGCGAATTGAATTTAACTCTTTAACATAATAAGGTCCAGGCTGTCATCACTGATAACCCCAAGCTTAACTCTCTGCTATCGAAACATGTACTTTGTTTTTAAAAAACTGTTCTCAGAAGACTTGGGAAACAAAACAAAATTATCATTCTAACTGGAACACATCAAAAACTATTCAAATGCTTTTTGCCTAAAAGGGGAAAAAACAAGGTGAGGGTTTGTGTCATCACTGATGAAGTTTTAGACCTCACAGGGTTGACTGGGGCTGAATGTCAAATTGGATACTGGAAAGTGAAAAGTGGGTGAAGTACAGGAAACTACCAAAGGTGTGAAGTTCCTGCATTGTCATGCTTGAGTTCTGATACAGCGCGACTGTACCTGACGGGTACTTTCCCAGAAATATGAAGAGATGTAATCATGACACAGACCCTAACAATATGCAGTATAAACACAATATTTTGATGAGCACAAAGAAGATAATGGGATAATGTGAATTTTCATAACTCTAACAATCCGTGTATGGACTTGGCCGGTTATAAAGTGTCCTCTTTTCCACTGTGTCAGTAAACATAACACTTCAAGTTAAACATGATCAGTTTCACTTGTGATAGCAGAGCAATGCAAACACACCAGCCTTGAGTATAAGTGCAAACAACATCACGATGGCAGGGTTTCAGCATAGTGTACTACAAATGTAGTTGCACATGGCCTAGCAGCACACCACTAGTCTAACTTTTCTTCAAATTGAACAACTATTAAGAGTTCATTCTAGCTCACATGTGCCACTCTTGCACATGAAGGCACAAAAACAGCCAACAAAGGATTGTGATGTTTTTGTTGACACATGTCCAAAAAGACTAAAACTAAAGAGAATTCCTCTCTTACCATTTTAATACATATTATTTTTTAACTTAAGTTAGATTGTGTTTCTTTACCAACTAAGGCATTTTTACATGACTTGTTTTATTAGTTTTTGTTTACCATGTTCCAAGGCTTACCCTCCAACTAATCTGCACTTTCACCTACGTGTGTCATTGTTTAGGCAAAAAGGAGAAATGCTCTTAATTTTGTCCTCCTATCAATCAGAAAGAACACGAGGTTTGGTTGCATCATCGTCTAGTTAACCCAAATAATTCACCAACCCACCTTCATAAATCACTGCTTATAATCTGAGAGCCACTCCAAAAGAGCACAAATCACTAACCCCGATTTAATTCATCCCATCATGCCATTCCAGTAGGCTTCGAACTGTCATGGATAATTCACTACATTTAGAAAATCAAACAAAGCAGCATTCCTCCCCAGATCCTGGCACCACAAGCTTTCCTCCAAATGAAATCTACCCCAGCACAAAAGTAAGAGAAAGCAAATATCCAGGTGAGATATAATAACACTGACCAGAGGCTAAGTGACAGCTAACTAAACTCTGTTAAATCCTAGCCATGACTAATTCACTTATGAGATTATTAAGAAAAATTACACCAACTAGGAAAGAGTCTGAAAAAAATCTATTAAATATTTTACAGATCAAAAGCTGCGAGTAAAGAGTTAACATCTCACCATCTGATCCAAACAGGTCCGCTTCTGTTGGTCCTTATTATGATGTTCAGGGCCAGAACATTAGTAATAAATACTGACACCAACAAACCAAAAAACTGCAGCATACCATGAAATGGATAGCTCGTAAACAGTCAGGATGCGAGTCATTTCAATCACGTTTGCGGGGTGGCAGTAGTCCTAAGTGTCCTGTGGTGGAGTCTCATCCATCTGGGATGGACTTTGGAACGTCAACACAGGAATGGCAAACTAAGACCAAGCAATGCCACAGCTCCCAACAAACAGCAGTTGGTATTTTACCGAGTCAAATAACTAGCAAGGTCTTTTGTTGTCAATCATTACACAGTCAACAGAGAAATGAGCTTACAGTGAGGGTTCATTGAGGTCTGAGAGCTGACTGGCAGGCTCTGTGGTTACACACTCTCCTCCTGCTGGGTGCTGTACGCAAACTGCAGCTCACGTAAACACCCACATAGCAAATGAGATATGGTGCTTGACCTGTTTAATGTTTAGGTTTCGGGGATTTAAAATGCTGACTTTAGTCAAATAACAGCAGCTCACACTGAAATATTACACAAGAAACTGAAAAAAAATAATTATGAAAAACACATGTATGAATGAAGTCTGTACCAGGGATGGGCAACATCCTTCTTCAGAGGGGCAGACTGATTTTGATTTAGTAATCAACGAGCACCACACTGAATAACATAATACACATTGTTAGTGGTTTTTCCTTCATATTAAAAGGACAATCCACATTCTCTTCGTTTTAAAGTTCAGTCAACACCACACAGTGCGCACCGACCCTTCCCATCTCATTTTCCTGTTTTAGCAGGCTGGTCGCTGTTACCCTCATCCTGTGATTGGACGAACTAACTCCACCGTCTTGAACTGCAGCTGGTGACGGTCAGCCTTATTCTGCTGTGAGCTGCTGCCCAGAGCTCTCTGAGGCAAACCATAGCCCAAGATGATGGAGCTTGAGTCCATCCGAGGGATGAGAGGCTCAGTGAAGAATCAGCTGATATTTGCTTTTTAATGCAGGTGCACACTGTTCCTGTCCAAGGTACACTTTTTAAAAAAAATGTTGTTTTAAATAGAGAGAGAGCAAGAGAGAGAGAGAGAGACATGCAAAGGCCCCCTGGGTCGGACTTGAAGCCGGAGCGGCCGCTCTCAGCCGTATGGCACGTGGTCAGTGCCCTCAAGCTACACTTTTTATTGATTGTTTTTTTGTTTAGTTTTTTTGAAGCGGGGAGGTTGTTTTGTTTGAGGACATCAGCAGCCCAATTGAGATCGTCAATTTGTTGTATTTTGTCCATGGGTGATCTATGACAGCTATTGAAAATTTACCAAACCACTAAATATAATCATTTATAACATTTCTTTAAAGTCCTTAAATCAAAATTGAGCAATACATCAGACTAAAACTTTGACCTCTACATCCCTATGAAAAATCAGAGCATGGCATCACTGTCTGAATAAAAAAAAAACATTTAAAAAGATGAAATTCAAAAGCTTGATTAGATTTTTTTTAAAAAGCATTAGATCCTGCTCTCTGACTCACAACCTCAGCACTTTAACTCTCACCTGTGTTTACTATAAAAAGACTAAATGAAAATATTTACCTTGGTTATGAGCAGTGGCTCCCGGTGTTCAAGTCCCCCTCTGAGCGTGAACCCCCACGGGGCACCTCCTGACAGAAATACTTCCACCAGCTTGAAGCTCTCACAGTCTCTGCTCCTCTGATCCAGATCTCCTGATTTCTGCACCACATGCCAAAAGCTCTCCGTTTCTGTACAGCGCAGATCATTTTTATATCCTTCAGCATCCATTGTACTGCTATAAAAGTAAAAAAAAAAAAAAGGAGAGATAGATATCCAGTCAATATATCATAATGGGTACCGCTCTAAAATAATAGTTTACCACAGGGGACTGTTTCCATAAGGCTTATTGTTTGGTCCAGTCTATTTCTAACGCATACCATTTTAGCACAGTTTGTCCCAGTGATATGCTGATGACACAAAGCTGTAACTCCCATTGAAATCAACTCAATGAACTCATCACTTTCTGCATCTCTTCCACTGGCTAAAAAATAAACTACTGACTTTTTATTAATAATGTGTCACATACCAGTGGCTGGAAAAACTTAAAGACTCTGAATTAGACTGGTTGATAAGATGTTTCACTGTAAATTAAGAGCTATGTAACCACTGCAGTTTGTCACCAAGATCACACAAAAACTACCACAGCCATACAGACACTTACTACAAACACTATACGCCTCATAGGATTCATATCTTCCTTCAAAAGACATAAGTTCTTGAGGTGAATAAAGGGCCTAAAGGTCATAGAATAAAATGCTATCTTTTAGTTTGAGGCATTTTGAAGATCCGTAGGACTAGAAAAGCACTTCATAAACACCAGTTCATCTCCAGTTTTCATATGAGACAACATACATGATGCCATGGCTATTGATACATCAGTACAAATCTTTCCTGGCGTATACCACAATACCTGTATTGTATTTTGTTGATATTTTTTACTAACTGAAGTCCCTCTATTGAGCTTTTTACTTGGCAATTATTTGTTAATTTATTTATTTATTTATTTTTAAAACAGAGCTCATTTCTTTGTTTTACTTTTTAAAAATGTTATAAAACTCCTTTATTTTGTTTATTTTTACCTTACTGAGCTACCTTGTCTTGTCAAGTTTTGTACTTTATTTGAGCTATTTGGCGGCATGTTATATTTAATGTTTTGGCTGCTGCAACACCGGCTCAACTTCTAACCAGGATTCCTTCTGTCCTCCAAATTCCTGAGTGTTGACCATATTGAAAAAGTCTTTTAGCACAGAACACATCCTGACTAAAAGATGGGCCTGGTATCAAAATGTAGGTTAAAAAAAAAAGAAAAAAAAAAAGGGAACCTTTGAAATAATGTAACATGTTTTCACCAGCCACCTATCCCATATGCAGATATGTCATATAAAAGTCTACCCAAAATTTTGCAGTTTTTGAAGTTTTCCTCCAGTGAATCATCAGGAAACAGGCAAAGGTTCCAGAGTGCCAGTGACTGTTTCTGTTACTCTGTTTCACAGACATTAAATTGATACAGCTGCTATTGAAACTCTGTTATATCCCATGATAATGATGCTCAGAGCTGATTATAGAAAAAAAAATGGCCCAAACAAAGATTTTGGCTTTTGATTGACTTCGCAGTACTTTGTGACAGAGCATAACGTGTTTTTCAGCCATGAAAAACTTATGTAGATATCTCCAGTTGATATGAACTTATGAGGGTTTAAAAATGCTTGAAAAAACTACATTTCAACCCACCCGTATGTACTTCGAGGCACTCCAATTCTGAAAAAATTCAGGAAATGAAGACAAAACTTTATTTAATATACTAAAATTACTGAACAAAATAACAAAAATTGATTTTATATGAAATGAGCCACAGTGCAGATTAGATTATATAAAAAAGTGACGAGACAGCAAACAAATTAAGAAATAAAAGGTAAACTGGGAAAGTAAAAACACTTTGGAAGCTGAACTGAGCGGAACTATAAGAAATAAAACATATTTAAAACTAAATAAAAACGCCTGAAAAATAACGCGGACTCTGGTTACAGTGACAAAACATTGGATTTAGGGCTCTTATTTTGAAAGGAACCTACCACGAACATGCAGACTTTCATTTATTAACTTCTTTAAGTGATAAAATATCTTCTACGTCCATCTGTACGGAGCTCTGCGAGACTAAAGCAGGAAACCTGTAACACCTGTTGTTGTCAAACTGCAGACAGGGTGATTTAAACTTAATGCTCTTACGTGCGAGAGAATTAAACGCACCAGCAGCACAATGGAAACCATCCAGCTCAACCACCAAATAAGCCGAGTAACACCGACCTGGTCGCTCACATAGGCAACACAAACTTCGTCCCACACCAGCAAAATCAAAGAAACTCACCTACTCCATGAGGTGCGCAGCTATTTTGGGAAAAATATTACAAAAGTCGCTCTGAAACGGCGGACCTTACCTGAGAATCCAAGTTTTGGATGAACCGGTGAACAGGAAAGCTTCGTCGGGTTGGCACGGAGTAATATCCCAGGTTTACGTTACACATACTTCATCTTTTTTAACTGGTTTTATTTTAAAAGGAACAACTTTTTAAAAAATAAATCGTACGCTAACTCTTAAACGAAGTGGCGACCTTACGCTGTTTCAAACGCAGCAGCTCCAGCCGTATCCTCCTACTTCATGTTACAAACCGAGAACGACACACTGACACACTCGGGAGAGGTTAAATCAGCTAAGCTAAACTAGCTCCATCCATGGACTGCAGGGATAACAAGTGTGGCAGAACAAAGCTGCAGCGCAAGCGCGACACCTACCGTTAGCCAAAAGGAAAGGCGGGAAGAACAAGCAAGTGTAATCTAAAACGGCTAATTTTAGTAATAATATTAAATAAAAACTGACAAACACGTTACGTAGTAACTATACCTATATTTCTACTTTCCCACTTTATTTATCCAAATAAATAACCTCTTATTTTGGTTTTAGTCATGGACAGAGACAGAATTAAAATCTGTGGGAGAATTCTTTTATTAGCTAATGAGGAATTTGAATGCAGCAGCACATCTCAAAGAAGTTGGGACAGGTGCAAAACAACTCTGGAAAAGTAAGAAGTACTAAAATAAAACAGCTGGAGTAACATTTCATAACTAATCAGACTGTCAGCAGTTAAGTACCATGATTGCATATAAAAACAGCAGCTTAAAGAGGCACAGGTTCTCAGAAGTAAAGATGGGCAGTTTCACCAGTCTGCAAAAAATTGCATCTACAAATTACAGATTAACTTCAAAATACTGTACCTCAGTATAAACTGTGAAGACTTTGTATTGTAGATCTCATGATCTACAGTACATCTGTGCAAGCGACAAGGCTAAAGACCACTTCCAGAAATAACTGTATTATAACAGAGTTCACTGTACCATCCAAAACCAAAGGTGAAAGCTCCATATGTGAACATCATCCAGCAATACTGTCATTTTCTATGGGTCTAATTTAGTTTAGAATAGACCAAGGTAACTTAGAAACTGCTGTGTGGTTAGATGAATCAGAATTTGAAATTTTTTATGCAGAACATCAATGCTGCATCCCTGACAGTGGTTCAATCCATGAGAGCTACTCAAAGATTTTGATACCCAGACTTCATGTGCGCTCTGCTGATATCTGCTGATGTCTGATCTGGTCAGCATCTCATTATCTACAAACTCGTTAATAGCAGTGATTAATGGGTTTCAGGCCTAAGAAGCAGAGCGGAAGAGGGCTGCAGACTGAGAAGCAGTGTGCAACTGGATGCAGTTGTGGATGGTGTGATAAACTGTTGTTGTTCTACTTTTACAATAATTAATTTATTTGTGTTTTTTTTTCTTATTTTGTTGTAGCTGTGAGATCAGTTTTAAAATGTAGGCAATGTTCAATCTGTCTCACAATCATTGCTCTGTTTTTTTTATACTGTCTTTGTTTTAGCATAACTAAACTAATACCACGTTATTCCAAATAAAATTGTAACTTTTCTATTAAGTTCTTCAAATGCAATTAATATTCAAATGTGTTAGCTATGTTAGCTTTGTTTATTAGTTAATCCCAGTGTACATTTTTCCTTTACAATCTTTGATGAAATAATCTTAATTATTTGTAAAACTAATAAAACTTTTAAAACGTGTGCCTCTTAAAAGTGTGGAAGACGCAATTAAAAAACAAACAAACAAAAAGAAAAACACTAATCAATGTATATTTATGAGTACAATATTTTTTTCTATTTCATATCCTCAAAAATTCATTACTGTACCTTTAAACACATTCAAATTATTGTTTAAATATGTACACAGGCGAAAAAAACAAACAAATATTAGCCACTTAATTGGGCTATTTTCTCATACGCTTAATTTTACTGTCATGCTTCTTATTCCAAAAATGCAGAGTTGCTAGTGTAGCTATCCTTGTGAATATCATGCATTCTTATTATATTTTGGTTCAGAGCCATTAAGTAAATAAAAAAGTAAATAAATAAAGCACACATGAATGAACTCTGAATATTATGAGCTGCTGTATGGTTATTATGTGCACTAAAAATTTCGTTATCAGTTTTTACAATACAGCAACAGCTGCTGCAACTATAATGCTAATTTTGCTACCTCGCCACCTAGCCGTTTGGTAATGAATAAAAGACTTAAAAAGAATATAAAACTCCGATCGTCTCATTTTTCGGTGTACTACCGCTACAGCTATCATGTTGCAAAGCTGTTGTTTTTTGTCTCTCTGTGGGTGACTTTATACAATCACGAGGAATAAAAGTCCGATAGAAACGTATAATTTTCTGAAACGTCGGTGAATGAAACGAAGGCGGAATCCACTCAGAGCGTTCCTTTCCATGACAACCACAACTACGGATGGTAGGTTAGCTCAAACCAGATGGGACAACGATTCGCGGAAGTGGGTAAGAGGTGAAACTTGACGAGTAGCCATCACATAAGTTTTAAACTATCGGAAAACTAAACTTTAGAGTTTAAAAGGCATAGTTAGAGCATGTTAAATAACTCATTTTAAAGTATTTAGACTAAATACATAAAGTATGTTTAAGAACTGGTCAAGCTGGCTTGGAGCAGAGAAAGAAAGCGGCCAAGTTACAGAAGAGCCTGCTGATGCTAACGAAGAAAAACGCTTTAGTGAAATAAACAAACCGAGCGACCAGCAGGGCAGAGATGCTGGGACAGATGCTCAGCTTCTCCAAAAAGCAAAAGGTTTCAGTGGTGAGTCCGCTGCAGTCCACATATTGTTGTTGTGTTTCTTAATGTTTTGGTTTTGTGGTCAGTTTTTATAGGTTTTTAGCACGATTTGAGCTTTGGGGAGAAATCATTGATTACAATACAAACAAATCAATTTGTGATGATAGCTACCTTATAGTCATCCACTATCAGATTTGACTTTCATTATAGTTAACTGAAATTACTTATGTTTTAAAATTGCACCTCTTGTAGTTTGTTTAGATGATGCTCATTTTGGATTCTTTTGTAAATGCAACTTTCACTTATGATTATTTTTGATAATGTATTATTCTGCTGATTATTTTCTCCATTTGTTGATTAATTGCAACTATGCAACACAGTAATGTGGGTTTTTCTGGCTTCTTTACAGGTTACATTTATAATTTTGCCAGCAGCGCCTCAAAAAAATTATCTGAGTCCGTAGTAGAAACAGCTCAAACCTTAAAGAAGAGCGTGGAGGAGGGGAAGATCAGTGGAATTATTGATAAGGTGAAAAGTTTCATCTATTGTCCGAGGCTGATATCAAGTTTTTACTATTTAGGGTAAGTTTGGAATGTTTGAAGGTTTGTTCTTCTTCCCTTAGACCATTTTGGGTGATTTCCAGAAGGAACAAGAAAGGTTTGTTCAGGAGAAAAGAGCTAAAGAGTATGGTGAGTACTTCTGTTGTGTACTTATGACATGAAATGTAACAAAAGCTCTTTTAATTGATGTAGATGTTTGATTTAAAATCAACAGTGCTGATGCACAGAAAATGCGTTTTTGTCCACAAACATGTGGACCAAACTGTATATCGGTTTTTAATCATTAATTAAAGCTTACATTTAATTGTAGCTGAAAAATATTTTCAGAACACCTCAGAACATCTCTGCTGCTTTTCGCCGCTTGTAGGTGCTGCTGTGCCTCTATGGGTGGGTTATAATGAAGAGGATGCCATACAGGAACAAATATTAGCTCTCTCAGCTGTAAATATCTTTAAAAAGCATTTCATTTATTATAGAAAGTTACTTAAATTATGCCTCACTGTAACTTTACTGCATTGTTTCAGGATAAAAGAAATTTTTTGCGTGACCCCCCTGCTGGGGTGCAGTTTTACTTTGACTTTGACCAAATGTATCCAGTCGCCATGGTTATGCTAGAGGAAGACGAGCTCCTGAGGAAGATGCGCTTCCATCTGGTCCCCAAACAGTGAGTGTGTCATAAGTTAACTACGTTAACTGCTGTGTTTTCAATGTGAGCCTCCCTGCATCCCTCAGGGGTGACTGCGTTTTCCTCCATGCTGTTCTCCTCAGGGTGAAAGAGGAAGTCTTTTGGAAGAATTACTTCTACCGCGTGTCTTTGATAAAACAGTCGGCTCAGCTCACAGCTCTCGCAGCCCAACAGGCGGCTGAGTGGATTGATGTGAAGAAAACCTCCTACCCTTGCAAAGATCCTCATCAAAATGGTACAGTCTGCTCTCTCCTGTAAAACCTCTGCATTAAATACTGATGTTGATTTTTAAAGCTATGATATGAAAGTTGATCAAATGTAAGAATGTACAAATATGACTGTAAGTATTTGTGTAATTCTTTATCTTAGTATTCAAGGAAGATTTGTTTTGATTTTGACTGATAGCATTTCTAGTTAGAACAGAGAGTGCAAGTTTATTGTGCAATAAAGAAAAAAGTGAGTTAACTTCTGGACCTTTCTGAGCATAGAGTGAAACACGTTTTTATTTAATGGGCCACATACAGTCCAGTTTGATCTTAAGTGGATTGAATGAGCAAAAACGCTGCACAGCAACATAAAAAGTCAGTAAAAAAATTTCCTTTTGAAAAAGTACAAGTAAAAATGTATTCAGTGAACAATCCATTAAAAATGGCAAACAGACGGAGACGTCAGAAGGAAAAAAAGTGCGATCCCATCAGTATATCTCATTACATCAACTGCACATCTATAAAGCCACAAAATATTCACATGTGAATTATTTTGTAACTTAACTAAAACATCCATGTGCTACTAGATCGTAACATTTAGATCTTAACATGCTTTTTGTGCAGTAATGTTCTTAAAACACCAAGAGTTGCAGTGTTTTGAATAATTGTACTTATTTATTTATTTTCAGTGTTCATAGTTTGTAAAGCTTTCATGAGCAGGATTAGACGATTTAACGTTCCGTTTCTGTTCCATCAACGATATGGTTGATGCTCGTGGCTTAGACTGCGTCCATAAGATGGGGAAATGTTTTAAGAAGTCCTGTTTTTAAAGGCTGAGTGTTTTCGTCATTGCTTTTTAAAAGGTAGATGTCACAATGAAGAGGACGTCATAGACAATACTCTCATACATAGTCAACTTGTAAATCCGAGACAGCTCAGTTGTGTTCACGAAGAAATCAAATGCTTTAGAGTGAGACCACAAACTAATTGGATTTTCGAATAAAGAAGCAGAGGGCCTTTTCGGCCCTAGACTTTTATACATTCTGACTTGCAACCACAGGCGTCGCCCTCTGCTGGTCATTGGAGAGCATTCAGGTTTAAGACATTTTGGGGTTGGTTTGAATTTTCAGACCCGGCAGCTCATCTTTTATATACAGTCTGTGCTTAAAGGCAACGTTAAAAGCACCATTAGGTTTGAAAAGGCATGCTCTTCGGCTCCAGGTAATGATGTGATTCCAGAAGCAGCATTTTGATCAGTAGGATCTAGCTCCACCCTCCTGCAGACTGATGCATGCTTTTGTATGAACATATAGTGTGAAAACTAATTTATCTTTTCTTGTTGTCCTGATAGCAGTGGGATTTAAAAAAAATGTTATTAGTATTAGAACATTTTGAATATCACATTTTTCCCTTAAATACCTTTTCACAATGATGACATTTCATTTATTTATTTATTTATTTATTTTTGTAGATGCCGTTAAATCAAAAGCCAGCAGCCTCCAACCAAAATCAAGTGAGGTAAGATTACCTGTTTTTAACCTCTGAGATCTAAACAATCCTAAACAAAGGCTGGCAGAATATGTGGTTTCTGGTTTTCGAAAGCTTTTCTTACATATCTCAGTTATCAGAGGATTTAAAAAAAACAAATTTAAAATGTTTTACTTTTCTTCATGTTTGTGATTTTAGTGACACGGAGTGAGTTTTTCTTATCAGTGGTCAATGAAACAAAACAAAACAAAACAAACCTCAGCAGCATGCTATGATACCTACGTGTTATAAATTACACCTTAATAGTCTTATAAAGGACACAGTAAAGGATTATTTTACTGTTAATATTTGCTGTTCATTAATATTGAATTTTGTATTATTTTGACAAGAGATTCTTCAGGTTAATTCTGATTGGCACGTGTTTTATAAGGGGTATTTATTTTTTAATGATTATCGGCTGTTTTTGTGGTTTTGTGATAAATATTTAACTGCTACTGCTCACTCTCATAACTTTATTTGAACCGAAAACACAAACTTTTCATCTTTTTGTTGGTTTTGGTTCCTGAATTTAACCAGTCAGCTGGTGGGGAAAAAGCAACTGTACAGAGAGCGAATCAGGACACAAAGAATGACCTCCAGGTTCAGTCATGTGATTTACACCACCGCCATCTGATCTAGATAATATTTATACACACACTACTCTGCGACCCTTAATCATTTATGAGGTTTTGCAAACGCTGTCATTTCATTGTTTGATGGTAAAAAGTTAACTAATTAAAGGTAATAGTTTTATCATTTATTATTGCTGCAGAAAGGTCATTATAAAGCAGATTTTAAAGCTGAATCTGAGCTTCTGTTTGCGTTATGAAAGGATGAAGAAGAACTCTCCACCAGTCTGCAGCTGTCTGAATTTGTAAGTGATACTTTTGACTCCTGTGAGATCAACAAGGACGACCTGTGCAAAGAGATGCGAGAGCTGGTTCTGGACAAGAGGGAAAACCTAAATCCAGAGCAGGGTGAGTGCTGTGGTTAAACTGGGACATTGTACTGTGTGTGTGTGTGTGAGCTCAGTGTGTTTTTTTTGTTTGTTTGTTTGTTTGTTTTCAGAGGAGATGCCAGACTGGGAGAGAGAGCTGCAGGAAGAACTTCGGGAGTACGACGTGTTGGCTGACAGCGAAACCCACGATGATAACTGGGACAAGGAGATCGAAGAGATGCTGAAGGAGGAGAGTTAGAGTAATGAGCGACACCTTCAGAGGCGCTTTGGTGATTTCTTACATCTTCGGTCTTCCAACAGCTCTCCGTGGATCCATGTGCTCCCCAGATGAAGAGCTGGGAAGTTTGCATTCATGCGTGTTTAATTCAAAATGTGAAGAGAAAATGGATGTTACAAAGACAATGTGTCTCACATTAATAGAAGTTTACAGTATATATATATTTTTTTACTTTGCCTGATTTGTTATCAGGATTAAAGCTAATAAAGATATTTTCTCGGTAATCTAGCTCACTCTGAATGGTGGGTGACTAAGTTACCAACTCGATGTCATGTTACGGATGAAAAATTTGATTTGCAGCACATGAATTTCCAGCAGTGATCAAAAATCAAATATCTACTTTCATCCACTGTGTTTTTGAGTGTGCCGTTAAAAAGACGCCTGTAGCCATGGTGACACATCACACTGGTTTTGGACTCCACATTTTAAAGCCTCAGTGTTTGGCTGCCCTGTTGTTGTTTTTTTGAGCCAGAAGTTGGGCCAAAGGGTGGCGTGATAGGTAGTGGCTCCATTATTTATTTTATGTGTTCACCTAACAAGCAAAAGCTTCCTGGTGCATCTGGTGTAAAAGTCTGCCAGTCAAGCATAGAGCTTTGTTACTAGTTACGGCAATGGACTTAATCTATGAAAGATGGATGCTACTTCTGAGCACTGAAGTGGAGCCAGTGTGGAAGTGGCTGTACCCTGCATTCTCTTAACAGCCAGCAGGGGGTGACTCTTGTTTCAGAAAGACCTCCAGTTGTGTAGAGGTTTATGGTAACTCAGCCTTCAGCTCCTGTAATCCATGATCTCCGTAAACATGTTTGTGATGAATTCACAGCCTGAATCGGTAGTTTCATGTTTTATTGAACACAAAGTGAAGCTCATTTGATAAATTATTCTATGGCTTATGGACAATAAAGCAGGATGTGCTTCAGGGCGGGGCTAAGTTGTGATTGATAAGTCATTAACAAATGAGCTTACAGCATTCTTGGGTTTCACAGTCAGATCCATTGTACCTCGGTTTTAAAAAGCTGAGACACTAAAGATAACCAGTTTGGGTCACATGTGACATCACAGTGGCTGTGCCCATTATTTATATACAGTCTTTCATCATACATATTATGTGAGGCTATGGCAAAAAAACAAGCAACACACTGAAGGAAGAATACTAGCGCTGCTTCATTTGCACAGCAGGCTTGTGTGGAAGCTACATTTCTGGCAGAAATTATATATTAAACCGGACTATGAACAGTGAAGATTCTCTGTAATTCATTAAACCAGAGATTTTAGTTTTGATCTGGAGAATTTCATGAAACCAGTGAAGTATAACTCTCAAAGTTTATCCTCAACTGAGCCACCCTTTTTCATACATACAAATGATTTGTTGGTTTGTCATGCTTTTTAAATGCTGTTAATAAAATACCTACAGGCTTTGGACTCCATGTATTTCACCAAATTTATTAAACAGATGAGTGAACATGCAGGTTTTTTGAATGCACTGTTTAATGTGAAACCATGCCGGTCCGAAGCAGTCTTCCTCTTGTTTATGTTTTTTGGGACTTTTCCCCCCTTATTTTTGTACATTAAAGATGTTTTTCTGCAGTTCCAGACATCATTGAAAAGCTGTGTGGTGTGAGTGAGACTTGAATGAATGAGAGGAGCCCGGCTGTTTGTGATACTCTCTCTTTATTGCTGAACCTGACAACAAAACATTAACTTCCTCTTTCTTTTTTTTGTCCATTTCAGACAATGATAGCTGTAAACACATCACGCACAGGCTGCTCGGCACTCACGCTGAAGCTGCTGTATAATTCACTTTATACACAGTATGGAATAGCGTCTGTTCTCCATAAGTCACACTGCCGATATACTGTAAACCACACACTATCAGTTGTACATGAAAAATGCTCATGTGAAGTTATAGAAAACAGCCAGAGGCTTAAGAGTAGTTCAAAGTGTAAACGAGCTGTGACGTTTGGATTAAAACAAACTTGCACAGAGCAGAAAATAGACACCACTTTATGATATTTGTACAGTCCTGTGCCCAGTGTGTCAAAAAGTGGACCTATTATGTTTTTCCTTATTATCTGTCTTATACTGTAAAGATGGTGGATGTATGTAAAAGTCATTTCTTTGAGCCAAAAATTTAGTTTCAGGCAGTTTTTCTTATTTTTTGGATATCCCTAATAGACACGCCCACCTGCTGTAAAACAAGTTTACAAGGGGCAGCCAATCAGGAGCAGCTTGACTAGCTTCAGGAGATGAACTGAGTGGCTGCATTTAGGCCCAGATGATTTTTTAACTGCGAATCATTCAAAGCGACACTAACAGAGTCAAAGAGAAGGGAAATCAGCAGAACAGGTCCACTTTAAATGTGTGAAACATTTGCTTTTTCATCCAAGCGGCTGTAAATTATTTTCAGTACATTTACGACACTATTGCTATTTAATGCATGGTCACTTAAGCAGTGTCACAGTAAATAGGTAGTTTACATGCCGTACAGTGTGTGGCTGTCACAGGCCGAAGAGTCGTTTATACTCAAAAGACAGTGAAACGGTTTTAGCAGAGTAGTCCTGATGAGACCTCAGCTCAGGGTGTAGATGGGTGGAGCACAATGTCGCTAGACCCCCTGTTGGATGCACTTCACACAAATCGAACACAGGAGTGATGGAGGTGTCTTTACGAGCTCTAACGTTCAAGTTTTCTAAGTACAATGCTCTTCACGAGCACTGGACTGGTGCTGACAAATATTACATCTTTTAAAAGAAGTATATGCAATACAACATCAGTAATCTACAGTACATGCTTACCTGCACTCAAAGAAAGACCTTCAGAACACGAAACAGGTAAACACCACCATGAAGCCAAATAACTACTCTGTTTCAACCTCTGCTGGACGCAGTGACGACTTCAGCTATAAATGTTTCTGAATGAGTTCATGAAAACTGCAGAGATGTAATCAGGCAGTCAGAATTATACTAATAATTATACAGTATGTTTATATTCAGTGACATTATGAAAAAACGATATTTATGGGATTGGGAACATGAGACCATGCACTGTAGTAACTACTATTTACTACAGATTGGAGACAGAGTCAGTGATTTTAAGCTAATGTCCTGGTTACATCCATCAAATAACACCAAAGCCAGTTATCCTGAGTGTGAACTTAAAGCTGTGTTAATCATCATGTTCTATCTGGAAATGAGAAGAATACTTTTAATGTGAATGGGACAGATCTCCTTAACAAACCCAAAATCTGAGCCTCTTTATCTCAATTTTATTTTGGTCCCTTCAGCTGTTCCACACAACCTCCCATTAATCCTCTGTGCACCCTGTTGCCACAATAACATAAAGTTTGTGATTAACTGATTAAGAAAGTAAATCTCATGGTTTAAAGATATTTGTGGACAACAACAGAGAACTAAAGAACAGGAAATACCTACACTAACAAACACAACCTTCCTCTTTTGTCCATTTCAGACAATAATAATGTAAACACATGTCTGGTAATATAACACACAATCTGCTCTCATGCTGAAGGTGCTTCACTTTATAAACCATCTGTAATAGCTTCTATTCATTGTAAATCACATCACGATAAAATCTGTGACTAGCCAGTAAAGAAACAAAGAGCTGAATGAGTTCATATCCTGGCTTGTAAACCTTCTGGGAACTCGATGTCACCTCATCTGTACTGTGGCTGTTGTTGAATGTTTGGTAACACTTTATATTAGCCATTGCTACTAAACGCTACATTGATAGTTAATTAAGCTGTGGGCTCTGACTGTGTGGTTTAAAATTTATAACATCCAACCATTAACCACATCCTTAATTATCATTTCACTGTTTGTTAACATTAAATCACTATCAATGTTCAATCAGGTACCAATTACGGTGTGCATATGATGGTTATTATAAAATGTTACCTACAGATTCAGTGACATGTTTTTATAAAAATAAAACAAAATAATCATCACAGTAGTAAACATCAAGAAAAAACTGTAAACATTAATAAAAACAATAAATAAATAATTCAGTTCCAGTGGCATGCAAATATATCCGTTATGCAATAGTAACATCAGTGAGCAATTAAGGCATTCAGCATTAATTGGAACATCATTTAGAAACCAAATATAGGAGCGAGGGTTGCTGGTAAACTGAGAGAAAATTCTTAATTTCACATATTTTCTGTTTTCAAATTATTTCACAGTAATTTCAGTTTAAGATGCAAAAAAGCAGGGGTGTCAAACATGCGGCCGGGGGTCCAGTACAGGCCAAAGAAATATTTAAGGTTAACGAATCAGCGGCACACATCTGAAACTGCTGCCCCTGGTGGTGAAGGTTTTAGTTTAATTCGAGCACAAAGGAGCCGTGGGCATACTAGTGTGGCTCGCATGAGATCAAAGTGGGTTGGCCCATTCAAATAAGTCTCATTTATTAAAGTATAAATATACTGGCTGTAGGATATACTGAGTTAAGGATTATCACAATGCAGATATGAGAGAAAACAAAACTTTTTGGCTTTGTTAATGTAATACTTGCCTTTGTATTACAGCCACTTCTTTGGGTTTAACTAACATATTTTAAATTCAGAACACTGCTAACACCTCACACTGAATAAAGAGATCGCATCAGCGTCCAAAAATAAATAAAAAATCAAGCAGGAATTCACTCAGCACAGCGTCCTGGTGTGGATTTGAAAGCAGCATGAAGCTTAATTAAGCTGGATTTGTGTCTCGGTAAACAGTTAATGTCATCACACTGAAACAAATCAATAACTCAGCAGGAGATACACACAGAGTGCTACATCATTTGTCTTTAAAAACAGTAGAAAACAAGGCAGAGTCGTGTTACACAGATGCACAGGGAAATTATATTGGTGTGTGTGTGTTGAAAGGTGAACTGTTATCAGCTACATACAGCAGAGTAGCTGGCTGATGGGGGAGTGTGGATGGCGATGAAGATGGTGTTTATGTCAGTCCGATTTCCTCCAGCACGCTGCGCGGGGTCTCTGCTTCCTGTGACGAGAAAGAAGAACCACAGCTCCAGTGAAGCGCTCAGCTGGACGCGCACACAAACACACCATGTTTCATCTGCTGTTATCAGCAGTGGAAGCACTACAGAAATATTCTAAGGAAATGATTGCTTGTAAAATAGATTCTGATTGATTTCCTTGTTACATTCGATACTATAAATCTAATCAAAGCCACATTAATCTACATGAAGATTTTAAAAGTGAATTTAAGCTGGGCTAGGCTGTTTTTAGGCACCACTGGGCAAAAATCTAACCTTTAACCTTTCAGCTTTTCTAACTCAAGTAATCTGGGAGGCCTTGGCCTTTTTTTAGATTTTAGAGAAAAATAGCCTGTTATGGTTGAAAGTTGGGAGTAATATAGTCAAAATAAAATTGTAATTTCTGTTGGTCCTCAGATCTCCCCGTGAGGATACATAGGACTGGACATTAAAGACGTTCGTAACTTATAGGTCTTAAACCTGCATTCTTTATAATGGCCAGCAGGTGGCGTGTCCTCTGGGTTGGTCCCCTTTTTCACTTCAGAACTACCTCAGTTATTCATGCCATAGATTTTGCAAAGTGCTGAAAACATTCCTAAGATTTTGGTCCATACTGACATGACAGCATCACACAGTTGATGCAGATCTATGATCTTAACCTCCTGTTTCACCACATCCCAAGATTTAGTGTACTGAGATCTGGTGACTGTGGAGGCCATTTGAGTACGGTGAACTTATTGTCATATCCAAGAAAACAGTTTGAAATGATCTGAGTTTTGTGTCATGATGGGTCATCCTGCTGAAAATAGCCATCAGGAGATGGATATTGTGGTCATGAAGGGATGTACATGGTCAGCTACATACTCCAGTAGGCTGTGGTGTTTTTCAGTTGATACTAAGGGGTCGAAAGTGTCCCAACAAAGACATTACACTGCCCCCTCTACCACCTGTCTTATCTTTGTTGCATAGTCTTTCCAATGCATTGGGCCATGATGCTAGCCGTCCTTCGTCTGTTCACGTTGTCTAGCGGTTAACATGCGACGGGACGTGCATGGTTAAGGCGGGGAGGATGTAACCCACATAAAAATGAAAAGAACTGCATCTATAACTAAATCGGAATCTTAAATTCCAACCGGAGCGTGTCCGTGAAGGCATCGTGACGCGTCATGACGCACGCCACGCCGCGAGGCTGCACGTGCCTGTTGTGACCAGAAAAAACCGCGTTAGCGGATGGAAGCAACAGTATTTTGATACCGCCGCGGGTAGATGCGTGGGGCTCGTATGTGACATCGCACGTAGTGAATGTGCAGGCTAGTGGTGCCCTGGAGAGACCACAGCGACACCACTACTTTGGATGGCGAGCTAGGCCCAACGAGCCAGAACCCCAGCTACAACTTCCTGCGGTCTGGTAGGAGGCTGCTGCGGCCTACACTCTCCCCTCTTGGTTTTCAGTCCCCTAAATCTCACTTCCGAGATTTCAGTCTTGGAATCTTAGTGCTGATCATCATACTTCCAATTTCAACCTGTCTAGACTGTCATACACGTTGGACTTATATCAATCATGAAATAAACTTTATGGACATTGTTTGCCAGAGGTTGGACGAGGTTGCTGCACCGCTGTGCAGCGGATATTTTACAAGCTTGAATTATGTTTTATCTTTTCCTGTCTGCAGATTTTGTAAATATTGGTATTTGGTAATTGCACTTTATTTTCACTATAAATAATAACTGTAATCACAATATCTGTGGTTGTATTTTTATTGTACTTCACTCACCTCCTAGAGCCGAATCTGATATCTTCTGAATTAGCCCAACTACTCATAACCAACTTAAATTATTTTAGCTTATGTACTTGTTACAAACACACCTTAGAACCATCACTAACGCCAAATGAAAAAACGTCATAATTGATCATCATCTCTTGTTTTAAGAACAATCTGCATCCTTTACCCCCCCAATATCTCACAAACACGTGTTTTCACAGCATCACCACTCATAAAATGAACATAATGGGTTTAAGTAACATCACTCTGTCCCACTGAAATAGATGATTATTTCTACCCATTCTGGCTTTGTGCTCCAGTAGAACAGTTCTGGGTCATGGGGCAGCTGTCCAGGCTCCCCAGCCTCAGGATCCCACAATCCCCATCTGTTATATGTCCAACCTACTGATCCTCACTGACCAAACGCCATGCAAATTTAAAGAAATACATAAAATCCACCTTTTTGCCTCCACTCCACTATTTCTGTTCATTTGCTTCTGTGCTTGATGTGATGTCATATTGTCATCTGTCAATTTGAGTTTTTATTCATTTGTAAAAAATTTTAAAATGAGGGGGGAAAAAATTGGCTGACATCACGACAGACAATCACAGCAGGTATACAAAACAGAAGCAGCAGCCTTAACGTCAACTATAGATGACTAGTGTTTGACATCAGCCAACGAGCACAACCTCGCTAATTCTCCTTTCTGACTCTAAAAATACAAAGATAAAAATGAAAAACTGAACTTAATCTTTGATTCAGTATGACGTGAAACTAGCAACTAATCAGGGGCACAGTGAAAGTGAGTCATGGCCCGTTTTCCCATAGACTCGGGTAGGACCAGAAGAGTCGCCCCTGGTGTCAATTAAAAAAGAAAATGCAGGTTTAAGGTACTTGGGTGCTGATTTATCTTTTACTCTCAATCTCAATCTTTATTCAGTCAGAGAAGGACGAGCTGAGGTGCAAAGGAGCTTGCAGGTTTGCAGGGGTCTAAAGCATCTTAAAACATCATGATCTATATGAGGTTTGCCAATAGGATGCATAGAAGGCCCGACTTCCTGACCTGCTCTTTAACACTTTATTGGCTGTTCTACAAAGGAATACATTTAAATACAAGTGAAAGCAGAACAAGCAAGAGCCACCCACAACCTCATACTTCAGTTTTGTTAATAAACTGGTGATTTTATAGAAAAAATGTTCACCATTCAACATCCCTCACATTTATATATGCACTAACTTGGAATAAATAAACAAATAACAGGACAGACAGGCTCTATCCTATTTAATGCAGATCTACTTTGCTAATTCTACCCTAACTAGTGTCACAAGTTGTAGTTAACAAATTTCAGGGCTTGTGTCAGAAACAAAGAGAATCACTTACTTTGGCATCCTAAAAAAAGGTTCAGCACAAAGTAAAGAGAGTAAATTCATCAGAGCAGTGACATAAAATTCATTTAAGCTAACACTTCCACACAGTGGCGTCTGTGGTTTCATTTTCAGTGCAAAATGTTCAGACGTGACCTCGAAACATCCACTCTGCATTAATCACCCTTTATAGACTTTTCACACAGGGGAAATATTTTGTCAGAGTGATGAATCCCTCGTTGCCGATTATGTAGGCTAAACCCGTTAATCTGGGAAACGAATGGCGTTCTGCACAATTCAGACAGAAAATAAAAGCTGTGGAAAAAACCCTCCAATTTCAGAGAGCCACAGGGGGGAAATCCATAAACTCAGAGAACAACGGTTATATTAAAGAAAGACACCAGTGTGCTGATGTGACAGAGAATCGTAAACAATTTATTATGTATCCATTACGTACATCAATAAAGTGAGGGTCCATTTATTCAGCTGGCTTTCATTAGCAAGCCACAGAAAAGACATTTCATATGAAATATTTATTTATTTATAATAGAAAACATATTTGTAGGTCTAATTGTTTCAAGCGTTTTAACGTCTATAATCAACATAAAACCCCGAAGAATCTTTAATCCGTGCAATCATTGCAAATACAATATTCATTTAGGCAGAATTCCTCTGAAACCACTTACCTTGAAAAACTTTTTTTAATATTTATTTAAATAGGAAATAATCATGATCTGTGAATATTTTTTAAAATAACTCTGCTTATTAAGAGACAGACACTTAAAAACTATTAAAACGTCTACTGTGCGCTTCAGTGTGAACACTGGTTTGATTTTCACGCTCATAAGAACGTTTTACAAGATCACAGAAAAAAGAAAAACCTAAAAATCAAACAGATACGTATGATGTGAGAGTGAGAAGATACAAGCAAAACAGATGAGATACAGAAATGGGTGAACATGACTTCTATTGCATTCACTTCCCACAAACATGACCTGTGAGTCAAAACAAGTTAAAAACATGAAAAAACTGGATGAACCCCTCATGGATGTAATACTGACTCAGGTATGAGTGGTGAGCGTGGAGTCTGTGTTTAATTAAAGCTCAGGTTTGTATTTTGTGATCTGGACTTCAAGAATTTTGAAATTCTCTGTGTTTATAATTAAATACTTTTAAAAGTACTGAACTGTATTTTTAAAACACAGTCAGCACCTGTACTACTTGTTTGCCCAAAGACCAAGTAGAAACAGCACAAATGAACAAAAAAATGAAAGAAACATTTTGTGAAGAACATCTATCATAAAAAACTGATATAATCTCTTATTTGACATAAATCTAAATCAGTCTTGTATGCCATCATGATTAACAAGGTCAACTTAATGCGTTTTTTCCAGAAAGTGATGCAGCTATGAAGCGGAAGAAGTTATTTACTAAGTGGAACTGCTATTTAGAGTGGACCTATTATTTTCTGTTACACAATTTTCATAAACAGTTTGACTCAAAGCTGTCACAACGCCAGATTTTCAGTGGATGACTACGGCAGCCAAAAGTAAATTAAATGCGAGACGCTGTTTGTTGGACCTGACTTGTTCAAAATATCCTGAAGCTAGCTTTAGCTCAAAACACAAAGCAGAGGAGCGGAGGAAACAAACTGGAATTAAAAGAAAGAAACACTGTCTCTAGTGTTTCTTTTAACAACCACAGAGGTATAAAAGAGCAGTGACATCACCGATTGGTTGTGGAAGTCTCTCGAGATGAACGCTCTTGCTGTCACATCTTCTTTTTGAAACTGGTTGCAATGAGCAAGGCGTGGCTCTGACTAGGGCTGTTCAATATAACGATATATATCAGATGACGATATAAAAACGTCTATCGTTTCATTTTACGCTATCGTTTGTTTTGTGCTGTTGCAAAATAAACTGTTTAGGGCAATATTTTTTCATCGTTTTGATGGTCACTGTAGTGGCTATATTAATTTCCTAAAGTTCTCTCTTTCTCTTATATTTAATATAACCACACTACCAAAGGACAAGCGCCTGTTTTTATGCGTTGTCGTTAGCAACAACGATGGCAACACCATCACGTGTCCGCTTGTTTATTTTCTACATAAACCTTTCACAATAAAGCTCAAGATCCTGTTGAGACTTTTCAAAATAAACTGAATCACGTGAAAGAGTATGCAGAGTATTTACCGATGAGAAGCAAAAAAGGAGCCGTCAGGTGCTAAAAAATAAACCTTAGACTCAAACATTAGAACAGGCTTTTCCCCGCAGCACGCCGTGTAATAAATTCTCACAAAGAAAACGGCGGCAGTTACAACCTATGTCTAAAAATGTGTCATTTAATGCATCGGTAAAAAACTCGACTCCAGATACACGACGCCCAGCTGGAAACACTTCAGCTACCCGAGATTCACAGAATTTACAGAAAATGTAAAATTTTTGTGATTTATATCGTTATCGGACGATAGATGTTTTATATCGGGATATCAGATTTTGGTCATATCTGACTGTGAAACCACAAACCAACATGTATACTTGGGTTACCTCCTTTCTGAGAGTTGGAATGACCAAAATTTGCAAAACAGACTCTTAAGTTTTATTCAGTGTGACCCAGAAAAGCGTTTAATCTAAGAGTTTTCATGCAGACTCCTGCAGTATAATAGGTCCACTTTAAATTATTGTTAATATTTTATTTTTGGGTCATGATGGCACTTAATTTGCTGCTTTACAACAATAACAAGGAAACTGTTGAAATGATACAAAGAGTTCAGTGGAGCAATGACAGGCATGTGACAATGCATCACCGCAAAATATCAAATGGATCGATAACAATATTGATTACGTTTTCACGCCCCATAAACAGGATGCAGATCTCTTTGTGTAAATGCTTCCATTCATGGTTGTTTTAAATTTGAATTTGATAATATTGTATCATGACTGTCATGTATGAAAATGAATGAAAACTGAAAATACTGTTACACCCCCAAACCAATGACAATGTCAGGTGCCGCGTGCAGAAAGGAAGGTGCCAGGCACTGAGGAGCTCAGCATGCAAGGTGGATAGCAGCAGCAGCAGCAGCAGCAGCGGTGGCAGCCAATCAGTACACAGGCACATTAAAGTACTCATGACGGGGCTGGAGGAGAGAAATGCACACAGCTTAGTAAACAAAGGCAATACTGCTTCCAACAGCCACTTCATTCATAACGTGCAGGAGACAGAGCAGCAGGCAGGACAAAAGACTCTCACCATTGTTTCCTCTTTTCCTCTCAAAGGAAAGTTTGGCAAATGTTTGCTTTCTGGCTTAGCTTAAAAGCTGGTAATACATAAGTGTGGCTAATTCTAGAAAAAACGTACCCATTTTCCGTCTTACCTTATTAAAGAAAAAACTCCCAAAGGTGAAACAATCATTTTCAGCGTGAAAGTACAAACACTGTCTAACTTATTAAACGTTATCTCACAGCAGGTACAACATAGCTGTAATCATACAAGTCGTAGTAGTGGACAGCGTCACTGAAATGTTAACATATGAAAGTAGAATAAAGACAGATTAGTGATGAGTTCACTCCAAACACGAAGCAAAGTTTTTACATATCAAGTCAACATGAAGAGGTGAATTAATGCAGGCAAAGTGATAAGATGCGTTTAAAACTTGCATCCACATGAGGTTATTTAAAGTTTTGCAAAAAAATTCACTTCACACTGTGTTGCAAAACCTCATCAGCTGTGATGCTCTGAACGTCACCAATTGAGCTTACTGACGCATGTCAGGGGAGATCGAATTGCATGGCTCAACGTCACTTTTACATCCATGAAAAAAAAGGAGACAGAGTTGGAGAAAAACAAAACTGTAGGAGTTCATGATATGTTCTGAAAATAGATAAGTGTAACTTGATTCCAGCTATTGAGTGTACGCCTCCTCTTCTTGTAGGCTGCTAGCGGCGAACATTTGTGTTTTTTCAATGCACCCGTATTTGTATGAGTAACTCAAGGTGAGACGTTGCTTCATGTCTGGCGTGAACGCACCAAAGGACAGACCTCAGTTTCCAGTGTAAACATGTAATTCAAGAGTTAAACGACTGGTTACTGTGAAAAGGAGTCGATGAACGAGACCAGGAAGACCGTCTAAACCAGCACGAACTATGCTACACACAGACAACGATCAGTCACAACATTAAAAGCCACCGAAACAGCTCTGACTCATCAAGACTTCAGAATTTCTCCTGAGGTATCAGACACCAAGACGTTCACAGCACATTCTTTATATGTTGGAAGTTTTGAGGTGGACCTTCATATATTTAATATGTTTTATCAACTCATCTTGGAGATTGAAATCTTTGGAATGTATAAGTCTAATCGGGATCTTGGACTTTGGTTCTTTAAAATCTTCCTGTACTTGTTCTTCACTATGACAGGACCCATTATCTTGCAGAAATAAGTGACCGCCATCAGGGAACATCTCTGTCATAGAGGGGTGTATGTGGTTTGCAACAGCATTCCAGTAAAAGTCAAAATGTTTCCCAATGTTTCCCAGCAGAACATAACACAGATCACTGTGCTGCTCCCACAGGGCTGCCTTCTTCCCATATTGTGTCCAGGTGCCATCTTTCTGCAGGTAAACAGTGCAGTCCAGGCCTCTTCCTTCCATGGCGCCACGGTTCAGCTGTTCCACTCATGTGTGAGTTGTAGGAGATTTTAGCAGTTCAGCAAGACTAAATTAGATCATGGTTCCTGTGCACTAGCAAAGCCCCTCTAGAAACATGTCTTGCTACTCATAGGCATCTTGGATCCTTTTCATTGATTTATTTTAAAGCTTTATCTAAATTAACATTATTTTCAATAGACGCAGCATGAACAGAATCACCGGTCAGGTCCGGTAAAAAAAAATGCTTAAAATGTTTGCTGACTTCACACCAAAATGAGGTTTTGAAAATTCAAGATTTTTTGAGTCCCATGTCTTTCTCTTAAATTCTTCCTGTCACTGATCATCCTTCCCTGGACCACTTTTAGTAGGTACTGACAGCTGTGTACTACAAACAAATTATTAGAGAATTCTGTAATAACAAAGATGGCTCCAAAGAGCCAATCAACTGCTGAAATGGGAATCATCTTATTGTGCTACATATTAGAGGTTCACAGCTGTTTCAACTGTATAGCTGCAAGTATGTTTCTCTACTCTTTATCGTATTAAAGATGTGGATAAGAGTGGGAGCAATTTGACTATTCCTCAAATGTGGCCCCCGCTCTGATATGACTGTGTGGTTATAGTAGAATAACTTTACCTGGCAGAGTTTGGACCTCGTTTTCTCCTATTTTTCCAAACTTTCTGATGGTAGCAGTCATCCATGGCTTTAAACGTTTCTCCTATTCGCACAGTAGACTGCACTGCACGCCATGCATTGGACCAGTAGTGCTTTTCTTCTGTCTTTGTTGTTTAGTGGTTGACAAACAGCATCTACTTGATAAAGTGACACCTTTGGGGTCAGTAGTGCATTATGTCTTGATGCATGCTCAATCATCCAGGTAAGTAAATCCTCCAAAGTTGATTCTGTTCATCTGAACGTAGCGTTTTCAGTGGGAGAAACGTTTCGTCACTCATCTAAGTGACTTCTTCAGTCTCAGCTGGCTGCAGGTTTTCCCAACCTTATAAACAGTACCTTTGCATAATGACTGAAACCAGACCACTGAAGGAACAATGGGCTTGGAGCCTCTGTGATGAGATAATTAGTGTCACTCACCTCACTGTCAGTGGTTTTAATGTTGTGGCTGATTAGTTCACACAGTTAAAACACTGAGACATGAGGGCTCTAGCGGTACACACAGCCTAAATCCACAGACACGACGCATTCACCTTAGCAGGGCTAATTCTGGAAAAGACCAGAAGACTCAGAGGCCATATTTGGAACCACCATACCTGTGAGGCAAACATTTTTACAAGGACAAAGTAAGTATGATACACCGTCGTCACGACTCTCAGCAACCTACAATGCGGGTACTACACATCTACAGACTCTGCTGAGGGAGTAGGAGATTAACCGTGCACCACCACAATAACTGTGCCCTCTTTGTGGCGATGGCTCTGCTCAATTTATCTCTGATGTCTCCCATGCAGGGCTGGAAACCTTCTGAGGCATCATTATTCCAAAAGATCTCCTTCCTGGCACCAAAGTAATGGCCAGCTCCTGAGAAATATTTCATTAAAGGCTTATTGAAATCGCTTCAACCAAATCCCCTGTGGTATGTTTTCCATGTAATTACTGCACTATGCACTTACTAATGCCTAAAGGCACAAGGACCTAACTCAGAATGAGCCCAGCTCCTCCCGCATCACTTTTACCTGCAGTTTTTAGTATCCACAAACTTAATATAAGTTTAAATTTAAGGAAAATTAAAATGAAACATTCTTGCCCCTAAAGTAATTAAAATGGAGCCTGATTTGTCTGTTTGTTTATCATCTGATGTTCCACTGTTACCCTGTGGTGTTAAAGCTTCCTGCTGAGTAGCCTGATTACTGAATTACACTGTCAAGAAATTTGTGAACTAAACAGTTTCTCAATCACCAGGAGCGCTTTTAATTTGATGTGATTGCTCTCCTGAATTTAAAATAACTAAAAAAAACAAGAGGCATCAGAATAGTGACTAATTATCAAGCGCTGGTTTTCATGCTGGTGACATTCTTGATTCTCACTGTGAAAAGACCAAAACCATCGATGAACTGGTCTGACTCATTCCTCTGTGTCTCAGAGCTCCACTGTGTGACACATTCCTTCATGATCCCAAATAATCATCCTGTCGTTAACTTTAAGGTAATCCAACAAACACCATTACGCTGCTGGAAACAGTTTGTACCACACCACGTGTATTATTCTACACCCAAAGTACAGTGGAACCCCAACTTACGAAATTAATTCGTTCCCGAGGGTCTTTCGTAAGTCGAAGCACCCATCGCGCCTTTTGAGTGAACGATAGGTTATAGGCTAATTGCTAACTGCAACAACAATACGTCGCTCAACTGGAAAAGCGAAGCGCAAGTACGAAAGCCAAAGGGGTTGTCACATGATTCGGAGGGCATTGTGGGCATTGTAGGCATTCTGGGCTCAGCCAATCAGAGCCAGCGGATTTCGTTACGCGGGCATTTTGCCATAACACGGGCAGAAATATTGCAGTTAAGTGCCTTCGTAACTTGAATTTTTCGTTAAATGGGGTATTCGTAAGTCGGGGTTCCACTGTAGTCCTAAAAAATGCTAATATTTATAATAAGTGAGCAAAGTTTGATAGGAACTACAAATAATTATTTAAATGTTTAAATAATTATTAAAACATTTATATTCATAAGATTTTTATTTTTTTAAGCACAGATGTGGTTGTTGTGACAGCTATCAACCACATCAGCAAACATGGAGAGAGCGTCACTTTGGTTTTGGTCTTTTCTTCTGGATTTGTAATTATAAAAAAAAAAAAGCAATCTATCTGTCTCAATATATATTGGCAATTAATAAGAATGAATGAAAGTGAACAGTATTAGTACAAATGCTTATATAATAATTTTATAGCGTAAAAAGAAATCATGTACAACATCATAAATTTGAACAGTTTCATTCAGTGCTGTTAGAACAACAGCTGGTCTTCACACAGGCAGCATATTTGTTTCAATTTAAAATCCCAGAAAAAATTTAAATGACAAGAATTAATAGTTTTAATTTTCTGCAATAACGTTACAGTAATCAAAATTTACAATCAGAATCGACGAAAGCAAAAGTAGGAAGGTTCGAATTATGCTGCCTGGTAGTCTACTCAGACATGTCTAAACATTCAAAACTGACTTGGTGCCTGTTATGACCCTCATGTTGTGTCACGTACGAGGTGCGATCAAAATGAAAACCTTACCTGACCTCAAATTTGTCCAATCTCCTTTCATGATCATCAAGTTTTGCACCTCTGGACAACTTCCATTATTTCTGTGTTTGGATTGCTCAGCGGCAGCAATTCACCTCTGCAGGCACCGCTCCGATGGATCTAAGGTCTTGACCAAAGTGTCAAAAAGGTGACCAAATCTGGCAGTAATAGACCTTTTCCACTGGTATTGACTCAGCTCAACTCAACTTGGTTTCTGTTGTTTTCCATTAAAACTGAGTACCACCAAATTGTGTAGGGTTGTTATAGCAATGCGGTCAAAAGTCCTGTGATGCCTGTGAGGCCATGAATGCCACAACTAGGGCTGCCACGATTAGTCGACTAGTCACGATTACGTCGACTATTAAAATCGTCGATGCGTTGTTTGAAGCTTTGTAAGATCACAAAAGCTGCAGGAATAAGTAGTAGGATTTAAGAGTGTAATAACGAACTGAAACAGAAGATGGCAGCACTGCATGTACAAGGATGCCAGCTGCTGTTAAACCCCGAAGAAGAAGAAACTGTGTCCCAGAATTCATAGCGCGGCCCTGCTCAGTTTCCAACAACGGCAGCTAGTTAGTTTTAATATTACTCTTATTATTCTTTCTGGGTCACAAAATAAACGTTTAACATATTTTCAGGCGAGAATGTAGCTGTGTAAACTTCAAATATCTGCTCAGTTTATCAAGACACCACATATTTTCAAAAGCGCTCCGACTTTTTCGGAGACGTCTGTTACCCACTAGCTCGATAGTTAGCCGGGATTCAAGGCTCACTAGAGCCGCTGAGAACACCGGACTCCCGGCAAATCGTTTTCAAACCCACTGCTGTCTTTTGCTACTCAGGTTAAACATGATATACAGTGGGGCAAAAAAGTATTTAGTCAGCCACTGATTGTGCAAGTTCCCCCACCTAAAATGATGACAGAGGTCAGTAATTTGCACCAGAGGTACACTTCAACTGTGAGAGACAGAATGTGAAAAAAAAAATCCATGAATTCACATGGTAGGATTTGTAAAGAATTTATTCGTAAATCAGGGTGGAAAATAAGTATTTGGTCACCTCAAACAAGGAAAATCTCTGGCTCTCACAGACCTGTAACGTCTTCTGTAAGAAGCTTTTCTGTCCCCCACTCGTTACCTGTATGAATGGCACCTGTTTGAACTCACCATCTGTATAAAAGACACCTGTCCACAGCCTCAAACAGTCAGACTCCAAACTCCGCCATGGCCAAGACCAAAGAGCTTTCGAAGGACACCAGGAAAAGTATTGTAGACCTGCACCAGACTGGGAAGAGTGAATCTACAATAGGCAAGCAGCTTGGTGTGAAAAAATCAACTGTGGGAGCAATCATCAGAAAATGGAAGACATACAAGACCACTGATAATCTCCCTCGATCTGGGGCTCCACGCAAGATCTCATCCCGTGGGGTCAAAATGATCATGAGAACGGTGAGCAAAGATCCCAGAACCACACGGGGGGACCTGGTGAATGACCTGCAGAGAGCTGGGACCAAAGTAACAAAGGTCACCATCAGTAACACACTACAACGGCAGGGAATCAAATCCCGCAGTGCCAGACGTGTTCCGCTGCTGAAGCCAGTGCATGTCCAGGCCCGTCTGAAGTTTGCCAGAGAGCACATGGATGATACAGCAGAGGATTGGGAGAATGTCATGTGGTCAGATGAAACCAAAGTAGAACTTTTTGGTATAAACTCAACTCGTCGTGTTTGGAGGAAGAAGAATACTGAGTTGCATCCCAAGAACACCATACCTACTGTGAAGCATGGGGGTGGAAACATCATGCTATGGGGCTGTTTTTCTGCCAAGGGGACAGGACGACTGATCCGTGTTAAGGACAGAATGAATGGGGCCATGTATTGTGAGATTTTGAGCCAAAACCTCCTTCCATCAGTGAGAACTTTGAAGATGAAACGAGGCTGGGTCTTCCAACATGACAATGATCCAAAACACACCACCCGGGCAACAAAGGAGTGGCTCCGTAAGAAGCATTTGAAAGTCCTGGAGTGGCCTAGCCAGTCTCCAGACCTCAACCCCATAGAAAATCTGTGGCGGGAGTTGAAAGTCCGTGTTGCTCGGCGACAGCCCCAAAACATCACTGCTCTCGAGAAGATCTGCATGGAGGAATGGGCCAAAATACCAGCTACTGTGTGTGCAAACCTGGTGAAGACCTATAGTAAACGTTTGACCTCTGTTATTGCCAACAAAGGTTATGTTACAAAGTATTGAGTTGTATTTTTGTTATTGACCAAATACTTATTTTCCACCCTGATTTACGAATAAATTCTTTACAAATCCTACCATGTGGATTCATGGATTTTTTTTTTCACATTCTGTCTCTCACAGTTGAAGTGTACCTCTGGTGCAAATTACTGACCTCTGTCATCATTTTAGGTGGGGGAACTTGCACAATCGGTGGCTGACTAAATACTTTTGCCCCACTGTATAAGTCACTTAGATAACTTAAAAATGTTATTGTTTGGATTTTTTCAGTATTTTATTTGTTCCTGAGTAAATCGGTTTGGCTGAGATTAAAGTTATAGTTTTTACACAGCTGAATAAACGTCAAGCAGACAACTGATTATCAGAAGTGTGAGATGCTCGAGAATATACTCCGGTGTCCTGTTATATTTTAGATAGCAAGCTGTAAGCTAATGATAGTTATATAAGAGCAGATGCATGCTGGTGCAATAAGCTGTACGTTGTTCGTCCAATGGATGCATGATCTGATTAGTCGACTATCAAAATAATCGTTTGTGGCAGCCCTAGCCTCAACAAAGGAGGACATCTGCTACACGGTGTATGGCTTTTTGGCAGACTCGGGGATGAGGGTATTATTTTTCGTGAAGCCAATTTATCTTTGCTAGGGGATGTTTTTGTTTTTTTAAATAATGGTGGTTTTGATTTTCATGATAGAGACTCATGACTCATTGAGTGACGTCAATCTGTGCCATGCAGTCTGTTGGCATTATATTTTCAGACTGCCTCAGATCATTTGGACCCCTGGCCGAGTAGGTACTAAAAAAAGTGCCCGGTACCAGGTACTACAACTCAGTGGAAATCCCTAAAAACTGAGTCGAGCCGTGCCGAACCAACTCAAGTAGGTATTAGTGGAAAAGAGCTGTTAGTGTGGTTGATAAGCAGTGTGTGGGTTGGTATGTCTCTGTGAGTGAGGGCACGATGGCACATGATACAGTTCCGGTGGTTTATGCATAATCTCCTGCCTTATAGTAGAATCAGCAACAACAGACAAATCTAGTACGTGTACCACCTAATGAGACAATTAACAGCCGAACTAGGAACTTAAACCTGTTTTTGTTTTCGTGCAAAGTCATCAAACTTTGTACTGAATGAATTAACCTTGCACAAATGTAAAAATACAATGAGCATGCACCTTAGGAATTTGGTTTGACGTAGGAGTTGCTCTTTGCGTAATGTTAGGTTAGGTTGTGTAACTGCAGAACACACATGCAAATGGTCCAAATGAGTCACACAGGCGCTGGGTGTGGTCCAGAGGTGCAGAGGAAGATGATTTTTTTTTTACATTGAAACAAATCAAATTTAAAAGAGGCAAAGGTTTCTTCTTTGTATGGGCAGAGTCGGACTACCCTTTGATCGCAGCCTGTATCTAGACTCAGAGTTATGAGACCGTCACACTGACAGGCGTACATGCAGTTGACGGCACGCAGAACTGGAAACCCATGCAGTCTAGTACTTATCAATACTCTGGATGGAGGCATGGACGGACTCTAGTTCTTTATAAGATCTCCTCATTTGGCAAACTTCCCCAGTCTTCACTCTGGCTCTATAAATACAGAATTGAGCCAGTCAGAGACCTCATTCCCTTTCTTCTACTCAGATTTGGCTTCGTCCCCTTCAGATTTTGAACTCACTTCCTCCTAAGTGAGAAAATCAGCTAAATCATTTTAAAGATCTACCTACTTTATACACTTACAGGAAAAAGCCTTACTCTAAGCCTTTCAGTACAGTATGTTCTCCATCTGATGGTCCTGCTGTCGATAAATCAATGAACAGCTTTACGGTTTGTCCTCTGGGATAATGGGTTTGGCTGGGTGGTGGCAGCAGCCTCGCAACTAATGGCAAACAACCACATTCAGACTTCTAAATGCTTTCCAGCTTCACATCACTCACTTAGGTCCAATTTATATTCAGTTGTAACTTGAGTGAAATTTCAAACTTTTTTTTAATCTGTCGTATTTCCTGAATGTCTTCACAGACATTTCTATCAAATATAAAGGATAGAACCATTTTTTTAGTCAATTCACTTCAATTAAACTGTAAAATAAATAAACAATTTTAATCGTTAATAGGAGCATTTATAAAATCTTTTTATTTATGCTTTACAAAAAGTAAGTGTTCCTCAGAAATTCTCCATGGTTCACATCACTTTTATCCATGTAGATGTTAATGGGCTGTCAGCCGTGGCCTGATTTCCTTTCCTAGAACTCATTAGCGGTGGCCTTTTGGAGCACTAACAGACGAAATGTTCGACAAACAAATCCAGGAAACCAATCAGTCTGCTGTCTAACTGACTGATTAGACTTACATTGTACCAGACATGCTCCAATGAAAGCCACTAGATCGAAACATTGAAGTGTTTCCTGACTTGGCCAGAACAAATTGGTAAAACTGAGAACAGTCCGCTCTTTTCTGAAGCTCTCCGTGGGTGTTACCTTTTGATCTTTATACATTCAATAAACAGTGGGAGCGCACACACACATGGTAATGGCATGAGCCGAAGGTCTGTCACCTTGGAGACTGTGCTTCACGTTGTTTTGTTCAGGATGTCCGTTTCTTCTTCACATGCTGATTTTTTTTAATGTTTACTAAAAACTACTTGGTTAAATAAAGCACTATAAATTATTCATTTAGCTTTAGCTACTTAAACTTGGTTAGCATTCTGTCACACTAGAGTAAAGTAGGATGGCAACCTCGCAACTAGTTAAAAAAAAAAGAAAAAGAAAAAAATGATACCTCCATGGTTGCATCTTTGGAAATCAATTCCCACTAGTTGCAGTGACCTAGAGGCTGAGGAGGCAACACGTTCAGCCTCTGGGCGATCACTTTCAATCTTAAGCCAAATGCATAGGTCACCTGGTGCTCTAAACAATCATGGTCCAACTCAGACTGACTGCAACCACTCGCAGGCAGATTGGTGAAGGACTGCAAATAACTGCTGTCTGTATTATTAACGGAAACAGACTGCCAACATATTCAAATCATACTGAGACAATCAGCACTGATGAGTGCAACTCATCTTTGCAATTTAAAACTAATCAAGGCTTGATCAGTTTCAGGATAGGATCCTGGATGGCAGGCACAGGAAGTCATAATAGCAGCCCATTTTTCATTTTGATGTTCTGAATTGGTTTGATAGTTTGGAAGTGCTTTTTGTTTTTATTCTGATCAATGCATTTGTGTTAAAAAACTATAGCTATAATTTCAGGACCATGGACAGATGTACACATTTGACAGTTGTCTCAATGGTCAATGTGTTGGCTATTTTAGCATTTAATACAGAAAATGCTATTGTTGTCATATGCTGAAATAAATTCAACAGAAGCTGTAGTCTTTATAGATAGCTCTATTAAAAAGAGAAAAAACTGAATGCTTAAAATAATAATCAAAGTGCCATCTTGAAAAACATAACTTTTAAAATAGATTTACTGTACTGAAACTGCAAGAAATAAAACAAATGTGAATATAATATGCATAAGTCATGATATTATGCACAAACATGGCCTATTTTTGATGCTTTCTGGTTTCTCCCTGGCTTCTAGGACACTTTCTTTTTGCGCCCTGCAGTTCTTGTTGTCCAGGGTGAGTGGAGGTGCTTCTTGTTATTATTCCAAGGATGTGCAACAGCATTTCACTTATGGAATTTTAAGCCTGTAGTAAAGTATCCACTGACTTTGCCATACCAGATACCGCTGTTGTCATGCTCTTGTGTCTGGGTCACAAGTGCTTTTGTGTCTCTTTGCATGTCCCGTACACTTGCTGAAGTCAGAGCTCTTGGCACATTGGGTATGTCATATTGAAATGAACCGTGTTTTTGTTGTGGTTAGAAAACAGTGCAACGTTTGTAAATCACCGATAAAACCAACCACACCTATCAACGCTATTTTATTCCGTTTAGTAAAATCGCCCTTTTTACGTCAGACGCTGACAAAACAACATTAATTGTGCCCGGGATTGAGAGTGGGGTGAAAAACCAGCTGTGGAGCTGTGATCAGTGTGTACTGGTATCCTGCTGACAGCGCTTATGGTCAAAATGACCCTTGCTGCGATACTGTGGTTTTGATGCTATAATTACGCTCCCACTATATGAAATGCTAATCTAGAACAGAAGTGTCCTGTTTGTCACAGCAGTGAATACAATGAGGGTTTGTTTGAAGACTACAACCTGAGCACTGCCCACATCCAACCTTGAACCAGGCCTGTGCAGAAACTTTTATAAGTAACTTAGAAATGTAGGCTCTTCATTAAAAACTACTGAATGCTATTTTATTTTTAAGCAATTTTGTGTAACTATTCGTCACATTAAATGTTGCTGGTTAGGTTTACAGTGACATCAGAGACATTGGAGTTGATATAGGGTCAGTATGAGGCAGAAAACATATCAGCAACTTCAAAATTCAAAGTGTGCTGATGACACTTGAGACTTTGGTGTTGCTGGTATCTTTTTTTTCTGCTGGATTTAACATTGTGTTGGTGAATCTAAAGCTACAGATCTAACACTACAGAATAGGGATTTTTTAACAAAGTGTTACCTGCAAACAGGCGCATCTGAAAGTCTATATTCTGCAAATCACAACAGTAAAGAATAAACAAGCAAAGGGAGAAATGTGTCAGCAGAAATCAGGATTAAGATCAAGCAAACTAAAAGCAAGACACACAAAATATTTTCAAAAATATGGCTGCATGAATCATCTGAGGGCTGTATTCATGCAGCACTGAAAATTAAAGACAGAAATGATCATCAGGACTCCAATGTGAGAAAATGTGTAAAAAGAGAATAAACATATAGCACCAGCAGTGCCGAGCCTTCCCTCTACTTAAGGGAAGTGATGCAACATAGAAAGACACAAGAACTCAACATTGAACCTTCTGTAAAAATAATAAAGGGTAAAGAAAGTTCTAGTTGAAGTTGAGGGTAACGAGGTCAACGTTTCTTTGCGTGACTCTAAAACAGTGAGACTTATCTGAGTATTAGTTCTTGTGAATGCTTTAAAAACACTATAAATAACTCAAGTCGAGCATTATGAAAAGAGCTGAACAACTTCCTGGGTTGACTGGAGAGTGTAAAGTAAAATCAGCTGTCACTTTGAGGTAAACTCTAAGAAACATTTTTTACTTCTACTATATGAAATTTAACTATCCATCCATCCATTCGCTACCACTTATCCTTTTCAGGGTCGCTGGAGCCTATCCCAGCTGTCATAGGGCGAGAGGCGGGGTACACCCTGGACAGGTCGCCAGTCTGTCGCAGGGCCAACACACAGGGACAGACAACCATTCGCACTCACATTCACACCTAGTGGCAATTTGGATTATCCAATTAACCTATCCCCACAAGTTCCATGTCTTTGGACGGTGGGAGGAAGCCGGAGTACCTGGAGAGAACCCACGCAAACACGGGGAGAACATGCAAACTCCACACAGAAAGACCCCGGCCTGATGGTGGAATTGACCTCAGGACCTTCTTGCTGTGCGGCAACAGTGCTAACCACCGTGCCACCGTGCTGCATGAAATTTAACTATTACAATAAAAACTATAATCCTCACATTAATTTAATTAACGTGGACCAATGGTGCTGATTTCAAGCTCCATATTTTTTTCTGACTCTAGTAGAGTAGCTTTGCATGACCTGTATTTCAAAATAATCCTTATTTGTCTGATACTGCTCCTTGGTGAAGCCCTTCACTTCTTCTCTTCTATCTTTTTATTTCATTCTGATTGGTCTGATGAAACTACAATCATCCACCATTATGACAGCATACCTATGAAAGAAAATAAGGCAGTCAAAATATCAGCTTTTCTATTTAAGGCTGCAGCAGTTACCGATGCAAAACCAGTATTTCTTAATGTTTGCTTGGCATTAGAAGCTGAGAATGGATTCTATTATGGAGCTTTTACAGCAAATCACTGACTGAATCTTATTAGAGGATCACTTGATGACACTGCAGTGAGAAATGGAACAAGAAGAAAAAACCACAGAAAAAGTGACTTTGTGGCTGGTTTAGTCTGCAGGTCTCAGTAACTTTGTGTTGTCAGACGGGAAGACTCATTATTTACAAAATTGAAAGTCTGACATTCTCAGCTACAAACCTTTGATTGTAGCTGTCTTTTTCACTGGAGTATATCTGAACAACAATCTCAGGGTCTTGGAAAGACTTTTTAAAAATATCTGCAATTTCATAGAGACAATTCATGCATCTCCCTTCGAACTATAAACACATTTTATTTTCACCATAGACATAAAGATTTTCAGAGAGATAATAACCTGGTGATAAACGATATAAAACGATTCGCTCATGGAGCAGCTTTGTAGCTGACAGCTGTTCAACAAAGCAGCTGTTCCACGTTCCAAATAGGTTGATAACCATGTATTTACTAGCTTATATGTCACTGCTTCCACTGGCAGTCACTTCAATCACTTTGACTCTTTAATCACCCATTTCACCTGTCTACAAATCACTACATTTCATCAAACTCCCATGGTCTCTGGCTGCCAGATTGCTGCTTGTCCTCTCTACACCACTTTCAGCATTTCCACCAGTGGGTCACCTCCCCCATGCTGGCCTACGCACTGTGGCTTTTCTAAGAAAGAAGAAGAAGCTACATGTTTCTTTCTTAGAAAAGCCACAACATGCTTTTTCATCCACATATTTTCATTAGCGAATTAAAAATAATTTTTTTGAGAAGTAGTGATAAAATGCAATAAAACAATAAAAGAAACAATCACAGACCAGTTTACCATACTTGGATTAAATCCACCCTCGACTAAAAGAAAAATAACTACTACAAAATGTTTTTTGTCTAAAGACTGGCTTTAATGCATGACTTGCAAACTGAGCCAAAAAGTATTAAACCTTACTTGCTGCCACCACCAATAACTGGGGATGTCTCCAGATTTCCAGAAATCCTCAATATAATATAATATATACATAGGAAATAGTGGTGTACTAGTGTAAAATATCTTTACCAGAAATGTAGTATTTGAAACTGTTATTGTTCCCATGGTGGTTTTATCATATATCTTACCTCTTGTAGCAGGTCAGCCTGCTCGATGGCCTTCAGCACATTCTTTTTAGACGTCTCTTGAGCTTCTCCACCCAGCAGGAATTCATCCAGGATGAAGTAGGCCTTCTCAAAGTTAAAAATAATGTCCAGTTCACAAACCTGGTGACCAACATGCAATAACTTTAAACATTAATGAACAGCTCAGCACGTGGGAATTATAACTAAGAATAATATTAGGAAGTCAGACATCACAAACGCACACTGCCAAAGTATTTATCCAACAGCTCCACATATCTGTGGATGATCTCCAGCGTGATGAGCTCGTTGTCCTGGTCCTCAATGGCACAGCAGAAATACAGGCTGGCATATCTGCAACACAGCGAGAAGCAAATTCACTTCAACTGAAAAAGTTCGTTCCCTGCTTTCTCAGAAAAATAATTCTGAGAAAGTTTCATATGAAAACTGTTGTTTTAATTACAACTGTCAAGTAGAAAAAGTCATCCCCATCAGCACAGTGGAGGCTGTTATTTTCATTCATTCTTAAAGGCTAAAATAGGAAAAACTACATAGTCGAAACAATATACAGGGTAGTACAACATGCATTACATTTGCTGTGTGATTTATAGAGTCTATATTTCCTGCCAGAGTGCATGAAGGAGGCTGCTGTGTCCTTTAAATGTCTCAGGGTCTTCGATATAATCAAGAGAGGGCAAATATCTCCACAGCTGATGTCTCCAAAACTGCATGCCGTACACCCAAAAAAGATAACCATCACTACAGCCCAGAGAAAAAATAACATGAATTAGATTTTGAGGTGAACTATCCCTTTAAATAACAATCTTTCGTTGTGAAAACTACACCATCAAATAGCCAAAGCCAAGGAGCAGACTTCAGGCATTTGTAAAGCTGCGACAGGCTCTCACAGTGATGTACTGTCTCACTGAAATGGTGCTGAGAGGGCATTTCTCCGTTGTTATTATTAAGGCCTGCTGTTTACTGTGCACAGGGTATTCATTTAAAAGCCAGAAGCCGGACGCAGAAGGCTGAAACAGTTAAGACCCATTCTGCCATAGTTCTTTATCCCTGATAATCCCTAAGGCACTAGGCATGTGATGATTGGCTAATAAAGGAGCTGGTCAGTTGATCCTCTGAAACCAGAGGAGCAGCAGGACACAATGGACAGGGCTGCAGATTCTTAAAAAGACACGTGTACAATACTCACAGAGGTCACAGAGAACAGCAAAGCTGCTTATTAGCCAGGCTGTTTTCTGGTGGTGAATTCTTGATTGTTTCGAGCTGTTGTCTATCTTTGTCTACAGTTTGTGAAAATTAATGCAAGGTGTAGCCAAGCAGGAAGCACAAAGGGCTCGGTTCAGTCATTACAAAAGAGCAGTGAGACAGCATTTTTACTGGAGCTGACTCACTCCAGAAACAAGTCAACGCTTTAAAAGATAATGCACACTCTGTGTAGAGAAGGCTCCCAAAGTAAAGAACATCTTTATGTTGCATTGGCAGCCTGATGGCACAGGTCCCCCTGTTTTATAAGTGGATTAGTCTTCAATAAGACATCTTTATAGAATGTTGCTTAACACGTAAGTAAGGGTTATATTAACATTTCACATGTGGCAGACAGTTTAGAGCCTTACTTGGAGGTACACTTTGAATTTCAATTTAGTCTACTTTGGGAAAAATATCAGCATGAGTTCTGCTGGCAAAGCATCCAATCACAGTTGACATATAAGGAGAAGCCTTAAAGAAATTCATGGGAGAACTGTGAAACTGTAAAGATGGCAGCAGCCCAACATTCAAAGAGCCAATCAACATCTGAGCCTGGAAACATATTATCCAATCACGGTGCACTAGAATTGTTCAGCACCCTGATAGCACGTGCAGAGAAGCTGTTCATGTTGGATTGAGCCATAATGAAGCAGAAAAGTCAAATAACTTCTCACATGCATAATAAAAATGTAACTTCAAGCACTTTTATAAACCAAAAGCCTTTTTTTTAATGTGACTGGTGATTCTATTCGTGCAGTGTTTATGTCCAGTTAAACAACTAATGTGAAAATTGTAAATACAGGCTTCAAAATAACTCAAGTGTTAACAAACTGGACTACGTGCTTCTCAAAGGTTTTTGGTAAGAATCAGATTTACAAGTAGATTAGCCCAAAATGTGTTTGCATAATTATGTCAGAAAGGTTTTTTACCCACTGCTGGCTTTGAGCTACGTTTTAGAGCTACGGACAGTTTAATTTGGCACCAAATATCACCATGAGTAGTGCCACTGGCAAAGGATCCATCCTTGTTTCTGATCCTGGATCAATTCTGACATATCAGATGGGAAACAGCATGCATTTTAAGAATTTAGGCACAGTTTCAGTTCTCAGCTTTCTATTAAACTCACTGAGATTTTGGTCCTGGTTCAGCTCAAAAGAACAAAAATGCATGTGGAAGAATCAGTCATTTGTTAAAAACTAATATTAAGCTTCGTTATTTGCTTCTAATTTGCTCTGTTTCTCTGTCACATTTAAAGAAAATATGAAGATCAGTTTTAAACCGATGCTTGCAAGCATCTAAATTACTGTAAGATGTGAGAAATTATACAGAGAAATTTTCAGTGTTACAAGTTACACGTCTACACACTGACAGGCTGTTGGTTGATGCATTAGTGTCAACATACAGATCCATGTTGTTGCTCAAAATTAGACAATTTCTTTCTGCAAAGAAACTTTTAGCCAGAGCTAAACAATCCAGAAATCTGTCTCATGCATAAAAGAAAAGAAGACCAATTCTATTTACATTATACGTGCTCCGTTTCAGCAGTATACTTAGAAGGTATAGCATACATTCTCATTGCTATGCAGATGATACCCAGCTTTATCTATCCCTGAAGCCAAATATCACACACAGCAATTAGTTAAAATGTAGGAATGTCTTAAAGATATTTACGGCATTTCATTTCCTGCTTTTAAACTCAGATAAAAATTAGGTTACTGTACTCAGCTTTAAAAATATTATCTAACCAGATGCTTACTCTGGATAGCATTACCTTGAACTCTAATAACACTGTGAGGGATGTCTGAGTAATTTTTGGCCAGGATATGTCATTCAATGCACATACTAAACAAAAAGGTAGGACCGCTTTCTTGCAATTGCACAATATTGCTAAAATTAGAAACATCCTGTGTCAGAGTGATGCTGAAAAACTAGTTCTTGTATTTATTACTTCTAGACTGGACTACTGTTAATTCATTATTATCAGGCTGTCCTAAATAATCCTCGAAAAGGCTTCGGTTGATCCAGAATTCTGTAGAATTCTGACATATTTCTGTTTGCCTTCATTTCATTGGCTCCCTGTTAAATCAAGAATCACTTATTCTCTTTCTCATCACATGCAAGGTCTTGAATAACCAAACCCATCTTATCTTTAAGACATCATAATAATATATCAACCAAATAGAGCACTTTGCACTTGGACTACTGGCTAACTTGTCATTCATATGGTATTCAAAAGTAGAATGGGAGGCAGAGCTTCCAGGGTTTCTGTGGAACTAGCTCCTAGTCTGGATTCAGGGGACAAAAATCCTCTCTACTTTTAAGTATTAGGCTTAAAACTTTTCTTTTTGATAAAGCTTATAGGTAGATCAGGTGACCATCCCTCAGTTATGCTGCAATAGGCCTAGGCCTCTGGGGGCCTCCCATGATGCACCGAGTCCTTCTTGTTCATTCACTTCTTTTCAGTCTCTGCATTTAATCATTAGCTGTCATTAATCTCTGGCTCTCCTCCACAGCGTGTCTTTTGTCCTGTCTCCCTCCCTCCCTTTGGGAAAATTACCCAACAGTTCACATTATCTACAAACTAAGCATACATTTTCCCGGTAAGTTTATGATCTTGGTCACTGGTTTTAGACCTTCTTCGAACCAACTTGATATTCATATTATAAATTATGGTCCCATTTAGAGTAAAATAGATGATGAAGCTGAACGTGCTTTAGGCTGTGGCTATCATGTTGAGGGAAGAGTTACCAAAATACTAAACTCATGGCTTCAAATCAGGCTTCAAATCAGTTTCTACAAACTAACAGGCAATGTCACAGTGGCTATAACCATGAGATTTTACTGCTATACTTGGGATTGTCCTGTTGCACAATCCAATTTAAGACAAGCTTTAGCTGTCACACAGACGTCCTCACATTTGTCTCTAGAAGAGATACAGAGGAGCTCATAGTCGACTCAATAACTGCAAGGTACCAAGATACTGTGGCTCCAAACCAAGGCCATCAAACACCATGCATTTATACAGTCAATTTAAATTTGAGTGAAATTTTAGATTTTTTTCTTAAGTTGTTACTTAGCACCGATTGGTAATCCACCAGTATCATTTAAAGAAATGGCTTGCTAACAAGGCCTAATAACACACTGATAACTTAGTACTCCACCCTGTTGTTCACATGTGGTCACTTCTGATTCCAAAAACCCAACACAGTGATGGTCAAAATCCTAGCAGCGGTCCTTCAAAATGTCCTAAACCAATGGGTAATATCACATTTGCTACATCTATCTTTTACATATGTAAAAAAAATACTAAGAACTATTAACACTTAGTGAGAATTTAACTGAGGACATAAACATCTGTGTGGTGGGGCAATGGTTGCAGACTGATCAGCAGTTCAGGGGCTCTGTTAGTCCATCCCAGTGGGGTCACTCCGGTTCACAAGCAGTCTGCCTCCTTGTCCGTTGGCACAGCAACAGGATATAATGAGACTAAATTAATGCTCTTTCTTGTTGTAGTCTGAGTGCTGTCATGATGATGCCTTCATCTCTTTGGTAACACTCTCCTGATTCCCCAGCAGAGCCATGTCTATGAATGACGGGCCTATGAATTGCCCAGGGACGTGTGAAAATATTCTATTCTGAGGGCGTTCAACCAGAACACATTTTGTTCAGAAACAAGTCCAGTTCCTACCCACCTCTTGTACACAATTTTAAGGTCTCTCCACTCCAGAAAGCTGCACATTTTAGGCTTCCGTGCCAGGACTGTCTGCACCAACTCTCTGGTGATCTTCTTTTTCTCTTTATCAGACAAAGGCACGTACCATTTTTGGAGCCTAAGCTTGCCTTGCCGACTGAAAAGAAGCATGAACTGCATCTGAAATGAAGAGATGACACAAAAACCAGAGGGGCTGTGAATAAAGACATGAGAGGAAGGAGTGGGCGGTTAAAGACATCTGCACAAAGAGACACAAAAAAGGCATTCAAAAAAGAAATTCACAGCACTTTTTATGTGATGTAACATGCTGACAAGTTAAATTGAATAAAAATGATGCCTAAAAATAATTTAATCAGGTCAATCAAATTTTGGAAAATGAATAATAAAGGACAACCAGTGCAAATTAGACAGTGAGTTGCTGTTTTTGGATGATCTGCTGCCATGTGTAAAAGATAAAAAGCCTGCTATCGATTATAACTTGACTGATACATGATTTTTTTTAGACCAATACTGATACCGATATTTGATTATTTAAAACTCTCATACATAAGCCAATATTTTTTTTCCTTTCTGACATACAAAACCTAGACAGTTGTAACATACATCAACTATTTCCCTAACATCTGTTACATGTATTTGTTTAACAATCCTTACTAAGACAGTATGACAGCATTGTTTAAAAATAATCTTGTTTTAATTATCCCAAAGCTTGTGGATTACATTGTTACTCATAATAACACAGCTGGTGTTTCTGTGATTTCTTCTCCACTTTTTAAATTTTCATTTATAATCTAATATACATGCCAATACCAATATATCGGAAAATAGCTAACACCAGCCAACAACAACACTGAAGCTGATGGTTAGTTTTGTAATAGGCACTTAAGAATCTGGTTGCCTCTGGTAACCTAATAATGTATTTACTACCCTGTCATTTGCCAATGCATTGTATCCTGCAATCTTGTTTTCAGTAGCTTCGATTGTTCATCTTGAAATAAGGAAGGTTTATCTTAGGACCCTACCTACATCACGTCACTAATGTTTTTTTGTTGTTGTTGCTTTTCTTCTCCAAATATTACTGACTTTCTATCGTCTATGGTCATGACATTGCTGCAAGTCCTGTGTAAACAGTGCTTTAAAACCAACACAAAAACATTGTTGTACATTAATAATAATAATAATAATAATAATAATAATTTGCTTAATGTTTAAATATCTAGTCGAGTAGTTGTGTGCATCCCTTCACCTAAGTTAACAGCGAGCTTCAGACTACCCCAAACAGCTAAAACTGTAATAGAAGAACATTAAAATTGATCAAAGAAGTAAGTGTGGTAGTAACAGAGAAACTCAGTTCTCTATCAGAAAAAAGAGGAGTATCTACTGTCAATTCTATTGGTATTCCATTCATCCATCCATCCATCCATCCACTTTCTTTCGCTTATTTAAATCAGGATTTCAGGGAGGGGCTGGAGCCTAACCCAGCTGCCAATTGCTGAAAGGTTGGGCACACCACAGACAGGCTGCCAGTCTACTGCAAGGATTTCTCTTGGTATTGGTAATACATTTGAGGCGTGTGTTCCGGAGCATTAACACCAGGAAGGCGGCCGGGCCGGATGGAGTGCTGGGCCGGGTGCTAAAAGACTGTGCTGCGGACCTGGCGGACGTCTTCACCTCTATATATAACACCTCGTTGTCCTGTTCACTGGTACCATCCTGTTTCAAAGCAGCAACCATCGTTCCCATCCCAAAACAGTCAAATGTCACATGTCTGAACGATTTCAGACCTGTGGCACTCACCCCCATTCCCGCCAAATGCCTGGAGAGACTGGTCATTAAACACATCAGAGCTGCTTTTCCACCATCCCTGGACTCGCACCAGTTTGCATACAGGGAGAACCGGTCAACCGAGGATGCGATCGCCACAGTGCTGCACACATTACTGAAGCACTTGGAACACAGGAACACCTATGCACGGCTCCTCTTTGTAGACTACAGCTCGGCTTTTAATACCATCCGGCCATACAAACTCCGTCCCAAACTCCACCAACTGGGACTTAACTCCTCTCTGTGCAACTGGATTGTGGACTTCCTCACTAACCGTAGACAGAGTGTCAGAGTGGGTAAGAACACCTCTTCCACCCTTGTGGTCAACACCGGTGCCCCTCAGGGGTGTGTTCTGAGCCCTCTGCTATACACTCTCTTCACCCATGACTGTATTTCCTCCTGCGCGTCCAATCTCATTGTTAAGTTTGCAGATGACACTACAGTGCTCGGACTTATATCCAACAATGATGAGACAAACTATAGGACAGAGGTGCAACAACTAGAGTCAGGGGTGGCTGTAGCTCAGGTGGCAGAGCAGGTCAGCCACTAATCAGAAAGTCGGTGGTTCGATCCCAGGCTGCCTCCTGGCTGCATGCCAAATATCCTTGGGCAAGATACTAACCCCATGTTTGCCTACTGGTGGTGGTCAGAGGGCCCGGTGGCGCCAGTGTCCGGCAGCCTCGCCTCTGTCAGTGCGCCCCAGGGCAGCTGTGGCTACAATGTAGCTTGCCATCGCCAGTGTGTGAATGGGTGTGTGAATGGGTGAATGACTGAATGTAGTGTGAAGCGCTTTGGGGTCCTTAGGGACTAGAAAAGCGCTATACAAATGCAGGCCATTTACCATTTACCATGGTGCCACGACAATAACTTGGTCTTAAACACCAAAAAGACCAAGGAGATCATTGTAGATTTCCGGAAGAGGGGTCATAACAACCATCTGCCTCTCTTCATTGGCAGTGAGGTGGTGGAGAGGGTGAGCAGTTTTAAATTCTTGGGGGTAACTGTGACCGAGGACCTGTCCTGGGGCAACCATATCACCTCAGTTGTACGGAAGGCCCAACAGCGCCTCTACTACCTGAGGAGACTGTGGAGCGCACACATTCCCAGATCTCTGATGTTGAACTTCTACAACTGTGCCATCAGCAGCGTCCTGACGTATGGATTTCTAGTGTGGTTCCCCAGCTGCACCAAGGCCGATCAGCAAGCACTCCAGCGGGTGGTGAAAGAAGCTGGCAGAATTATTGGAACAAGTCTGCCAGAGATCAGTAATATCTTCCCCACTCGCTGTCTGAGGAGGGTGCACAGTATCCTGCGGGACCAACATCACCCTGCGCGCCACCTTTTCCATCTGCTGCCCTCAGGGAGAAGGTACAGGTCTATACAGGCCAGAACATCCAGACTGGCCAACAGCCTGTATCCACAGGCTGTGAGGCTCCTGAACTCTCTGCCCCCCTCTCACGGACAATAACCATATCCAACTTCTTAATAGCAATGAACTGGTCTGCAGTGGTGCATCATATCTTTATTCTCTTCCCCCTCCTGCCCCCCCCCCTCTTTCTTAAATAGATAACTATCATATCTGATATCATATCTCACAGTACAATAATATTGAATGGGTTGCATTGTTGTATTTTGTCATGTTTCTCAGGTCTTTGTCTGAATTTCTACGAACATTATTGCTAAGGATTGTCTTATTGCATTGGAGTCACACTGGGTTAAATATGTACACTTGAGTTTTAAGGGGTATTTATTATTTTCTTCTTTTTTTTGGGTTGTATGGAAGCCCCAAACGCAATTTCATTGTTCTTGACAATGACAATAAATAAATAAATACTAAAATACATTTAAATTTATTCAAATTCCCTTAAAAATACATGAAAAATAAGGATGGGAAAATGCACAACACTAAAAAGTTGACAAAGTGGCATGCCAAAAACAAGTGAGTAAATTAAGAGTAAATAACAGAACAATAACGCATCAACTCCAATTATCGTTGCATGTACACATTATCATCCAGGCTGGAGAAACTGATCAGGAGGGCTAGCTCTGTGGTCGGCATGAAGCTGGACACTCTGGTGACAGTGGCAGAGAAAAGGACATTAAAGAAACTGATGGACATTATGGACAATGCCAGCCATCCTCTGCACACGGCCATTAACAACCAGAAGAGTCTGTTCAGTGACAGGTTGCTTCTCCCAAAAGACAAGAACTAACAGACTTAAAAACTCCTTTGTCCCACACGCCATCAGACTGTTTAACTCCTCTCTGGAGGGGAGAGGGAGGGGAAACAGGAGGACAAAGGAGGGGGGAACAACTAAGCTGTAGTGCCTCTGCACCTCACTGTACAATACCTTTTGTGCAATACTTTTGTAAATAGTCAACGGTGCAATAGACTCAATACTTGAAATGTGCAATTCACTTGTATTTTTATTTTTATTCCTATTTATTCTATTTATCCCCTTCGTATATTTTATTTATATTGTCTCTGTATTTATATATATATATATATATATATATATATATATATATATATATATATATATATATATGTGTGTGTGTGTGTGTGTGTGTATAACTCTGTAACTTCTGTCGGTGCTGTGCTTTTTTGGAAATCGAATCTCCCAGAGGAACCCACCCGAGGGATTAATAAAGTTCTATCTAAATCTAAATCTAATGTATAAGTAATTAGAAAAAAAGCAGCAAAGCTTTGAATAACAGCTTTCCTGTCATAAAATGTGGTCTGCATATTGCTAAAGCACCAGCATTTTATCTGACTGTAAATTTTGATACCAATCCCCTGGATTACTAAGAATGAGTCTTGGTATCGGTACAAAAAAAAAAAGCTATATCGATCGACTTCGACAGCCCTCCATCATATCAACACTATTTTCACTTCAGTTTTAAATACAGGGTAAACAGTTGACGGAAAACAGCGCACAGGGCATGTTTTAAATTCACTAAAAGCATTCAAACACATGCAACCCCACAGTTATTTTCACGGCCAAATTTTAAAGCATTTAAATCCATGTAGCTAAACCAGAAACATGACTGAAATCATCCCGCTTCAGCCGCTATGAACACAGACGAAAGGAAGTACCGTTAACACCGTTATTCAGCGACTGCTACCTTTAGCACGTCCTGTTATCATAGAGCCTGTTAAAAAACCCACAGGTGACCGAGCGCGTTTGTACATTTTAATGGAAAAACAAAATTTCACACATTCAAAACTACTTACCTTGAATAATAACACTGTGTATACCCCCCTCGGAAGAAATGAGCCACCCAACACCACCCAGAAACACGGCCAGTCTATAACAACCTTTTGATTGGCCACTAGGGCGAACATGATGATTTTTATTGGCTGACACGTTTTTGTAGTCCCCGCCTTTGTCAACGCGCTAATTAGACAACATACAAATGATTGGCTGCTACGGACAGCAATCAAACCACTCCGTCCCGCCCATTCAAACTTCATTACCTATGCTGAATGATTAAACAGAGACGGAACAACCTGAAGTGAGACTGAAAAGATATGGAGAACAAAAACTGAAAAAATAAAAATTAAATTACTAATTCTAAAAAATAATTAAATATTTAAATTGATTACACTGAATCTATTACAAAATTAAAAATGTATTTTATTATTTAATATAATCTCTCTATATACATTATATTCTTCTTATGTCTAAGTTTACCCTTCCTTGTCATTTTAATAGTTTCTGCTGGCCAAAAACCATTCAAAGACAAAAAGACAAAGCACCACAGTATGTTGCAAAAAATGTATTTTTGGCTTTTTAAATTTTCCCTACCCTATTTATTTTCTACTTTTGCATGTTAATGACGTCCCTTTCTGTGGATTTTTTACGGAGTTAAGTTTTTGCCTGCTGAAACACATCAGATCATTCACTAAACTCTTCAAACATTTTAATAGCAGTCTTGCGCCATTCCGACATACATTAAGTCTCCCATCTGACTCAGTTTGGTTTGTGTGCTGCAGAGTGGCCATTCAGTCCACAACCTGTCAGGTGATGACACACCTGAGAGAACTTTTTCCACACTTAAAACTGAAATTTTGGGCAATTCAAGCTGCAGTGCTGAACTGAGCCTCGGTACTTACTGTTAGCTTTGTTTTTTTTATTTGTCAGTTAAAACACACAGAAGTATTCTCATAAGAGTAAGGATACAGCGTATCAGGTTTAGCCAATAACTTTCATGTGCTGTAGAAGAATATGATATATGCAAAACCTAAAAAACATCTAGGCCAACACTTACAAAAACATACTGTAAAATCGGTAAATGACATGAAAATGATGATGAAAGGATGGAAATGAATCTTAATTAAAAGCAGGTGTGTGTGTCACCTGAGGATCTGGTCTTAAAGGTGTTATAAACAAAGCTCTCCAAGACATTTTAATGGTAGAGGTGCAGGATTGCAAACTTTTTAAAGGGCAAAATGAACATCTGAATAGAAAATTAAGTTCTCAAAACAGAATACTTTGTGCTTACTTGGTGGGGAAACTGTTGTGGTTTCCTAACTGGAACTCTAGTGTGTCTATTTTACTTGGACAGCCAGCACTGATTGGGAATTTGAACGGATTAACGTCACTGCAAAGCTTCAATATTCTAGAAATAAGACTTTTGGAACAATCAACTTGCAACATCTGCCATGGTCATCTTTTTGACCCACATTTAAACAACCAGCTTTTATAAGATTTCAGGCACCTTAGGGCAACTTGTCATGTTATAAATTACAATTATCAGCCAGATAACTGACAAAAACAAGCAGATGTGAGATTACATCCCATCTCTTCATGCTGGGATAACTCTGAATTGTAAGTAACTCTCAAACTTACAAAATTAAAATCTCCACCTATATTTACAGTAGCCTTTTTAAACAAATTATTAAACTTGTAGGTTGTGAGTTTTATGGATGATGGCAATTGTGGGTAACTGTGATCCATCCCAGTCTAAGTCAAACATATTAAACGAATATTAAAATGTTTGTAACTATTTCTGATTTCTTTGAATTTAAAGTGATTTTTTTGTCATAGACAAACCTGCTGCTTTCAGGCCTATTTGATCATATTTGTTTGTACCCAAACTGAATACTAATTCGCTGGTACTGGTCTGTGTCTAGATATGGCTTACCTAAAGCAGCCTTTATCAGGCACAGATAAATGAAAAAGTATATTTATGATAAAAACAAATGTGTGATGTATAATAGGACCATAAATGACCTTAGTGACAAAATTAGCTTTTTCAACTGAGTGTAAAACCTCAAAGACACCACTGCCATCACGAATGATGCCCACTTTTTATTGATGAGGTGATGACATTCAGTGCAAGAGCACCTGAGGGAGGTGTCTAAGGGCCAATAAGGAGCATTAGGTAAGGCCATTGCAGGCCTGTGGATTACAGTAATCCCATCCACTTGCAGTGGGTATCATACACATCTCATTTCAGCACAGCTGAAGAGGAAAGATGGAGATGCCTGCTTGTCGAGCTGCTGTGCTTTTCCTCCTGCTTCTCTCTCAGGGTAAGTCACTGTGCAGCTGATCCTCCCTTAAAATAATCGCAACAGTTATTGTGCCTTTATGATAATGCTAATGGTCCCACAAGTTATTAAAACAGCAGTGCGTAGTACTACACAAAAATGCTGCTGCTGCAAGTGAAATTATAAAGAGGGTAAAAAGCTTTTCCTTGGTGTTTCCTTCATGCAATCCTCAGATGCAATCCAATAATTCATAAGATTGTTTGACATGGTGCTTCTTTTAGGTCATTTTCTTTTTTCTTACACATTTTATTCTATCATCTGCTCTTACGTTTCATGCTTCTGTCAATGGGGTGTATAGCCCTTGTCACTGTTCACTCAGAGGAGGTAAGAAAGAGTCTCAAAAAGGTCTAAAATGTGGTTTAAAAGTCTTAAACTCTGAGAGCAAACTCTCGATTCATTCCACCCTGTGTGATCTCCAGGAGAAGGAGGAGGAGGTCATCCAGGACCTGGACCTGCAGGAGGAGGACCAGGAGGTGATCGAAACCTGGAGCACAAAAGCGAAAGCCTGCACCTGTGACTGCGAGTCTGCACGCATCCCTGCTGTCATCCCACCTGTTCCCCCGACCTCACTGCCAACACCGCCACCATCTCAAAGTCACCTGCTGAACTGCATGCCAGGTGAGGACTCCACCTGTGTAGTCCTCTGTCTGTTTCACTTATACTCATGCTGGATGCCCTTTTTTAGGTTTTAAAAAGTGATTAATGGGTTCCCCTTTATACAAAGGACACTAACTTGCAGGAGAAAGTCACGCATGTGAAGATGAATGGTGGGCAGAGTTGTGTCCTGTGGATCTTTATTTAACATCTGTGATGGATCAAACAGCTGATGGAGGCTGGCTGTGTCCTCATGTGCTTTCATGCTGCAGCAGTGCACAATCACCTCTCTGATCTTGCAGTTTTTCAGCCTGTAAGATGAAAGAGGCTTGCACTGAAGGTTAAGAAATGAACAGCTGTGAGGAAGAAGCTTGCACAGGCAAATGCTTTTCAGATAATCTCATTACCTGTGCTGGAATGTGACGAACAGATTAGGGAGCCCAAATAGGCCATGACCTTCACCTATGATACCAGCAAAGGAAGCACACATCAGAAAATGCCCCGATCATCTTCTTCTACCTCATCATGCAAGAGTTCTGATTAGCAAAGTTGGACTATTACACGAGGAAAAGCTGGAAGAGGATACTTTGCTGCGTTCTTAATGTCTTTAAAATGGAATAAACATTTCATTTCAGGCAGCTCTTCTATCACTTCTATCATCCGCTTTTCTGACAGCTTCAAACCAATCCAGTCAGGGGTGAGAGGGAGTAATTTTCATCTGAAGTAACTGATATATTTTTTATTACCTGAAGTCAATTTATCATCATGGAAAAAAGAAAGTAAACCCTGTTTCACTTCTTTGGTTTAACCAACCGGGAAAACCATCTGGTCCTTACCTGGTCTTAAACATTGGGTAAATAATGCATCAGAAGAAGGACGACACATGACATATTCCACCGTGTCATTATTTATTGTGAAACTGCAGAAGCATTATGCAGCAATGACTTGAAATTATTGTTTTCCATATGACTTTATCATTCTGTCATATCACTGCGGAGGGATTTTGTCGCACGCTTCTTCACAGCATTCCTTGAGTTCATTGAGGTTAAGGTGAAAAGCATTAAAGTGAGGCTGAGGTCTGGACTTTGACTCGGCCTTGGCAGCACCTTGATTCCTTGATAGAGATGCTGCTGGGCTTTAATCATTGCCCTGCCTCATGACCCAGTCTTGCGCAAGTTTTAACTGCGGGGCACGTGGCCTCACATCTGCCCCTAGAATATTTTGATATACGGAAGAGCTCACGGTCGACTCAATGACTGCAAGGTGTCCTGGTCCTGTGGCTGCAAAACAAGTCCATTTCATCACCTCTCCACAACAGTGCTGACAGCTGGTGTGAGATCTTTGTGCTGATTTGGTTTTCTGCAAATATGCAGTTGTTGTTTTTTGACAATGTTAATCCAATATTTTGATATTTCGTATTTCTAACATTTTCTACTTTTTATTTTTATTTTTTGTTATTTGATGAGCTTAGCACAACAGTAATTTTGTTGTGCTTGCACAATGTCAGTAAGGTTGTTGGTACCTGTTGCTCACTGCTCGTCTAAGCAAAAGGCATATAGTATAGCATCATGACCACCCCATACAGAACATAACATAGTGTAGTTGCTACCATGTGAACATGTAATGTTTGTGCTCAGTTAAATCTACCCTGTGCTCTGCTTCAAAACATCAAATGGCATTAAGTCATTTTTAACACAAAAACGAACCAATCGCTGCATCCCAGCTCATTGGAAGTGTTTAGAAAGTTTACTAAGTGTTTATTTTCAGGAATTCATACGATTTAATGCCACAGTAACCTGGAAATGTTTCCTTTCACAGAATGTCCGTACCACAGACCGCTGGGATTTGAATCTGGATCTGTGACCTCAGACCAAATCAGCTGCTCCAGTCAGGACCAGTACACCGGCTGGTACTCCTCCTGGATCCCGAACAAGGCTCGCCTTAACAACCAGGGCTTTGGGTGAGTCAAGGCCACCCAGTCTCCAGTTCGTGTCACACAGCGCACCCCAGATAAACAAATAACTGGGAATGTGAATCTTTGTTAGGTGCGCATGGCTGTCCAAATTCAACGATCAGTACCAGTGGATCCAGATCGACCTGAAGGAGGTGAGCGTGGTGTCGGGTGTCCTCACCCAGGGCCGCTGCGACGCTGATGAGTGGATCACTAAATACAGCATCCAGTACCGCACTTTAGAAACTCTTAACTGGATCTACTACAAAGACCAGACTGGAAATAACAGGGTAGGTACACTAAACAGGAGTCACATATGAAAGCGTCATAATAACTGAGTCCTGTGGCCTTTTTTACCATTTAAATTACCCCCAAAATTTCCACTTTCATTTACTTCAGCATTATTTCTTTGTAATTTGGAAAAACTGAGATCTGTTATTGGGATTACCGTGGCTCAGGGGGTTGGGAAGCTCATCTGTAACCGGAAGGTTGCTGGTTCGATCCCTGGGCTCTCTGTCCTGGTCATTGTGTCCTTGGGCAAGACACTTCACCTACCGCCTACTGGTGTTGGCCAGAGGGGCCGATGGCGCGATATGGCAGCCTCTTCCATGAATAGTGGAATTGTAAAGCGCTTTGGGTGCCTTGAAAAGCGCTATATAAATGCAATCCATCATTATTATTAAATTGCAGTAATCTCAGGGTTTATATGTGCAGTTAAACATCTTTACATTGACAGAGAAGGGCATTTCATCTGTCCACCTCACTTATAAAATCTTAAATAACACTGCCCCTAGCTATTTAACAGAACTTATTCATTTGTATAATCCTATAAAAGCATTAAGATCTTCTAACCAGATGCTCTTAATGCAACCTAAGTCTAGGTTGAAAACCAGAGGCGATCGTGCCTTTGCTATTGCAGCTCCTAGACTGTGGAACAACCTCCCTTTTGCCATTCGCTCTTCTGAGACTGTTCAGTCTTTTAAATCTCGTTTAAAGACCCATCTTTTTACTCTGGCTTTGATGTAAGATAGTTTGATTATCATTTGGTTGGTTTCTATGTTTGTCTCGTCTTGCGTTGTGTTTGTCTTATTTTTATTTTTATTTTATGATCAAAACTGTTGTTTTTAAATGTGCTATATAAATTAATTTTGATTTGATTTATGCTCGAAGTGAGCCGCATAAAGCTCACAATATAAAATGAGTTTGAAATCTCTGGCCTACACCAATCAGTACACACTAAAGTGTTTAAATATATCCAACTAAGAGGCTGTTATATTGTAATTTTATGTGGACCTATTATGCTTTTCTGCTATATATATGGTACTGCTTTAAGTCCTCGTGAATGATTTAGTAGTTCACCACACATAGCTGCTGCCGAGTTTATTTGGCTTGGCTTTCTAAGCTGTCAAAAATATAGGATACTAATATGGTCACATCATGCACATAGCTGTGCAAATCAAAGCTTCTGGTTAATGATGAGAAGCTAATCAGAGTAAAGTTGAGTCAAAGGGAGCTAAAATTGTTTGATTCATATAGTAGATGAACTGAGTGTTTGCACCGTTAATATAAATAAGGATTACAGTACTTTGAACTGTGAAATCATGCAAAGCTATTCAAAGAATAAAACTATGGAGGTGGAAGTAATCATAGAAGGTCCTCTTCATGAGCCTTTTCTGATTATTGTGTGTGTAAATGATACAAAATGAGCACTCTGGATGTTTAAATGCTGTGTACTTTCTTTTTGTTTAGGTCTTCTACGGAAACTCCGATCGCTCTTCCACGGTACAAAACCTGCTGCGCCCGCCTATTGTGGCTCGTTATATACGCCTGCTGCCGCTGGGCTGGCACACCCGCATTGCCATGAGGATGGAGCTGCTGATGTGCATGAACAAATGCACCTGAAGTGTTTCTTACCTCACTGACCATCATTCCCCTGCCAACCCTGTCACTTGCCAAAAGGGGAATATTTGTCTAACACTGTAAGATCCTTTGATACAAGTCTAGTCTGTCCCCATTTGGTGAGGCTCACAGTTCTCTGGGCAGGTGGACATCTCTGGTGTCCTCTGATGGATTATTTGTCTGTATTAAAGTTTCCAAAAGCGCATTGTGCTGTTACGTAAACACCAAACTGTTCCAGATCAAATTGAAATTTGTTACCTTCAATAAAGCAGTTATTAACTGCGTCAGGAAATAAAAAAGCTTCTACATGTTCAGAGTCAAATCAAACGGGCTTGTTTTATTTGAGATTTACTGTTACATATGTAAACATGAATAATCTAAAATTGTTAAGCATTCATCTGGGAGTTTATGCTGTCATGTAAATGCTCTGTTGGGGAAAAAAAAGCAGATAAACACTGACTATGCTACTAATTTGTGTCTGTAATAAAAGCACAAACTTAATACTTGATTTCATTTAAACAGTTGATAAACATCCTCTGTTATAAATATTACCAAACAAGTAGTCACACATCAGTATTAATATAATACACGGTGCTCCTTCAGCGAAACAATAATCCAAAGAGAGAAACGTATCGTGTCAAGTACAGAGTGTGCACAGTCCTTACAGATGCACCACACACAATACGACACGGTCATGTCTGGGCTCAGCGCGTTACAGCAGGAGCCGGCGGGGGCCCCCCCCTCCCTCGTCTTTCAATATTCACACACTGCGCACACGAACATGAAAGTGAGGAAGAATTTACAGAGCAATATTGCTGAGCCACGTAGTCTCTTCAAAGTGCAACATTAAAAAGGTTAGGATTTATTTCTGCCAAGCTACTCTCATGGCACTTTATTTCCAACAGAAAAACAACGTTACAGTACAGATTCTGCCCCCCGCTGCCTTTCCATTTTAAGATTTCTCCAAAGCATATCCCAAGTGGTTCAGTGTGTGCAAACAGTTAAAAATACAGCAGTACAGTGATTCCCAACCAGGGCGAGGATGCTGCAGCTGAAAGAAATACTACAGCTGTGGAAAGAAATGGGCGAACGGTTAATGTTAAAGGAAAGCCGACCTCAGTCAGAAAACAGGTGGGCGATGGTGAAATGGCTAAAGAAAGAAAAGGCCAGAGTACATCGATAATTGGCTGGGATAAGCATATTTTAGCTTCAATTAAAAAAGAGAAGAAGAAAAGAAACTGTTGCAAAAAAATAAAAATTATAACGGCTGATGACGTTCAACTAACAGCTGGAACGGCTAATAGTGGAATAACGGTTGAAAACAGAGAAATAGATAAATGTGAAAAATAGTTCAGCTTAAAGTATTTAATAAATGGGAAAATAGCAGCTGGAAAACATTAAACTAGCTGAAAAAGCTGGAGCTTTTAAATGGATGGTTAGGTGGAAGTAATTAAAATAATGGATAAATAGTTGAAACAGCTAAGTGTAAACTCAAAACAAAATTATTATTTACCCTCAATAAACATGAAGTAATAATTTGGAGTAAAATGCAGCTGAAATTAACAAAATCAAAGGTTTAATTACTCATATAATTGATATTTAAGGAAAATGTGCTTGGTAGAAAAACTGAATGTATACAAATCAAGTAAATGGACGTATGAATGGCAGAAACATCTGGTCAGTCAGTCAGTCTGGCTAAAAGGGTTACTAAAAGAGATGCTGTTCCATTACCCTAATACTGACAGTTTAAGTGTATTAAACAAAGAAAACTTGTAATATCCACTTTTAAATATTGTAATGTGTGGAGTTAAATAGCTAACAGGTGGAGGAGTGGTGCTTGGGTTATTTTCACAGGCTGGGAGTCATTGTACCACATACACCCAGAATGGCTTATCTGTTCCTCTAACTGCTGTTACCTTCTAAAAAATAAAGAAATCTACATTTACAGCAGTTAAACTTTAAATGGGGTTTTTTTTGGGTGCATTTCTACATGTTTTTAACTGGTCAAACAAGCAGAACCACTTGGAAGTTAAAAAAAAAATAAAAAATCAAACAACAGAGTCTTTATTGAATCCTGTAGTTTTCAGAGAAAAGCCACTTCCTTTGTTATCAGCTGCAGATGTTTGTTGACGTTTGCTCAAAGCATTGCAGAACATTTGAACACGTTATAATTCATCCGTAAGGGCACGTTAACGCTCCTGCATCTCCTTTGTATAGATACACATTTGTTTTAAACTGTGAGGTTTGCTCTATTTGCGTAACATTGGTTTATATTATGCAAATGGTCATTTACACATACAGTGCATGGAAAAGTCTAAATGTGCCTGACCATCTCAGTCAGAAAACAGGAAATGCAGTGCTTCGATATCTCCCACAGAGGGCGATGTAGGTTAGGCTTTCTGTTAGTTGATGGCACCGTAGTTTCTAAAATGGCTGCACTTAAGACGTAAAACCTAAAATCTTTTCAGAAAAAAGAAAGAAGGAAAAGAGCAATAAAACGTAAGCTTTTAGATTGTCAATTGCAGCTCAGAGAAACTGCACGGGTTATAGCTAGATTTCAACACGGCTGCACTGGCTCGCAGTTGCACATTTGAGCGTCTGTAACCAGTCTGACAGAGCACATCCATAGGCAAGACAGCTTGGACACAGAATTACAATCCTGGACGAGATGAACACGAGATACTGACATTACCAATCTCTATTGTAACAACTGATAAAACTGCATTTGCTTCGAATGCCTTAGATTAGTCTTAAATAATACTACGCAGTAAAATGTACTATATTTCTATATTTAATAGAAACAAAAATACTTACACTTAAAATCTACACTTTATCTATCCATTTATATATATATACACTGAATTTGTAATATATTTACTTTATAATACAAATTATAATCAGAATTACATAGGTATTAATATAAAGTCTATCAAACATGGAAGCTTTAAAAAAATCTGGACGTAAAAAGGCTTTTGGCCTGTTTGCAAGCAGTGTTTGAACTGATGGTTTGGTGTGTGTGTTTGTGTGTGTGTGTGGAGCAGGTGTTACAGGAGGGAGGTGGTAACAGAGGAGTCTGACACACGCGTGAGAGCAGTGGGGCGCTGGAGATCACAGAGCTGTCTCTTTCAGGTCGTTGAGATTTGGCATACGAGATCTGGACGGGCGTCCGAAGCCGTGCCCGTTCTGGCCTCCTTTGATGCTCATTTGCTCCGGGTAGGGGTTGCCCTCGGGGCGGCCCAGGGCGGACGTGTGCCAGCCCGAATCCAGCTGTCCGGGCAGCGGGTACGCTGACTGTCGGGCCTTGAGCTGGGGCGTGCTGACCCCTGAGTGACCCCGGCTCTCGGTGAAACCGCCTTGAGCAGAGGATGAGTTAGGCAGCGGCTGGTAGCGCATGTCAGAAGATGCGGTCTGGTTGGACGATGAGGAGGAAAGGTGCAGGAGCTTGCGCAGCGACTTCAGCGGTTGGCTCTGAAAGACACGACAGAACACAAAATATCAGAGGAAAGAAAAATTGCGCTCACGACAGGTTTAATCCCGTCGATGACGGACGATCAGTCCAGTCAGACAGTCTCTTATGATTACTGCAGGGAAGGGATTAAGGTGTGTCTTTGCTTTTATTAAACACCAACATCTGAGTCACAGTTTATTTGATTACTAAATCATCCTGGACAGACAGGAAAATTGGTAAAATATAAAAGTCTACAACTTATTTGGCTCAGTTACAGTTCAGTTCTTGAAACATTTATACAAAATTTCAATCTTTAGGAGCGAAAAAGAGCATTTTTTCTAGAAGAAATTATCACCCTTTGTGTTCGCCATCTGTTTTTTCTCTCCCTGACATCTTGGTTAGCAGGTGATGCTGATTTGCATTGATTAGATCTTCTAGACGAGGATACCTGCTCTTATTTCTATTTGGCGCTCTCCTCGGGAAGAGCGTATGTAACGAAACGCAGCTCATGAATAAATGTTTAGATCAAGCACTTCACAACAGCGCACGAGGAGAACTCTCACCGAAGAGTGTGAATCGGACAGTTTCTCAGGCGGCCAGTCCTTGTCCCTGTCTCGGTCTTGGTCCCGGTCTCTGCTCTTGTCACGTGACCTGTGGCGGTTGCTCTGGTGACTTGAAGACCTGGAGGACTTTTGGATGACCGTATCCACGCCTTCACTGGAAACCTGTGACACAGAGCACGGAGGTATAATTTACTCATCCAATCACATTTCACACTCATGACTAGGACAGCAGTGCACAATGTTTAGGGCAACATAAAACACTCACATAATCTGCTAAACTGTTTTTATTTATGAAGTTAATTTATATTGTTTCCAACTGGCCTAAGCACTCATTTCTAACAGTTTTTTCTACTTCTGGTTCTGCATGATGTCAGAGAGAATAGGCAATCCCTGCACCTTCTGTTTTTGAGTAGCAGCCAATCAGTAGAAAGGTACCTGAGAGGAAAAGAGAGCTAAAATTGTGCTTTTTAGACAGCTAATCAACTTAAATAAGGATTATTTTGAACTGTGAGTCATGCAAAAGCTACTCTATCAGAGTCTGAGCTGGAAATGAGCGTCTTCAGTAAACAGATTTCTGTGTTTCATGTTACCCTTTACATGCGCTCATTCATCACAGACATAAATGTGAAGTTACATCTGATAACCTGCGTTGTTACTTATTGATCTCCAGTGCAATGAAGAAGAAATAAAAAGAAAACGAACAAAAAACATGCATCAGAAGCCAAACTCCAATGTGTTTGCTGATCTGAGGAAGAGAAGAGAACACTCCACTCGTTTCTGATAAATAAAAGATGTTTTCTGAGCGTAATTCAAACGCAGTTCAAATGATATCCTCTTCATGCAGTAAATGCCGTTTTCCACCGACTCAGAGTCTGACTGCCTGATTCCTCCTCCTGGCCAGATTGCATTTATTTGTGCTCTGTCATCAGCATGTAACCCCCCCTCCCCGAATCTGAGCAAACTGTCACTTATAAATAGAAACGCAAAGGGAAGAAAGAGCCTCAAACACCTGTTTCATGCTGAACCACCACTGCCACAGAGCTGGCAGCTAGTTTAACACGCCAAAATGTGGTCGCTTTTATATTAAGCAAGTACCATCGTAGCTCCACCATCACTTTGTGATCTTTGCTCTGTAATAAAGTCACGGGTTTAGGTGCACATAGAGAAATTGATCAAATGCCTCTGCATGATGCCGGTAAGCAGTAAAGCTTTGTGAAAACAAGCACGCAAACTCCTGAAACCGTGTGTGCTCAGCTAAAGCCTGAGCGCTCTCGTCCATCCTCAGCTCATAAGCAGAGACATGCTGTTAGGGCCATGGCTGAAATCACTGGCGAGTGATCAGAAGCACAAAAATGACCCGTCAGATCCATCCTTTTAAACCGATTGCAGTCAAGTGCATGCTTTTCTTCAAAGTGGGAGCTTTTTTTTTTCTCGAATAGATGGATCCAGCTGGTTTATTGATTCATTCACTCAACTCACCACCAGGAAAACCAGGCTTAAAAATCACACATTAAAACAGTGTTGACCAATGCTGTTAAAGCATGCAATGTTAGATGGGTGACACAGAGGCAGGAGGTGAGTAGGATAGTGTAAAACAGCATGTACCATGGGAGAGGACACTACAGGGAGGACTCTCACAGAGGAACTATGCTTTATGTTATTCTTTGGGCTAAACAGAGGGAAAAGACATTTCTTGATGACAGGAGGCCTTCCATCAGGGACTTCCATCTGTAATTACAGAGGCACATGACTGGTGGTAGAGGTAAACATGATGCACATGACAACAACAACAACAATAAATGGTTTTATATTTCTGTAAAGGTGCCGATGAGGCTCATAGATGGGAAAACACTGCATCCACATGTGGGCGTAAGTCCTCAGACGTACTTCACACACAACATACCATCTGAGATTTCTTCTTTTTCTTCTTTATTGCTCTGAAGAAACCCTGCTTCTCCTTTTCTTTGGAAGGCTCAGAGGCACTCAAGACTACAGTATCTGGGCCAGTCCTGAAATAAAAACAAAGAGTAATGAGCGTGATGTCTCGGCTAAAAAGTTTTAACTCCCAGTAAGAATTTCTGTTAAAAATGCCACGTCATGTGGCCGGTGTGAAATTAAATCTGACGGTATACTGTTCTGACAGCGCCACAGACAGCGAAGAGAATAAACGCTGCTGTTCTTTTGGTGTGAAACTATTTTCGGTCGTGGTTAGAAGATATAATTACCAGGGGTCAAACGCCGGCTGTCGTTTGGAGTGATTCGCCAAACTGCCGCCGTCGCCAGACAAGCCCGAGCCCCGACTCTGACCCCGGCTGTCGTGGAAGGAATTGTCTGGCCGGGGAGACGGGACTGTTCAACAAACACAACAAATGGGTTAATTTACGTCCAATATACAGAGAAATAAACACATAAACACAGGTCATTAGATGTCATAATTCTAGCTCTGACCCAAACATATATCTAAAGTTTAGGCGGGTAATACAAATAAATTAAGATTAAAACATAACTCGAGATTTCCAAAGATACACAACAAAAAACAGGGAATATAATTTAAAAAAGCTGCAAGTAAATAGAAATTTATACCATAACTAACAGTGCTGTAGACTTTAACAGCTGTGACATGTTGGCTTGGCTGCAACATGCCGTGTAAACATCGGAAATTGATTGGCACACGCAAAAGACCTCAGCGAACTGAAAATGTAACAGACTGCAATTGTATCAAACTTGTGCATTTCGCTAATGCGATCGATGGTGTTCTGTTTCGATTAGATGTTTTACTTTTCTCTCTTTTGACCTTCCTCTTCCTTTCAATAAAAGCAACCCAATTTTCTTCGGGGCCAACCTTCGGGATCAATAAAGTTTATTGAATTGAATTGAATTGAAAGCGTTCCTCAAGATTTTTCTCCAAGTACGACTTGACACACCAGTGCAAACAACAATGGCGCCCACAAAGGCTCCTGTGCAGTTCCATAAGTTAGACTTTAAAGCAAATTCATACACTAAAGTAATCGTGTGTCAAACTCAAAGTTTTAAACATTGGCCGCCCCCAAAAATGCTAAAGAAGCGAATATAAAAATACCCTGATGGAGTTTTTGCGTCCCTCGTATTATGGAAATGGACTAATGCCAAACAATGCACAAATTTCCATATGGTTTAACTCATTTTCAGCAAACCAGATCTTATTCCATTTTAATGCTAATGCACAGGTGTAGCATCTTGAATGAGTTACGTGTGTAGAGCAGCAACGGTTAGCAACAACTATGGCGAAGTCCTGTTCAGACCACAGACTGTATAAATGTGAAGCAAAGAAGTGCTTATTATTGCATCCTTTCTGCTTGTAAAAAGAAGTTTGGCCGTACTGAAGTCTATGAGGAAAAAACAGCCCTTTGGATCTTTACTGCGCTTGGTCTAAATTCCATTTTTGTCTAATACAAAATAATTTTGCAAGTCATGGTCCCTTTTAGGAGGATTAAGCCGGGTAACATTACCAGGAGGGCAATAACGCTCAGCTTAAGGCTTCGCAAAGGGACGCTCTTCAATTTTCAGTGGAAGATTCTGCAGTGCCCAAAGGCAACCACATTCAGAAACACGCTTGAAGAGTCTGCATCACACTTTTGTCCCCAACAATCACAAAATCATCCCAAAGCTGAAGTGACTCCCTGAGATATCTAAAGGAGAGCGTCCAGTTGACCGTAGCGGTGGTACATGCAGTCTTTGCTAGCTCACGGTGTGCTCACCACCTACTACATTTCGCCCTGTTTGGCTCACTGTAATTTCACCTTCTTCCTCAAGATTATACTCCAGTTGAAATGTCACTATTGTGATACAATGGAGCCAGTCCTCATGTCTGAATAGCCACACATGGCTTGGTCTTAAAATAGCTGCTGCCTCAAGGACACTACTTTAAAGAGGAAGTTGAACACATTAGCATCAGATGTTCTTTCCATTATAGCATACTGTGCACTCCAAAACAGTGGCAAGCACATCTTTTAATAAGTTATCTCAGTCAGTCTGCGTTACTGTCAAAACTCTTAAGCCTGCTTTCAGCAGCTTCCTGACATATTGTAATTAGGTTTGAGTAAAAAGTTCCAGGACGGGCTTAAAAGAATGAAACACGATTCCTTTTGATCAGTCTCCTGTTGATCATCCTCTTGTGCACCACTGGATCATTTTCAGTGCTGCTATTATTTTTTAGATCTCTGTCTCCTTGTACTTCTGCAGTGTGTGCTGAATCTCCTCCAACATGTCAAAACTGTGATCCTTTAACTTGATTTTAATTTTTGGAAAGTGGACAAAACCACAGCGAGGCAAATCTGGTGGAAATGGCTGCAAACTGCTTAGCTGTCGCTGGAAACCCAGCTCTCATCGCCAGCGGTTATCTTGTGAAATTCCAGTCGGTTTGAAACACAAGTTTTATGCTCTCTTCTCAAGTTTGAGGTGTGTGGTGAAATAGCCGAGTGCACAGTGGAAGCGGTAAGAACAGAACTTCCAGAGAGTGGGCTAAAAATAGCAGCTGTCTGGACATGCCCGCGAAGATGACCTCGAACTGGAGATCAGCCAAATTTAATTTAGGTAAGGCTTTTGATTTTGAACGGGCCCACTGCCCGACCGTTTTAATCAACTGCTATGAAATCTACAGACATTAGAGGATGAAGATCACCGAGTCTGGTGATAAGATGGCTATTTTTAGTTTTGAGTGAAACAGCTGTATTTCTCTCTAACTTAGTGTAGACATCTCAAGAATCTGCAATAATATAATAATTCTCTATATACAAGCAGCTGATCAGTGATTAGTAAAAAATAATATTCCCTCTAGTGATGTGTCTGGAGTTAATCTTCCCCCCTTACTGCAGCAATGAAAGCGAGAAAGCCACAGCCATAAATATCACTCCTGATTAAACCAACCTCTGTAGAAGCTGCCCACCCGCCTTGGCATGGATTCGCTGTAGATGTTGCGGTTCTCTTTGGAAGAACCCCCATCTTCTGTTTGCTGGTCATGATATAAGCCAACCTGAGTCACAACAGAGAAACTTATGACATAAAATCTCCGAGGCTGCCTGCTTTGCATGCCTCTCTGTCTGAAACGATACCTTTATTTACCTGAAGGGACAGAAAAATAAGGTGGGGGCGTATTGATTTATGATTGGCCGTTATAATAAAACATCTGTGCGGGCTATAAATGTAGCCCAGAACTGAAATGCGATGCGATGACGAGCTCGACTGCGCTACCATAAGAAGTCACATTAGAGGGAAGCAAAGCACACAGAGAAAATGAAGAGGCATCTGATGCAGGAGAGACAGAGAAAAAAGAGAAAGAGAGAGCAGTTCATGACAGCAGTATCCACCCACATCCGCGCGCTCGGAAGACTGGATGTGGGTGGGGAATGGTGGGTGCAGGCAGAATGTCGGACCTCGCTTTTTTTCCGCTGTGTGTGAAAAGATGCGGTGTTGTCCCTTGTGGAGTCCCTTATTGGAGGTCTGCTGTGGGTGACCTCAGTGGGTGCCTGTTCGTTCTGTTAATGGAGACATGATGAAGCATGAAGTGAGCTCAGCATTGCAGCACATACAAATACACACACGGTATATATATACTATATGTGTGTATACAGTATATATAAATATACGGGTAGCATGATTCACTGCATGTCCTAAAAAGAAAGCCACACTCTTAGCACCTCAAATGTTCACAGATGAAGCTGCAGCTATGCTAATCCTGCCTTTCCAATTCATTATAAACCTGGGACACAAGATCTGGCTGAGAACCTAAACACACACCATGTTTTCAGACGCCACCAGAATAAGTCCTGGCTGCGTCACTGGACAAACTGAGACTGAGGCAGAGCCGTCCAACAAAACCTGGTGTAGGCATTTGTTATGATTACATCCTGAAGGCTTTCCCTAAAGCTGGAGAGTTTTGATGTGGGCTGAGGACTGACCCTGCTCATGTCTTCTTCTCTGGAGGAGCCCCCAGAGTGGCGAGGCAGTGTGCGGTGCTGCAGCTGTGGGGACAGGAGCTGGAGGCTGCTGGCTCTGGTGGGTATTCCCTGCCCGACCAACAGTCCCTCGTCTCCCCCGTGCGTCCTCTGGTGATCCCTCCGTACGTACATGGAGTGGCGGTGTGGCCTCTGCTGGGAGGAGAAGGGGCTGGTGTATCCCTGACCATAAGACAGAGGGTCATGTGGGGCAGAGAGAGAATGGGAATGGCTCCTTTCGCTCTCCCCGGGATCCAGGGAGTCTGGTGACTTGGACTCCTCTGAAGTTTTATGGCGGGTGGAGGAGCGCCTGTAGGAGGAGTCCAGAGTGTTGCTCTCTCTCTCTGAGCGCATGCTTCCTCGGCCACCTGTGCCAGGTCCCAGCCTCTCCACTCGGCGGGCCGCTGGGCTGCCCGGAGCTGTGAGGTCGAGGCAGCTGGAAGGAAAATAGCGAGACGTGGGTTCATCTGCATAAAGATGCACATCATTTAAGTTCCCCACTGACTTGGCATCGCTAAGCGTGCCATAGCTCTTGGACAAGTTCAGGTAGGCAAACTTAGAGGAGGATGGCGTGGAGCTGTGGGACTCCATGTAGTTGTGTCGGCTGTGTTTGTCCCCTGTCTGAAGCGTGTTGGTCTTCCCTTCTACAAAAGAGTGGCGGTTCTGCTGTGAGCGGAAGTTGGATTTGAGGTACTTTGCCCCTGGGCCATCTGACACCTTAGACCCCAAGTTCATCTCAAAGTCGCCCTTGGACTTGGTCTCACCGGGGCTGAGCAGATGAGGCAGGTTGCTGCTAGCCAGGTCCATGCTGCAGGCGGTGGAGTGGTTGAAGATCTGCGGCTGGTAGTTCTTAGGATGCAGTGTGGGGCTGAGGTTGATGGCTGCAGACATGTTGCCGTTGAGAAAGCTGTCGTTGTTGGGGTGGAGGTCTTCATGTCGGGGTAAGCTGGAGCACTCTCTGCTGCTGGAGCGGTGGCTTCCTGAGCTCTTTCCCCCATGGCTCCTAAGGAAAAGCAGAGACAAAAACATGTAATAATGAACTCAGTGGCAGCAAAGGTACCACTTACTGCATTTAATAAGGAAAGGTGTTCCACAGGGATCAATTGCAAGACCCCTGTTCTTCCCAATACATATGAATGACATGAAACCTGCAGTTTATTATGAGCTTTTTTCTGTGTGTCGATGATACAGTGTCGTTGACACAGTGGATTTTTTAGTAAAGTAGAGTGGATGTTAACCCTTTAAAGCTGGTCGGAGCGGGTACGCTCCGTTTTGCGTAACTTTTTTAAAATCCCGGTAGCACTGCAACCACGTAAGCTAGCGCAATAATTTTTTTTGCATATGAAACCGGAGGAGTTGTACTTGCATCTCATGCCATCAGCTTGTCCTAGGTTACAGTTTCCGTCCACATATGGCTTTGCAAAAACTGCATAAAAAACACTTGCAGCAACAAAAACATAATATTCCAAAAACATGCTTTGCAAATCCGACCAGCTGTTTGTAACACTTCCTACTCGATCAGCGCGAACTATCGCATGTCCGCCATGACCTGCCCGAAACCGGAAGTGACGTCATTTTGCGGAAATGTAGTTTTGTACCATCAGGGCCTTATGAGCCTATACTGGTGTTTTTAAAAGTTATGTTTGACTTTATGACTTTCTGTGTCGTTTCTGGGATGCTTAGGACTCATATTGCACTGCTGGAAATAGTTTATTTTGATGCATATGCTGCTTTTTTGCAAATTTGCATTATAATATTTATTTTCATTTTTCCTGCAGTATATAAAAATTGGTGTATTTCAAAAATAAAACTATGAAGACACTTAAAATAAATTTCCTGTGGTGGGAAACTATTTTGTGCAACTTTTTGTATTTACAGTTTTGAGGGATAAGCCTCTTAAATTTCTCTAACTAGAAATATATGTTAAAAAAAACAAAAACGATTTTCAAATATTTTGTAGTTTATTGCACTTTTTTGCAATTTATGTAATTACTGTGCACTTAATGCAGACATATTATTAAAATTTGGGCTATAATGGTTGTATTGATGTATATCAACTTAAAATGCTCCCAAAAATGGCTCTACAGCATGTAAAAATATAATATAAGCTCTGGCGGACTTGGTTCTATGGTAGGTCTTAAAGGGTTAAGTATATAGCTAAAAGAGTCTTGATGCTGTCACATTATATTGTCACTCAGTGACTATCATGGCAATAGAAATTTTAAAAACATCAGCTATTCATTTTTATTTATTGGATGAGGTTTGGTGTAAGTGCAGGGTGATGAAAGAATATGAGTAGCATAAAGTACATCAAAACCTCCCAAAAGACTAGATATAAAAATCTTAATTCACTGTTGTCTTGGTAATATGAACAGCAAAGAAAAATGAAGTGATGAAAAGTTTCCAAAAACAAGGTCTTTATTTCAATATGTAAATAGCGTTAGTTAAAATTTAGGAAACAAAAGTGCACTGAGATGCAGAATAATTACAGACTAAACCAGACAGACAATATATGAATTATCCTGAAATATTCTGTCAAATGTTGCTGGATGGTGGCTGCTGATTAAAAACATCTGGCAGCATTTGTTCATGAAACGACCCATTAATACATCTACACTGGCAAGCTTTCCCCAAATATAGTGCTCACTGCTGACCTGCTGGGGGTAGTGTTGTCTCCGTGGTGAGGTTTTCTCTTAGAGGAGCGTACAGGTGTGGGTGTGGGTGGCCCAGGCCGCTCCACCATCCGCAGGGTCTGGAAGGCGTGGTGGTTCAGGCTCTGCTCTGTGAGAAAGCGCTCGGTGGGGTTCAGGAGCAGCATGTTCTAAACCACAAACCACACAGATGGAGCCCGTGAGCGCTGAAGACACCCCGAACATGCAGACCTCTCAAACAAACCGAAACAGTCGTGCTACTATGAATCATCGCCATTATCATAAAAGTCAAGCTGCTGCCGCATTTAATTGTGTCTCACAGTCACCAAACGAGCCAAACAATGATGTGAAATGTGATTTGTGACATTTGCTTTTTCTTACCCAAATAATGTGTTTAATAGTCTCTCTGAACTCACTTTAATGTATGAACAAACTCAAACTGAAATCTGGATGCAGCTTTGTTTTTGAATAACACAAATATACAGTGGAAGCTACATTTTGGGTCAACATCAGAAGCTCTTTGGTAGCCGTGCAGCTCAGCGTTAACGATTAGCAAACAAACGTTATTAAATTGTATCTGAACTCAACACAAAAAAGCCCGATTAGTTCTTAGAGAGACGCCTGTCCTTGCTTAAGTCAGTCCTGAGATGGCATCATCATCATCATGTTAGCGGTGAGTCATTATCTGCTGGGAAAAGCGCAAGAGCACAAGCACAGCCTACATTCTTGACATGGAGCTCCTGTTTACAGTGTAGACACAGCAATAACAGCAGTGGAACCAGGATATGAGCTGAGAGATGCCGAAGCAGGGAGGAGGCACCGTGCAGTCACGACGTAAACACCGTGATAATGATGCAACTATCAGATGTCTAGTTTATGAAAATTATTGTGGTTAACTGGACGTTTTCACGATACTCTGAAAACAGACAAAAGTTAAGAATAAAACCATTAAAGTCGCTCGGCTCGCCTCACCTTCAGCAGGTCGAGCAGGGCTGCGTCGATGATTCCCAGGTATCTCCGCTCCAAGGTTTGAGGGTGACTCACAGTAGGAAACTGCAACATTAGCAGAGACAGTGGATAATGGTACAGTCAAAAAACTTTCATGTCATAAATAAGAAAATACTCCATATAGTTCCACTTGTCCACAACTTCAAGCAGTTGCTCTATGCCCCACATGTGGATAACCACCTTGATGATAACCACCATAAATAAGTGGAAAATAAGACGCTTTTACTAAACAACAGCATCAAATGTCCTTAGTGATCGATCGTCAGTATGAGAGTATCCTGAGGTTAAAGTGTCTTCCTCTTTTAGAGACCTGACCATATCAAATGTTAATAATGCTATTTACAATGGGGGAAGTAATTATTTGAACCCTTGCTGAATTTGTAAGTTTGGTCACTTACACAAAAACACGAAGAGCCTCTGATTTTTATGGTGGTTTCATTTTAATGGACAGAGACAAAATCATGGAATGAATGGAATCAAAGGTTATCAGTTATCAGACTTATGGTTGTTTCTTAGATTAAAATACACGGGGTTTTAGTAGGCAGCACAGTGGTGCAGTGGTTAGCACTACTGCCTCAGGTTCTGGGTTTGAATCCACTGACCGCCTGAGGCCTCTGTGTGTGGCGGTTGCATGTTCATCCTTGTCTGTGTGGGTTTTAGATTAACTGGTGACTCTAAAGTGGTTTCACTGTAGGTGTGAAGTGGATCAGAGGAAGATGGATGAATGTATGGATGGAATTATAGTTGAGTTGTACCATCCCTCCCTGAAAAATGATTGCCCCCCTTTTGCTCCCCTGTCAGTGTCACTGAACTGGAGTATTGTTAATCCAGCAGGGGATCAAAGTATAAACAGCACCAGTGGTGTAACGTAACAAGTACTTCACTGAAGTACAGTTCTGATGTACTTGTCGTTTTTTTAAAGGTATTTTTATGCTATACTTTCTTCTACTCCCCTGTATTTTCAACACCACTATACATATTGTCCCTTGTACTCCAACCTATTTATTTTAAAGCTTTACTTATTTATTATATTGCATATTTTAAAATATAAAACTGCTAACGTATCATGCTGTTATAACAGATACAGCCACCCAGGAGTATTTCAATTCAATTAATCTCCAGCTGCAACACTATGGTGTGCAGCATTATTTAATCAGAACTAAGATCACTTGCATATTAAATATTTTTATTTTAGACACCTTCATCGTATTTTAAATTAAACCTTCCTGTTATTACTTGAATGTCTTTATCATCTTTACTTCAGTAAAGAGTCTAAATACATGAAAGTTAAAATATAGTTAAAATATGATTGTTTCTGAAGTAAGTTTTCATGCCGGAGAGCACAAGACTTCTGGAACAATGTCCTTTAGACAGATGAGAACAAAATCAATATGTTTGGCTAAAATGCACAGCACCATGTTTGCAGAAAACCACTACCTCATAAAAACTATCAGGCATGGTAAATGGCCTGTATTTGTACAGCGCTTTACTTAGTCCCTAAGGACCCCAAAGCGCTTTACACTACATTCAGTCATTCACCCATTGATGATGGCAAGCTACATTGTAGCCACAGCTGCCCTGGGGCGCACTGACAGAGGCGAGGCTGCCAGACACTGACGCCACTGGGCCCTCTGACCACCCCCAGTAGGCAACAGGTGAAGTGTCTTGCCCAAGGACACAACGACAGAGACTGTCGGAACCGGGGCTCGAACCGGCAACCTTCCGATTACAAGACGAACTGCCAACTCTTGAGCCACGATGATGATGATGGTGAAGGGGTGATGATTTGGGCTCGTTTAGCACCCACAAGCTCTGGGTACCTTATGGTCAGTGAGTCGCACATGAACTCCTCTGTATACCAAAGTATTCTAGAGTCAAATGTGAGGCCATCTGTCCCACAGCTAAAGCCTGGCACAAACTGAGTCACACAACAGGAACACGATTCCAAGCAAGATTCATGGAAATGGAATGGTCCAATCAAAGGCCATGTGCTGTGTCTGGACCTTAACAGAGCGGATGCGTGTAAACCTAAAAGAACTGAAGCAATGTTGTCAAGAAGGATAAAAATCCTCCACAGTGACACTAATTACTTCACCTTATTGCTAATAAAGGTAGCTGACAAGCTATCAGTACATAGGGCTGCACATGACCCAGTGTTTTCTTCACCAATTCACACTCTGCCTCATTCTTGGTCCCCTGAATGCTACCCAATAAAAAAGAAACTCCTGAAATTGTAGCCCTATCTTGTGAGTTCTTGTTACCTTATATTTTAATATCGGTGTTGTTGTCGAACATCGTTTACTTGTTGTCTCCTGTGACAGGTTTGTTTGTATCTCTGTATAATCGGATTTGGTATTGAAGAAATCTTTTTCTAAGCTTGATTGGAAAATCCTGTAACCATGACAATGCTTTGGTGAACTCTTTTAGAAATGCCCAAATACACAACTTGTGATTTCAACCACGTGCAAATCCTCCATTGTCAACCTTTCATTTCTAATAGAATTTTTCCTCTGAATATTTTGAATTTGCCGTTTGCAGGCGGAAAAAAAGAGTCCAGAAGCCGTTCTTTTTACATCACACATTTCTGAGTGTTACAGAAAAGCACATCGTAGGTGGGAAACGTGATGAAACAACCATCAAGCGTCCTCTGTTCACTCAAAAGTGTTGTGTGGTTTCTTGTTGGTCTGATTTATTTTAATAAAAACAGCATGCGTGTTCCCATCAAACACTATTTCTCCCCTCTCGTGGTGTTAATAGGATGATCTGACTGTGAGCGATAATGTGCAGGGATCAGCGAAGTTTGCAGGATCTCATTTAAATGACAACAAGCACATAAATGTGGAGGTAGAGCTCGTTTTTTTTCCCCTTGAGCAAGTACTAACAATAGCAGGCGCTATTTTTTTTTTTTAAGAAACAGACACGGCCAACGTGTGCCTGTCTTTACCGGAGCAAGGATTTTACTGAGGAACAACAACTTGGGTGTTTAAGAGGTGGATAGAAGCTGAAAATTCAAGGTGTAGACCGTAAAGCGTTTCGCTTATTATGCAGCTTAATCAAGAAGTGGTCTTATCACTGGGTATTCACTGCCAGGCATTCACAGAGGGGGAGTTTGCTAACTAATAATTAAATCCTGGGTTGTGGGCAGTGAGGCGAAGGGAAGGACGACCCAGGTCTGCTGCACCACCAGCCTGCCACAGAAGACTTATCACAGCCTTCCTTCACAGTGCATACAGGATACATGATACACGATGAGTCATTGTGATCCAGTCAGTCACGGCACAGCAAACTCAGCCAGAAAAAGAAGAAGAAGAAGGAGAAGAGAGTGTACAGAGAAAATAAATAAGGGAAGAAGAAACAGAGGAGGAGGAGGCCTTAAGAGACAGCAAGGAGAGAGAGGAAAGAAAAGCAGTGATAAGAGCAGCATGGAGGGATGGGTCAGCAGAGTATGGGGGGGGGGGCCTGAAGTTACCCTCAGCCCGTGGAAGCGAGGGTTGTTATAGAAGAGCTTCATCTGCTCTGGTGGCAGGGGTCCCAGCACTTTCTGGATGGTAAAGAGCTGGTCGATCTCGCTCTCTCCCGGGAACAGCGGCTGCCCGTCACTCAGCTCTCCTAAGATGCAGCCCACTGACCACATGTCCACCGCCTTCCCGTAAGGAGCCCTGAGACCGCAGATTTAAGAGGGTGGTGAGAGGCCACGCATAATGAGAGCTAATAAGAATTTATGTCAGTGTGGTGACTGGACAGAGCTTAAAGGGAAAACGTAAAAAAAATAGCAGGCGTACCCGAGCAGGAGCTCCGGAGACCGGTACCATCTAGTGGCCACATACTCGGTGTAATTGGCGTCAGTCCCCTCAGAGAGATTACGTGCAAAGCCTGGCAAGAGAAGACAGAGAAAGCAATAGGATATGATGAGGAGCTTTTAGTTATGCTCCACATGCTGAGAAACCTAAAAATGAATTTCAGCTGAATGTCTCTCTGGACGCTCATTATGCTTTAAAGCTTTGACTTACAAAGTAGTTTGTAAAGTTAGGTCAGAGACGACGCCAGATGTGATCTTTTTTTCCTGAACACTTTGACAGCAGCAGATCCTGCCTTTTGAATTCTTCAGCTGATTAATGTGAGATGCTTTTTTGGCTGCACAAGCATCGAAGCACACCTTTAGAGCCTCTAGCTCTCTTACATACATATAGACACGTTCCAGTTTAATATTCATGTTGGTATGTTTTATTGCCAATTACTCACATAACCAACAGATACAGGGTGACTGCATCTTCAACATTTTTTGCAGCTTGTCTGCACTTTGGCACTCGTGCATTTAGCTTATTCAGTTATTTTAACTGTTTTAGTTTGTTTTCCTATCAATTTGATTACAGTTTTCAAGAACGGTACTCAACATGCTGGGAAATAAGTTTGTTTCCAATCAATCTGAGGTTTTTTTTAAATAATATGACTGTTACTGTATATTAAAATAGCTGCCTTCTAGGATTTCTAATTATGATCAAATAATATTAAAAAGTATCCTAATTGAAAGAGACTTCTTCATTCTACATTATATATGGTGCAATGGAAATTTATTAGACCCCCACCAAATGTGAGGTTTATACCACAGCTGTCCTAAATTAACAGTATTAGTAATTACCAAAATGGTTTTTGTGCTGGTATCACTAGTATGCACAAGCCTTTTAATCAAAAGGATTCTCTTACTGCTAAAATGTAATTATTGTTGTCATCCATGCATTTTCTAATTTAATGTTTTTCAAAAAGAAGAAAAAATAGTAAAAAACATTTTTAATTTATTGATTAAGATGCCAAATTATAGTTATTTACTTCCTGGAGACAAAAACTCATTTAAGCGGTTGAGTCTTATGCTTGATTAATTCCAGTGAAATTTTAATTCAAATTAGATCCAGTGTGCTCATTCAGATTAGAGTATAAAAACATGAAGTTGGTAATTTTTACCGTTTATTTTTCATGACAGCTGGCATATATATATATATATATATATATATATATATATATATATATATATATATATATATATATAAAAACACCCAGCACGCCCCTGCGGGCAGTTTATCGTTCAAGCTCGGGTCCTCTACCAGAGGCCTGGGAGCTTGAGGGTCCTGCGCAGTATCTTAGCTGTTCCCAGGACTGCGCTCTTCTGGACAGAGATCTCCGATGTTGTTCCTGGGATCTGCTGGAGCCACTCGCCTAGCTTGGGAGTCACCGCACCTAGTGCTCCGATTACCACAGGGACCACCGTTACCTTCACCCTCCACATCCTCTCGAGCTCTTCTCTGAGCCCTTGGTATTTCTCCAGCTTCTCGTGTTCCTTCTTCCTGATATTGCTGTCATTCGGAACCGCTACATCAATCACTACGGCCGTCTTCTTCTGTTTGTCTACCACCACTATGTCCGGTTGGTTAGCCACCACCATTTTGTCCGTCTGTATCTGGAAGTCCCACAGGATCTTAGCTCGGTCATTCTCCACCACCCTTGGGGGCATCTCCCATTTTGACCTCGGGACTTCCAGGTTATACTCGGCACAGATGTTCCTGTACACTATGCCGACCACTTGGTTATGGCGTTCCATGTATGCCTTGCCTGCTAGCATCTTGCACCCTGCTGTTATGTGCTGGATTGTCTCTGGGGCATCTTTACACAGCCTGCACCTGGGGTCTTGCCTGGTGTGATAGACCCCAGCCTCTATGGATCTTGTACTCGGAGCTTGTTCTTGTGCTGCCATGATTAGTGCCTCTGTGCTGTCTTTCAGTCCAGCTTTGTCCAGCCACTGGTAGGATTTCTGGATATCAGCCACCTCCTCTATCTGCCGGTGGTACATACCGTGCAGGGGCCTGTCCTTCCATGATGGTTCCTCGTCTCCCTCCTCTTTCTTGGGTTTCTGCTGCCTGAGGTATTCACTGAGCACTCGGTCAGTTGGGGCCATCTTCCCAATGTATTCTTGGATGTTCGTTGTCTCATCCTGGACTGTGGTGCTGACACTCACCAGTCCCCGGCCCCCTTCCTTCCGCTTAGCGTACAGCCTCAGGGTGCTGGACTTGGGGTGAAACCCTCCATGCATGGTAAGGGGCTTTCTTGTCTATATGTCAGTGGCTTCTATCTCCTCCTTTGGCCAGCCTATTACCCCAGCAGGGTACCTGATCACGGGCAGGGCATGATCAGCTGACTCCTCAGGACTTGCCTGACCCTCTGAAGGTACTTGGTGGTTGCAGCTTTTCTAGCGGCCTCTTCATGGTTCCCATTTGCCTGCGGGATCCCCAAGTACTTGTAACTGTCCTCTATGTCTGCAATGTTGCCTTCTGGTAGTTCAATCCCCTCAGTTCTGACTACCTTCCCTCTCTTTGTTACCATCCGACTACACTTCTCCAGTCCGAACAACATTCCAATGTCATTGCTGTATAGCCTGGTAGTGTGGATCAGTGAATCGATGTCTCGTTCACTCTTGGCATACAGCTTGATGTCATCCATGTACAGGAGGTGGCTGACAACTGCTCCGTTCCGTAGTCGGTATTCGTAGCCAGTCTTGTTAATGATCTCACTGAGGGGGTTCAGGCCTATGCAGAACAGCAGTGGGGACAGAGCATCTCCTTGGTAGATCCCGCACTTGATGGTGACTTGTGCTAGTCACTTCTGCATATATATATATATATATATATATATATATATATATATATATATATATATATATATATATATATATATATATATATATATATATATATATATATATATATATATATATATATATATATGTATATATATATATATATACATATATATATATATATATATATATATATATATATATATATATATATATATATATATATACATATACATACATATATATATATATATATATATATATATATATATATATATGTGTGTGTGTGTGTGTGTGTGTGTGTGTGTGTGTGTGTATATAGATAGATAGATAGATGAATAGATAGACAGCATATTTATAGTGTTTTTATATTGCCTGTGAAACCCTTTGAACCTTTACATGATATTAGGTTAAACAAGTTTAAACAAGGAGAAACTTTTCCCTCACAATTGGACATTTACTACATTAACCCAGCCATTCATTTCCAGTTTCTCAGAGCTCCAACTCCCCGATCAAAACAACACACAGTGAAAGTGACTGCGCGCGGCAAGACTCGGTCTGAAACGTAAACCTTCACAGCGGAGTCTGTTTGGCCCGTGTCTCTTCTCTCAATGCCTTTGGCTGACACAGAGCAAACAGCAGGTCTTCAGTCTCTCACACCAGATTGCCTGTGTGATTCTGGCCACGACATGTTTTACGTTTCCCCCTGCTTCTGTTGTGGCGCCGCCAGACTGAGCTGAAGCATGATTATGCTCTTGTTGCCCAACACATTTCATTAATTGAGATGAAAGAAGAATGACCAGCCGCAGAGAGGGGAGGCGCACACACCGCTTTAGATAACCGGATGAAGCCTGCCTGCTGCACTCCTGAAGCACTGGTTTCAGCCAAATATAGTATCTGTTGAAAACACTCCTTTTACATCACAGCTCTGACTGTTTGAGCACCTTTCTTACAGCGCGAGGATCGAATAGAGGGGCTCACCGAAGTCACATAACTTGAGGACGTCATCGGAGCTGATGAGAAGGTTTTCTGGCTTTATGTCTGAGGAGGAAGAACACAGATGGAGAGTAAGCTGGAGAGGGGCATCATTATCATCATCGCTATTACATCACTTCCATCAGTTTCTGCCACCACACATTCATCTGTTTCATTGAGAGAGCGATTTGAATGATTACCCTTCAGAGAAATGGAATTTCATCAGCAAAAATGCACAGATTGGGGGGAAAAAAACTATAACCCATACACTGAATCCCTCGATAACATTGTCATATGGGTGCCTGGATATACTACAGGCCATTTGGATGCCTGCTCTGTTGCTCTCAGTGTGCCAAAAGCTCACATGGGCCATCTGGTTTCCTGCTCTGCTGCCACTGATTCACCAAAAGCTCTTCTAGTGAACAGTACATCGCTTAGTTATAATGCTGATAGATATAATGCTGAAGATGCTATGATATCATGGGGATTGACCAGGATTGATAGGTATGGAATGAGTATATTAGAGGCACAGCTCAGGCTGAGCGGGTTTGAGACAAAGTTATAGTTTGAGATGTTTGAACATGTGCAGAGGAGGGACAGTGGATGCAATGGGCAAAGGATGTTGAATATGGAGCTGCCAGACAGGAGGAAAAGAGGAAACTCAGAGGAAGTTCATGGATGAGGATATGCACAGGGTTGGTGTGACAGAGGAGGATGCTAGGGACAGGGCGAGATGGAGGTAGATGATCCACTGTGGTGACCTCTAAAGGGAGCAGTCAAAAGAAAAAGATGAAACTATGAAGCTAAACAGATAGAAAGTGAGCCTATTCTGACCAAACACCTGTCTCACGTAGTGATACGAACCATGAAGCTGGACCCAAAAATATTTAGATGTTACAGAGAGTATGATGTATCCCATAATATTGATGCTCAAAGTTTTAACAATTCTCAAATGTATTTTATATCAGTCTTCTGTATTTAAAAACATAGGAGGACTGAACAAATTAAAAAACACCAAATTGTGATGCACTTGGAAAATATTCATAGTAAGAAGGTAAAATTTTACATGATGCATCAAAGCTCCTTTTGGCGGCTCTCTTCTTAATGAGTAAGGTGACCATATCACAACAAACTGAACGTGGGACAAAGTGAGACGTGTTAATAATACTGAGAGGTAGTCAAATATATTACATTTAAATGCAACATTTCCAACTCTCTTGCTAATAAAAGATCTTTAGCCGTCTTTGGGTTTCAGTAAAGATGCATCCATACTCTCATACATGTTTTTTTGCACCATATCTTACAATTTTAGCCATTTTTAACCAATTATGAGACAGAAATATTGTATCACTTCACACCACATTTTCAGTCAAAATTTGGGATACTGTCTCAAGATGTGGGAAAGGAGGACAAGTAATAAAAGTGCTGTGCAGTCTCACATAAAGAGCACTATCAGCATACCCTATTCACAAGGGGTTGCCACAGATTTTTACACCAGATGCAACCCCAAAGGTATTTGTGTCTTCTCATGGGCTCAAACCAGGGACCTTTTGCTTGTTAGACACACATGTAAATCACTACACTATGGAAACCAGGTGATTCTGAAGGGCTCGTGTGGGAAATTTTCTCCAGTTTGGTGGATTTTATATGGAATGACCATGTTTTTTCTCCAGTGTAAGCAAAATAATGCTGCATTTGTCTTCCTGCTCTGGGGGCCTCTCCTCTATCGTACTAACACTCTGTACGCTATGTTCAGGTCAAGAAAAACGCCTTACCTCGGTGAACAATGTCATGCTTATGGCACCAGTGAATTGCTTTGATTAGCTGGAAGATGTAGCTGCGCGCTTTTTCACTCGGCACACCGTTTGGTAACTCCTCGAGCAGTTCGAGCATATTCTAAAAGAGAGAGGGAAAAAGACACAGTTGAAGAAATCAAAGCTGAGCTCTTTATTATCATGAGGGATTTGGGGGTTTAGCGAACGAATTCTAGGTTTAACCCTGAGTTTTCAGCATCGGGAGGACCCGTCCAGACCTGACCACCTCTGGTGCAGGTTGTATTTGAGGTAAGAGATCGACATGCTTTTTAAAGTGTGACAAAAGTCTGGTTTTTTTTCTGTTGGAGAAAAATGGTTCATATTTGAGAAACAATACCTATTTTTTAATTATCTATTTTGTGAATAGAAGGTTCATTAAGTGAGAACAATGCGTTGACTGCTTCGGGCTGCCATTTCTGAAGCTGTAATGCGTTTAATAGCTCTGGTCTAAAGTATTTTATTTTGAAGACGAGGACTTTTTTCTGCTTTTTACCTGATTTTGTGAGCAATTTTAAACAATTATAATGTTGAATAGAACTTAATTTAGTGATAAGCTAAGCCTCATATTTGCTGGCCAACTTGAAATTTGGATTTTGAGCAACTTACAGGTTTGAATGATGTTTCTTCTGGTTGTTCTTTACTTGTACCTTTACTAGTCCTACACATTCAGACCAGGTGTTTTAATACCACAGTGCTCTACAGCCTTTCCCTATCACACAAACTCGCCCGCTGCTGCTTTGGCTGCTGCAGCTCTGTTGCTTTCAGCCTCTATTATGTGTTTAACCTCTTTGTATTTTTTCAAATATTATAGTTTGCTGTTATTTTGGAAAATATCCTGCTCTGTTGCCAGTATACCTCCCTGTGTTTGTCATTCGTCATATGCTGCCAATGTTATCTCTTTCACAGCGAGGTTGGGAAAACCCTGGATTGAATTATTGAGCTGATAACCACCTTCATTCATCGTTCTGTTGATGTTACGGTAAGTGAAGCCAGAAGAAGAGAAGAGTGTGCTGAACTTGTTCTGCTACAGGCAACGGGTGAGAGTAACACCAGAGTCAGCGCAGGTATCGGCCTGTGGAGGAAACCTACCTTCTCCACATATTCGAAAACAAGGTACAGCTTCCCTCTTCGGCGGAAGGCTTCTTTCAGCTCAACAATATTCTCCTGCTTGAGCGTGCGGAGCATTTTGAGCTCCCGCAGGGTCGTTTCTTTGACCTCTTCATTTTCTGCGTGGAGGTGAGACAGACAGGAAATGAGGATCACACTGAGCTGCCATGTTGTGATAGATATGGGATGCAGCAGGCCAGTAGAAATAAAGGACGAGGACAGCCTGCATTACAATAGAAATCATAAGTGCTCTCTGATGAGGCCTGCCCATCGGGAGCGAAGAGCCCTCTTACCTTCGCTGTCCTTGAATTTCTTAATGGCCACAATTTCATTGGTGTCCTGCAGCAAAAACACAGAAATCAATCCTGTCATTGCATCACGACAGTGGAAAAACACAACAGTGAGGCTGACTCAAATCATGAATATTAGTGTTACTGCTGCTGCCTTTACCACTGCGTTCAGTAGTGAGAATAACACATTTTTGCATTCAGCTGTGGGGACTGTGGCTGAAAGTATATAAATTATTTAATCAGCAACACAAACAGATGTTCAAGTCCAAATCTACAAAAAGCATGCCTAATTAAATATCAGTAGCATTCACGTTAGCATGCAGGATGGGGATATTGCTTTGAACCTGAAACTGTGTTTCAAGCAGCAACTTTGAAGCTGGAAAAAAGTGAGAACGGACATCTGAACGTTTGCGAGGAAAGCTGCAAAATCGACATGACTTTTTACACATCCAAGGATGGAGCAGTCAAGACCAGTTTTGTTATTTCCCACAAAAATTATAAACCAAAGTAAGTGAGCCAATCTCTGCTGGGGAGTTTATTAGAGTGTTTGGTCAACTTTCCTGAGCTGATATGCCCTGAGAAAAAAAGAAGTGTTTGACAATGAGCCGATGGCTACTCGGCTCTGGATGAGAGTTGTGATATCTGCCCAGTTACTCATCTTTGTAAGCGGGATGAAGACAGAGTTGGAGATTTTGGAGGAGCTGGCAGCAATGCACTCAGTGAAAGGGACAGGGAATGATTTGTTCACGGAGGTAAGTGCTTGCTTGGAAAGGCTTGAGCTGAAATGGGAAAAACTGGACTTTGTCCAAATCTGACACGGAAGAATGGTGGACTTTTGAAAAAGATACAAGATCAAGTGACTAAAAAGAACCCAGAAGTGAAATAAGCATTTATATTCTTATACACCGGGAGCTGTTTTGTATGCCAGTGCTAAAGATTAGAAGATGTTCTCTTTGGATCTACCATCATATGTGAACCAACATTCTCAGTGATGAAGTTTAACAAATCCAGATACCCTGTCCTGTCTGACATTGACTCTGACTTTAAGCTAGATATCTCTCACTTGATAAAACTGAACTGTTGTGGACCAGGACTCCACAACAGTCCATTCCTCATGTGCCCCCTTGGGAAAATTAATTGCCCAAGTCTGCCATAGACCCTCATATTAAAATACACACCTCAACCAATTAAATGAACATTGGTATAGCTTGATAGAGGCCAGTTTCTTTCTTTGTGATAACCTTTGCCTTCAATGTTCTTTAATGCATATTATCTGATAGTTATTTCTACAAACAGCCCATCTGAAAACTTATGAAGTTGCATGCAAGCTTTAAGACACCCTCAACTTTCTCAGACAGAAACAGGAACTGGTAATCAGCATCTTCAGAGATTTATACCGCTATCAGATCATGATGCCAGTATAAAGGTATAAAGAGTTTGTCAATCATTAATGGAAATTTGCTCCATTATCACCAACAATTCCTTAAATGCTACCATTTGCCTTAATTTTTATCTTCATTTTGGTCTTTAATATCAGAATTGATAACAAAAACATTAAAAAACTAAATAATGTGTGAAGCATGTTTCAAAAACTGTGTCCAAACCCATCAATTCTCTTCATTACTCTAACAGTCCTGGTATAATCACAAAGATCTCCTTCACTGGTGCATGCGGTTTCCTGCATATGGGACATAAAAAAGGTCCTACACCTTCACAAATTGAGGTTAGTACACCTGCATCAGCGCAGACTCAAGGTAGGAGGGCTCTGTAACCTACTTTAAAGGGGAAGATTTGTTGGTTTGGAGCAGCACTTAGTGTAGCGGGTTGAGAGTGTGCAGGGAGATGTTGTAGAGGCCAGACTGGAAAATGGGCCATTCGGTCTATGATAGTCTGCACCGTGCTAACTGAGCTTGTTAGCACCCAAAAACAGAAAAACAAGTTGCAAAAAGGCTCACATGGGGCTCAGGACATCCAGAAAGGGTCACGATGTGGATCTGAGAGGTTACAATGTTATTTAATCTGATTATATGTATCTAATCTCAAATTACACCAAGTTTCCTAGTTGAAATGTAAGCAAATGAAATCAATAAACAGGATTCATATACAAGAGTACTTACTTGAGTGATTAATAAGCGAGACATTTGTCTATTTTGAGATGACCATATCCTCATGAGAACCAGCCTATACATTTATGTCCTCTTAATGGACATTTGGTTTTGGTCTGTATCTTTTGACTTATTTGAGCTATCCTATTAACCACCGTTGAAGTCAAAAGAAGACATCCTGGCCAAGGACATCTCATGTGTTTGGGTGGCCTCTTTTAGCTGCAAATAGGCAAGACATCACAAAAAATTTAACTGAAAAATACTTGTTTCCTCGGTTCTCAGGAGGATATTGGGCATATCAACTTTCTGTGATGTCAGAAAAAGCATTTAGAGCTGCGCAAAATCTGAGCTTTTAGATCACAGTGATTACTTGTACAGACACTGACCTAATTATTCAAACTCTGGCCATGCTTTATATGAACAGTCTCCATTTTAACAGCATATATATGACAGAAAATAAAGAAAAGCAGAGAAGGTCCATAGAAAAATTGTAAATGGATCATTATCTGCAGCTCTAGTGCGATGGGCAAATCAAACGCTCGATGACTAGGCTTTGCTTTGTAATAAGGGGTCATACCATAGAAAAAACTGGGAGAATGAGTCACTGTTGAAGTGCAGCACAAACAGAACCAGTGTACCTGCAAAACTTTAAAGCTCAATAATTCTAAAAAGCATCTGTGTTATTTGTTAAAAGGTATAAGGTACAAAATTATCAACAATAAGTGGAGCAGAAGAAGAAATTCGGAACTCATCAACGGCAAGATACTTCCTGTCATCCCTTCAGGAAGTTCTCTGCGAGAGAGACACCCCGCCACTAGCCCCGTTTTTTGACATGTCCTAGTTAGGCCTGGTATTTCTGCCTATGGCTCAGAGCTGTGCTCCAGTTCCCCCCCACCCCTCCTTCAGAAAGCCAAAGGCAGCGTCGCACCACTACAGCATGGATCAGAGCGAACAGCCAGCACTCCTGCCAGCATCGAGAAATGCAAGATGACTCACAGCGGGGTCAGAGCACGCCAGCCTGAGTGAAGGAAGACGGCGAGCAGCAGAGACTAAACAACCTTTCTCATGTGTGAACCTTGATCACTAATGGAGGAAATTAGACCTGATCAGAAGCTACACATTCAGTTCAAAACATCAGGACGCAGAAAATCAGAAGCTTAAACTGCATGCAGGGATGGACAGATGGTGAAAGTCTGGACCGATGCCACTGTTTAAAACAATCTGCTGATTCTAATGTGGGACATTTTTTTGGGTTTGTTTTCCTTTAGATTTTGATTGTTGTATATTTCCGCTTTCATGACAGCGAAACGAAAAAGATCTTCTTCATCACTCAACTCTCATATAAATAAGGAACCTGGATTGAAGATAAAGTGAGCGATTACTTTAAAGGACACAGCAGATACACATCGTCAAAGTCTCACCAGCTTGCAGTTATTTTTAACCACCACAAAAAAACTACATACATAAACCAGCAAATAACTCCAATAAGACGGTCATCACATGAATCATATAAAGTACATCCCCTAACTTTGAAATCATAAATATCGAAAAGTAGAAAAAAAACTCTCTGAAGCTGCAAGTTTAAAGATCAGCCATCAAAGATGTGGACCAAGGCCAGAACCTGCCCACCAAATGGTCTAATTTGGTTTATTGGATGCCTTTGCAAAATACACTGCTACTCTTTATCTGGTGATGTTGCCATTACACACAGGAAGTGTGAAAAATCGATGGAAAATTACAAGTATTTCTAGAGCTAAAGAAACTGTTTGGATCGCGAAAAATTTGTGAAGGTTTCTGGCCTTGCCTCTGTGAGCAGTACATCAAAAAGCAAGGTATGCAGTGACAACAAGCTCACTGAATGTGGAAAACTAAGACCACATCTACATGCCCAAGTGCACTGAGTTGCTTTCATGTGTATGGTTGATGAGATATTTGGATTAGTAAGAAGTTGAGCAGGTGGCCTGTGAGTGTATAAGTCAGAAAATAAGGGGGAAAAAAGCACCTTAGGGCCACTTTAAAATGACGTGTGGCCTGTTTATTTGATCTGTAGGTGTTTCAGTTGATTTTACTTCTTGTCTCACCTCAGTTCCACCCAGAGACCACTGCCCATTTCCCTCCCAAAACAACCTTTGAAAACAGCATTGTTGACATCTCTGATAATATAAAATGTTTTTCTGCACTCTCTGACACGGACACAGCAGCGTGCCAGTAAACACACACTTGCCACAGCAGAGGGAAGAAGCGCTGTATCGCACCAGCCCGAGGTCTCAGAAGTGGGTCCTCAAAGAGAACACTCCCATCATCTCCACCTCCGCAGAAAAACACCTAAACCACCCGGCGAATGACTGCAAACTTTCCTCTTTCTTTGCTCCAGTTCACACTGCATCACATCAGTCATTTAAGTCGGTTCAAGTTATTTCTGCTTCAGGTACAAATTGCAGCCAGAGTGATGGCAAATCCAGCACACATACACAGCGCTCGCTCTCATCTCTCAGCTGATAACAGCCATCCAGGAGCAAATTATAACAGTCAAAAGAGTTTTGTAGTTCATTATGACAGCATGTTAATGTTGTAGGGATCGGCGCAGAACACCAGGCGCTCTGAACCTTTCTGAGTTGCCTTTTATTTTAAGCTTTGTAGGAATTCCCATGTGGCGATGGACTGTGAAGCTCATTCATGTGAGAGAGAAACCAAGCTGGGTAAATGATTATTTACTACGAGCACAGTCCCTCTCCCACCGCCCGGATGGCACAAACACCTGTTTGATGTTTCCTAAGGCCAGGTACCATAACATGATGATCATCACCAAAAACAGCAGCGTACAAAAGGTCGGCTTTGGATATAACAGGGGTAGGCAACCTTTTTGATGACGAGTGCCATCTAAAATTTCCTCAGAAGTCAATGTGCCATATAATTGCATTAGCAATAAATTTAATAACGCTGTATATCAACAGTTGCTGCGCTGAGCGGAGAGCTCCTGAAGCATTTGAAGTGTTGGAATGTGGAAATTTCAACATCGCTTGAAAAAACTGACAGCTAGCAACGTCCGTCTCACCAGTAGGCTAAGTGATTTTTAGCCAATTACAAGTTGAATCTGATAATTGGGGTTGTTAGCTAAGATACCATCATTAAGAAGCGGCACAACTTATGTGTCTATGCGAGCTAATTTGTGATGTGCACCGCTGACCCGGCCATTCATTTTTTAATGCACCCTCTCAGATTAGTTCACTGCGTGTCGTGCCCAGGGCTGGACTGGGACAAAAAACCGGCCTGGGCATTTTGACTAGAGACCGGCCCACTAGGTATTATAGGAAAAGCCATAAAGCCTTTGAATGAAAACAAACGCTGTTGTGACAGTGATGTACACTGTCTTGTTGGTATAAAGATAAAAACTTTGGTTGTAAGATTCAGATAATTATTTAATAAAAGCGAGACATTTTAAATGAGAATAAGAAAGAAAAGCATTTCTTTGTGCCCCCCTTACCCTGTTAATGCCCTACCTGGTCCCCTGGCAACACTTTGCTAGACCCGCCCCTGCACAGTTACCAGCTGTCAGCTACATAAAAAAAGGATCCTGGTGTTATTTGTCTCTCAGAAACAGTTCATAACTTCCCTTCAACCCATTCATGTCACCTAAAAGGTAAACCTGTTTCTCCATCACCTGTTCAGCTCTGATGATTCAGTAAGAACATCTCCTGGTTTCATCTTCATGTTTCCCTCTCACCAGATAAAAAAAAAGATATCATGACCAGCAGCTTTTACGGCTGTGGCTCCAGCAAACATCAGCTGATACTGGAAATTAATATTAAATAAATCCTAACAACAGCTGACGTCCGCTGGTTTCCTCTTTCTGGCGCAAAGTCGGCGATAAACAAACAAGAGAGATCAGCTGATCAATGATCAGTTTCATGATTGAACGAGAGAAGAAGAGGCAGCTGCAGGTAAAGACACAGAATAAATCCAGCTTTGTGTCTTTTTCCATGCCAACTGAAGTACGGGACAAACTATGTTCCTTTTCAGCTCAATATGAAACGCATAATATTTTCTCTGAATACGGGACGATTCCGTTTTTTATGGCACGGTTGGCAACTTTACTAACCAACCTTGTGAATAAAATAAAGTTCACTATCAGTAACATCATAGCACCCACCCAGCTGTATAGAAACTCCGTCATGCTGGCTAGTACGCAGTACGAGTTATTGTAACTGACTGTAAAAACTCAGCACAACGAAAATAAACTCCAACTAAACTTGGTTTATATCTGACCCAGACAGACTGCAGGTCATAACTTCTTACCTGAAGTTCAGTTCACCTGACACTCGGACCGGCGGCCGCCTCGGGTCTCTCCTCCTGCCTCCCCTTTCCCTCATCCACCTGGCCTCTTGTGGCAGCTCCGCCATATCCGCCACCAAACGAGTTATTTTTACACATCTGCCAGCATCTGGCCAATCCACCATCTTTCATTGTTTATACGGTTACTAAAAAAAAAAAAATCATCGGCCCATAAAAACGGAAGATCACCAGCTTTTGTTTACTTTTAATTTCTGGCCACACCCGAACCAGAAATGCAGCAGCTGTTTGTTTCGCCTTTAAAAACATCTGGAAATATACGGCGCCTGTGATGTCGCTTTGGTTGTGATTAAAGCTCCCACTGTGGGATTATTTTTCACTTCCAGACACTGATAAATCGGTTTTGTAACTATGCAAATCTCACCCACTGGAACTGATAAAAGACGTCAAATTAAATTAAGTTATTCATCGTTCATAATCTTGATTAAATCAGTCATCTCCTGTGTTTTCCACAATTAGTCAGTGGAGGATGCAGTCATAACTCTGCCGTGTTACTTTGTGCATCATTTTTCCATCTGGTTTGAAGTGTTTGCTGCCGATCTTCTGTGGCAAACTACAACACTGAACCCAGCATTAGGAGCATTGGTTTTGTGTCACAGGCTTGTAAAGCTTCATATTATTAGTGTCAAGATCCCATGCTCAACTGTCCAAACAAGGAGATCAAACGTGAACCGCCAGGCTGTGAGATTTGGTAATAACAGCTCTGTAGTTCTCCGTGATGATAAATGCTCCAAGTGCAAAGCCAATAAAATGTTCAATGGTAGCAGAAAAATTACCCCAAAGCAAAGCGAGAGGCTGGTGAAAAATGTTTAGGTTGCAGCTTTAATTTTGCCCCAACAGAACTATTGATACTGTACAAAGAGCCAGAGTTTTCCTTCTTTGGCCCAGTGAGCACCTCTGTACAGAAGGCTGCTGAGCCAGCACTTCAGACAATGCAGGGGACTCTAGGTGATGTTCAATGATAGCCCCTCACGTCCCTGGAGATAACTCCTATGGACTATCTAAAAGGCATAAAAAAGTAAGAAGGACCTATGCTAAAAGTGTCAATCAATCCTCTTTCTTCATTTTAAAATGCAACATCAGTCCCACAAATCCTTATACAGCCTTTAGCTGATCCAAAACACTGAAAGTAACTGAAATTAGATGTGATATTTCTCCCAAATTAGTTTTTCTTCATTTAGAAGTTCAATCTTTCTTCTCACATTCAAACTCCTGAAGGATAAGTCTCCATCAAGACCTCGCTGTATAGGTGCATTCACATGTCTCACTGTTGGAGATTTCACCAGCTCTGATTGGTCTGTTTGGTAATATATGGTGTAGGTAGAGTAACCCGAGGAGTCCTTGGACACTTTATGCTGTCTTCTTTTCCGTCACACCGCAGCAACACAGCAGATGTCTGACCCTCGCTGAACCTGGGTCTGTTAGTTTTCTTCTTGTTAAGGAAGTTTTTCCTTAAAAGTGGGGAGTTTTCCCTCCCCACTGTCACCAAGTGCTGCTCAAAGGGGATTGGTAGATCATTGAGGTTTTCTTTCTAATATTCTGTTGTTTTTACTTTACAATAAAAAGCAATGAGGTGACTGTCGATGTGAATTGGTGCTGCATAAATTGAATTGGATTAAGGTTAGCTGCAGGATAATGATTCTGTGAAATAAAATGTGAGATTGTCCTTGGCATTATTATTGTGCCTTCTGCCAGTGAAGACATTTACTGTTTTTGTTTTGTTTTTGTTTTTATTTTTACAGCTTTGAAATATGTGTTTAGACTCCGATAGCCCTAAAGCCTTGTCTCCTTTCTGAGTTTCAGTAAAATAACCTGCTGTTCAGTATTTATGAGCACGAAGTCCAGCATGCACAGTTTCACCTGCGATCGGAGAGCAAAGCAGAGAAACCAGGTCAAAAGTGAAAAAATGGCCTCCACTTGAACAAGGAGTCAATGCAGTAGTGTAAATAAAGCTTTTGCATAGCCTTAGTTGGATTAAACATGTCACCATAAAGTGAAAGAAGCATAGAAAGGTTTCCTTTTAAAATTAAAACTTTCCTTTTCGACAGAGCTTATAGTGAGGGCTGAATCAGGTGACCCAGAACTATTACTCAATCATCCTGCTATTGTCTCAAATTGCTGGTGCACATCCTATGATCCACTGAGCATCTCTCTTCCTCTTTTCACTTCTGTATGTTCCTCTTCTCGCTTACCTCAGCTGTTTGAGGTTGATGGATGCTCCTACCTGTGCTGGGTTCTTCCAGAGGTATCTTCCTGTTAAAATGGAGTTCTTCCTCCCCACTGTCACCAAACGCTTGCTCACCGGGGTTCTCTCTGTGACATTAGCGGCTTTACGTGGGCCTTATTTGTGATATATTAGTACTTTTCATTTGCCCAAGACAATAACGTCACTGTTAGACAATCTGCTCGCTCTTAGTTTGAAGGTTCATTTGCTGCTAAATGAGTGCTTGCGAGTGCATATGCCCCCTCCGCTTTGATACTGCCACAATGCAATCCTGTGGGAAACTCTGAATATTGTAGGGTGTTCACCTAACATTATGCAGCACTTTAAAATGACAGCTGATCTGGCACTATTTAAATAAATAATAAGTGAATTTAATCCTAACATGCACTCTTGCAAAGTAAACTGGGTTGGCTTGCTTTATGGTACTAGTGAAAAGTGTTTGTGCAGGGCTGGGCAATGACTGAATAAATGGGGTCAAGGCAAAAGCTAAAAGGAACTTTAGGTAAATGATTCACTAAAACTAAACTGCATGTTAAAGTCGGCTGAAGCCAGGTAGTGCTTTCTGTGCACGTTGAGCTCTGTAATGTATAAACACGTGACAAAAAGAAAAAGCCCATATCCAGGACGTGCGCACACAAAAGGCTGCACCAACAGGTGGGCCAAGCCTGGCAGTCTGCGCTTGACAAAGCTTCAGATTTATACTTTAAATAGCCTCCATCTATCAGGAGACAGTTACAACTTTAACATTCAGACAGGAAACATGTGCCCCCTCTACATCTCTCTCTGTCTTTCTCTCTCTCTCTGGCTCCTAATAGGACCACATAGGCAAGTGTTCCACTCAAGGTGACCCATTTAATGCTGTGAAAGTCCTGTTTTTCCTCTTCTGTCCCAGTTTCTGTTCACTGGGTGCAAAAATAACTGTTCGCTTCAAATGGGGCGGTAGACATTTTTTTCCCACTAAATAAATCTAGATGTTATTGACAGCTTATATGGGAGGGAAAAAAATTACTGCATCAGTTCAATTATTGGCGGAAAAAGCACCAGCAGTTATATAATCTCGAAAAAAAAAAAGAAGAAGACTTGAAGCAGTACTAAAATAAAAGATAATATGAAAAAAATGATTAAGATAGGACAAACAACAGATGACTGCAGAGTGGTCGTGACTCACTTGATGCTACACGGCAGCTCCTAAAACACTGATGGGCCTGTTAGATCTAGTCAATACACTAATTGCTAATTTTTGAATTGCAGCATGGCAAGTTACAGGCAAAGGCAATGCAAATACGACTAATCTCCAGCAGATAATAGATTTCTGTCTCAGTAGGCAAAGTGACACAGCATTAAAGAGTAAATTATCCATGAATCACACAGCAAAAAAACGTCTTAAATGACTCTATAAGCTAAATATGTTTGAGCACCACGTATTACACTTGTGGCCACAACCTAATTAGACATCACACCTAGTGTTACTCCTTCACAGTCTACTTTCTAGCATGAAGCCACAGTGCAAAAATACAAGGGTGCCAGATTCCGGTCAGATGTGGAGGGTCAAAAGGCAAAAAAATAAATAAACGTGCTATTCTGAGAGTAACCTCACAGTTTAAAAGCATATGCTTTCAAAGCCAAAGCCGCCACTGCTAATTGCTTCTGTGCACTCAGAGGTAGGTATTAAACAATACCCACCTCTGTCATGGAAACAGCATGACATGAACTGGCATGAAAAAAGCTTAAGGTGAATTAACACAATAGGCAAAATCCCCACTAAAAGTGCCGTGTTACGATCTAAAAGTCAGGCTTTGTGTTGGTTAATGATATGGGGAAAAAAAGAAAATCAATCAATCAACAGCCAGTAATGCAAAGATTTAAACCTGCAGCTCAGCAGCGTCAAACCTGGGTTCACTAAGGCTTATATAGTTTATACCCTAATAAAATAAACAGATAAAAATCTCCTGGATTATACAGGGTGTATCCAAAAGAAATCATCGTCGGATTTGTGCTTTTATTCCACAGCCATTCACTGATAACAATCGAGACATGCACTGTTAGCAAGAGGTTTCACATGGTTGCTGGTAGGTAGCACAAGTCATGTTCGCAGAAGTATGGGACAAGTGTAACCACTGTATGGATATATGCCGGGCGTCCAGAGGTGGACAAATGGAGGACCTGTGGACATTGTAAGTTTTGTATGGAAAACTTTATATTCAGACATCTATTTTAAAATATACCAGAGGCTTCTTTCTATTGTTTTAAAAAATATAGCCTTTATAGATGGGATGATGCCCCATATAGCCTTGGCCTTACATCATTTAGTCATGCATGACTGCTGGCAGTACATGTGGGGTGGCAAAGCACAATCTTTAGTTAGTTCAGTCAGACAATCTTGGCATATCAACTAATATCCCAAAGCTAAAGTTGATCTCTTTATCCTCTTATACACTACTAAAGCTGCTTTAGTCTGCCCATAGTTGCTGTGCACCTGCAAGCAACTTTGCAACCCATCTCTTCCTTTCACACGTGATGTCACTGATGCTTGGACTAGTGTGTGCTCGGTTCTCGCTGTTGTATGAAGGTAAGTATGTTGTTCTCTGCACCCGTGTAAATATAAATGAGCGTAGAGTGAAATAACAATGTTATTTGGTCCTACTGTGGCCCTGATTGAGGTGCTTTTCTATTGCAAACACATCAAAAAGCAGTTTAATGCGAATAACCCCACACAGCCCGTGTTTAAGAACTTTTTTAAACATTTATTTAAAAATTCAGCGTCTGAGAGTGGGAGACATTTTAGTGAATAATTTACTCTTTACTAAAAAACAGAGAGCAGATAGATGTAAAACCTCACTGTGGTACAAATTTGATTAAAATTTTATATGTATGCTCTAGTCATCGACTTGATTGGTAGCAAAGGCACCCACAGTACCACGGTAGCTGGCACCCAAGTCTTGAGCCTGAGGCTGCAAACAATACACCAAACATTCATCTTAATACCAAATATTTTAAAACGGCAGTGAGGTGGCATTTGCTGCATTAACAGGCTGTGATATATGGTCTCACTCGGCTGTATCCTAGTGAAAAATGACTGACTGATCCTCCACCATTTCCTGAACATATTCGCTAAGGACGACTTCTTTTTGGCATCAATCTCCGGCCCTCGGGGGTTTTATGAACCTGAACCATGCCAGGAAAATACAACCCCACGCCACAGTGGAGCTGCCAGGAGCCTTCACCATAAGAAGCAAGCATTGTGCCCTGGCATGTGCCACATATGTTCGTGTTCACTTGCTATTAACAGGATGACTCATGTGATCATGTGATGCTTTCTGCTACTCAGTAGAACATTCGCTCTGTTCTTAACCCTCAGATCACAAAACCTGTTTCAACCCAATTCAATTCAACCCATGCAAAGCATTTATTATTGTCCGCAAAGTTTCCTCATACTAATTAATGAAAGTGCCAACTTACTGCAGGAGGGAAATTAATTTACTTGTTTACTTAGCTGTCAGATCCTTCTTGCATGTCAAGTAATGCATGGAGATACCTGTCAAAATCAACTTAAGCCTGTCTTTCCCTTTGATTTTCATGCCAACATATCATTAGCATCTCTTCTCATGGCTCAAAAACTGTTGGACAATTGACTGACAAGCAGTTTCAGGGCCAGGTGAAGCCTGCACCCTTGTTATTTCATGACAAATGAAGCAGACATAATATTTCAAGTTGATTCCAGACGTCAAATTTGTACTTAAGAGTTTTTCATTCTAATTTTAAATTCAAAGTCTAAAGAGATAAGGTGCAAATGCAAATGTGCGGGGTCATCATTAGGACAACAACAAAATCAAAACAAAAACTTTACGAGTGGCCACACCAAGAATCTGGTACATTCTTAAAAAGAATGAATGGACTGGCTCAGCAACACTAAAAGGTCCAAAAGGCCACAGAAAACAATTAAAGTGCACGATAAGAGAATTATTTCCACAGTTCCAAAAAATAGCATCCAATCAAGTCAAGAACACTCTCAGGGAAATGTCAAGGTTTCAAAATCTACAATCGAAAGACGCCTTCATGAATGGAGATACAGGTGCTTTAGAGGAAGGTGCTAACCACTGGACAGATGAAACTGAGATGAACTTGTAACAGAATTATGGGAAGAGGAAAGTTTGGAAAGGGAGAGAAACGACTCCTAATCCGAACATACCGCATCATAGTGGAGGAAGTGATATAATGCAGATATGTATGGCTGCCAGGGGAACCGGGTCACCGGCGTTTATTCTGACTGCTGATAAAGTAGCAGGATAGAGGGTACGGTGCTATACTCTCAGCTAGAGAACAGCAAGAGTGAGTTTTAGGACAGAAACTCTTGGGCTGCTTGAAATGGGATATTCTTCAAAGGCCAAGTCAGTCACCTGATCTCAAACCCAACAAAGCATGCTTTTCAGTTACTGAAGACAAGACTGAATGCAGAGAGACCCAACTGAAGGCAGTCGCAGTGAAGGCCTGCAGAGCATCTCAAGGGAAGAAACACAGTAAAGCTTAATATGTTCAATTTGCAATCAGTGACTACAGGGAGCAATCGGCTGACAATTTTCATCCATGTACTAAAAACGACCCTTTCAAATAAAATAATGATAGGTTTACCTTCTTTTTTTTTGCCGTTCTTTATTCCATAATTTCACAGCTGCAAGTCTGAAAGTCAAAAATACACCTGATCTTACTACGGGAAAAGAGGCTTGCCAGGAAATAATGTCACAACTGTGGACTTCTATATCCTGCATAATTTACTCCACATTATATAACAGTATGAAAGCTAAATATTCTGTGCAACTCACACAGTCTCTGGACTCTTTTGAACTGAAATGCAAAAAAATGCAAAAAAAAATGCAAAAGAAAAAATCATGAAGCATTTATGTCATGTGATCTTGAGCGCTGAAATGAATAATGAAGCAACTGTAAAATGTTACAAAATACAGTACGTGTTTTAAATTTAAATATGCCACTGCTTAAAAACTCAGCTCATTCTAAAACTAGCTGCCCCTCTTATTCACACTGTAGTTGGAAAAGTAAATCTTTACATTTTTATAGCTGTGCTTGTCTTATTTCATAAGGGTTAGGAGATTAAAATGTTGTTTTTAGTATATTGTACTAACTTTAAATTATGTTTCTGAACATGTGCAATTTACCTGTGCATCTGTCGCTAAAACGTTAGATGTTTTTTGAATGAAGGTTACAGGAAATGAGAAAAAAAAGAATTTAATGACATTATTTGGTAATAAACACCTCACACCTGCTGTTTCTGTGCTTGTTCATCATTTATTCTGTCAGCAGTAATGTGATTGTACTTCATACATGGCCTATGCAGGCATAACGGGCCAACGTAACATCCACAAAAACAAACCAGGTGGTTTTAAGTTATGTTTTGACGTGGAAAACAGCCGCCTGTTTGTTGATGTTTTTGTAGAAGAGGAAGATGACACCTCACGCACTCACACCTGTGCTGCTGTATCCTTTATGCTGCAATCATTGCAGACTCCTAAGACATACAGATCGTATTGATGCTCTGACAGGAACACTTTCCCTGAAAGGTTTATTGATATTTGACAAATAAGTCTGTAGTGATGATTTTTGCTTTCTATCTTTGTGGACACGTCAAACCCGAGTAGCTCTGCATCTATTAGCCATAAAAATTATAATTTGTGTTATTAGTCTGAAAGCACACAGGGAGCTGAAACTAAAAAAGAGGAGTTTGAATACAGCAAAATGTTTCTTTGATCAAATGTTACAGCGAAGAAAAAGCAGCTGAGTCAGGAAATTTTAGTCACACTGCAAAAATTTACATGTTGTTTTAATGTTAGCTTATAGTTACGGCTGTAAGGTAAGCTAAAAGCTAAACTAGACCATTATTTTACATTTTTGTGAGATTTGTAGAAATATCTGCAAGAATGAAACTGAGACTTTATTATTTTCTCTGAACATCCAGATGTATTTTCTGACGTTGAATACACTTTACTGCCAGTATCTGTCACATTCAAGCTTGTGAATAGATGGTAGATGTGAGTTGGCTGTGTGGTAAGCAGCTTGTTGTAATCATTATGTTGCTTCATGAGTTCTTTATGTGGACCAGACTGTACGTCACTGAATATTTTCAGTGAATTAAAGCATGTCAGTGTCTGACCTCCAGTGAAACTGAGTTAGACACTCGCTGGTCTAAGATGCAAACATGCTTTAATAATTATATATCATGTCTAACTTCACAACTTTATTAAAAAATAAAATGTTTTGCTTGTTCCCATGGTGTTAATTACATATGAAGCATCATGATTATCCGATCTGAATACATTTTTATGTGAAATTCTCAGTTTACATCGTTTTACACATGATGTGAATTTCTTAAAGACTGATGCTTTTGTGGCTTATTAGGCGGTTTAAATTCATTATTAGTAACTAGTAGTATGAGAGGGTGTGTTAATAGGAAACCTGTGTTTGTGACTCTTCCCAGTCATGTGATTAAAATATCTTTATGAGACATTTTAATTTGCGAAATATAAACCATTTCTTTCTGCACAGTTACAAAATGAAAGCAGCAAATGGCATGCTGGGTAATAGTAACTAACAGCCTGATGGGATGGGGGAACAGAAGAGACCGGAGACGCCCCAGAGAGGAGCTGTGTCTGTTTCTGCCAGCTAATTTTTAAAAAGTCCCAAAAGGAGTTTGTCTTGTCATCAGTTATATATAATTCCGTATTTTGTGATGAGTTTTTGTTTCTATTTTGATTTGAATTCAGTTTCATTTCAGTTTCTACAGCACATTTGTTTATTTTAGTTACATTTTTGTTTTAGTTCTGTTTTGTGAGTCTTTCTGAGTGATCCATGTTGTTTTTGTGTCCATGTGTTTCCTATGCAGTTCAGCCATGATGGAACCAAACATGATGGGACTTTTGTCATTCCCTCACATCCATCCTAGTAGTTTCAACAATTTAATGTCGGAATCTGCCGACATTTGTGAGTCCGTTGTGATTATTTTTCGTTATATTGAAAAGTTGATTGTTGTTCTTTCACAGACAAATTGAAAAACTGCTGCAAAAAATAGCAGGAAGTGCAACAGTACTGAACAGGCCAATCACAGCAGTTGCGTCTGCGCCATGTAGCTATATTTCTACGACTAATGCCTGATTTAGACTTCTGCAGAAAATGAATGTCTTAACTTAACCCTACACTGTAACCTTCCACACCATTCAGCTGTTGCAGTCTTTGTTTTTAATTATTATAATGTGGAGGGTGTTTGCCAGGGTTAGGATTTAAGAAGTTTGTAATAAATGTTACAATATAAAAACAACACTCAGTGAAGGCACACATACTTCAATAAAGATGTGCTCCAAAGCCTCATCAGACTGGGTGTGTTGACAAATCTGGGCATATTTCATATAGACTAATGTAATTATTCGCTCACACTGCCCAGCTGTAGACATGTTTTATTTTATAAATAAAGTTTTATTGTTTCAAGTTCCATCACAGAGAGGAGAAGCTCCAATATGGAGAGCGGACAAGCTGAGTTTCTTTAGTTTCTTCAACCCCTGCACACACAGCATGAAATATTACTTAACTGAAAACAGCTTTGAATATCAATATTTGATTGATAGAAAGGTGCACAAGGTCCCAACATGACCCATGACATTTTTCTGAGTCATATATCGTTTGCATATGTCTTTGTTGTGAGAATGACTCATTTAAATTCACGTGAGTCTGACTGGAATCCAATTAAAGCATCGAGCTGACGCCGCTGCATTCAAGGGCCGTGACTTTTCATGTAGAAGGTCAATTTCTTTATAATTGACGAAAACAGATAATTCACTGCTTCTAACTGATTATTATTAAAGGAGACATGACCCTCCTGTCCATCTTTTACCTCTTTTTTGGTTTGATTGTCTTTAGAAATCAGTTCGTGGGTGTGTAGTATAAGAGATGTTCTCTGCTTAAACAAATATTCTGCACTGCTATGTTTAAATTCCTGCTTCCACAGTCCACACACTGTCGCGTGCTACAAAAACACCAGTGTACAAGGCCACGCAGAGGCCTTATCCAGGATTTAGATTAGCTTTCAGAGAGAAGCCTTTGTATTTGACTCAGATAAGTTTCAACAAAGAGTTTCATTTGTAAGTCACCCCGTCTCAGAGTTTAGTGGGAAGTCTTAAAACACAACACATGGCAAACAGAAAGTGTGTCACATGTTTATCCCCAGTTTTAACCATTTCTTCTTCCATTAAGGTTCTCAGTGATAGACTTCAATATAGTATGGGTATTTTATATATTAGACGCCAGTATGCACTAGACTGGTCTGATGACGTTAAGGTTTCCGGTTAAATATAACACATCACTCATTTAGAGCAAAAACACAAGCTCACGTGCAGTAATCATATGAACACTCGTCCATTAAACATTGTTGTGTGTGCGTGTGTCAGATGAGAGCCGCATGTGTGGGAGTTCGGTCTGTGATCTCCGTTGAGCAAACATACCTTTTTAACATGTGAGGTCAAAGTTGTGCAAGTTTCACTGGCAGTTTCCACTCCCAGTCCTGATATTCCCAGTTTCGTCAACAGTGTGAATAAACCTTATCGCCAAGTTCGAAATGTGCTTTTGCAAATTTACAGATTTTTAATTTTGAAGAAAAGATACAAATGATATGCAACCAATCAAAGTCCAGTAATAACTTAATTTTACTGTAGGCATTAAAGAATACAATCTTCTTATTGTCATTTATACAGATTAGAAAGCAAAAAGAATTTATGATGTGATATCAGTGTGTGAATGTGAGAGTGAATGAATAGTGGCATTGTAAAGCGCTTTGGGTGCCTTGAAAAGCGCTATATAAATGCAATCCATTATTATTATTATTATTAATTAATATTGGACTTAGTTTGTTAATTTCACTTTTTAACTTATCGCTCAATCAGAGTAATTTGCTTACCCGAGCTTATCAACATTCTTTAATATCAGCTGAATATTACTAAAAGAATAATATCAAACTCATAGCGGTGGGGTTTTTGCACCCTGGAGTCACATCCAAACTTTTCTTTATGCACTTACTCTCACCATGAAACTGACCATGAATCAGAAACCTGACTTGTTAGTATTGAAGTATCATTATATAAATAAAATATTTAGTTACATTTCATTTATGTAATGCTAGTCATCTCAAGACATTTAAATATTGTCGGATTTTACTTCAGAACATATAGAGAAAACCCCACACTGCACTTGGAGATGGTGGGGAGGAAGAACTACTCTTCAACAGGAATAGACCTCAAACAAAACAATCCTTGCTGAGAAGCAGCAAACCATCATGACTAGTAGTGGTATATAAACACATCAGAGATGAAAAGAGGGGACCCTGATTCTATAGCAACAGGGTCTCTTCCTGTTAAAAGGGAGTTCTTCTTCCTCACCATTTCCAAGTGTTTATTCTTAGATGACTGTCTGATTGTTGGGCTTTTTCCTCTTATATTGTAGGGTTTTCACTTACTATAAAAAGCATATTGAGATTACTGTTGTTAAAGCACTATATAAATAAAACTGAAGTGAAGTTAACATATTGACAGGTGTGTACGAGAGAGAGCAAAGGGAAGTTAATGATATGCAACAGAAGAAAAAATGAGTTTGAAGTGAAAAAAGAGGAGTGGAGAAAAAGTGCTACATCAAGCTGCTCAATATCCACCGACTGATAAAGAGACAGACATAACGTGACAACACAAACAGTTCATAGTTCTTTTTCTTTTACTTTTAGTTCTAGATTTAACTTCTTCATAACTACCAAGAACCGACTCAAATCTATATACCAGGACTAAAGAGTGGCTCAATAGAGGAGCTCTGGAAACCTCCCACACCTTTCCCACATCAGTCATCAGATCAAGTTTCATTCATTATAACTATTTCTGTCACTTTTGGTCTGAACTGTCAACCTCAGTTAAATGACTATTGTTTCACACTAGCTTTTTACAGACACCTTGAAGAGTGGCCTTTCTGGACAGCTATAAAAGCCTATCCCTCGTGTAACTGTTGGATAAAACATCATAGAAATGCATTTTCAAACACACGTCTGTCTCAAGCCTCCGCAGCTCACATAGGTCACACCTCAAGGGCAGTCACAAAAATCATTGTGTGCAGAAAATGAGCATTTTGGTAAAAAAAAAAAAAAATCTGTTTCAGCTTGAACCTTTAAAGCTTAAAAAAACAGCTGCACTGTGACATCTTTTAAGCGACATCAGCGTGATTAAGCCTCTTAATTAGCTTACAATAAATTAGCATAATTCATAGGGCTTTATCAAGCATCAGCAGGCAAGAGAAAAAGTCCTGAAGCATCCTCATGGCTCACTTGGCAAAAGGTGGATCTGTAGCTGCGGCATCCATGAATCTGGTAGCCCCCTCATTTCCTCACACCATGATGATGGGCTGCATTCCCAAAAGAGTGGCCAAAAATGAATTAGTGAACCCAGGCGTGTTCTTACGGTTATCTATTTAAATCGACAAGAAAATAATAACAAAGGAGCCAGAAGTACAAGACAAAAGCTCCTCTGTGTCTCTGTGTGCTCAACCCTCTTGACACAGCAGCATGTTGCAGTTTTACTCTGAGCACTTTCTTTATCAAAAAGCTGTGGCAACATTTGGCAGAGCAGCGACAAGAGTGAGTGAAGCTGGAGAGTGCAAAAGCATTACTGAGAACAACTGGGTCCCTGTAAGGTATGAGGTGATTCTGTCGAGCCTATTTCAGTCGGGGCCACTATAGTCAAAAGAAGATTGTTATTTCCATCTGCAGTGATTTATATTTAGCTGTACGGCTCTGTTCTGAACCTTCCCGCCCTTCCACATGCATGCATGAAAAGCCTGCGGCGGAGAGCGGCAGCAAGAGCCCCACACAGAGCAGAGCAGGCATCAATGACAGCAGACATGACACTGATTAAATCAGACACAGCATGAAAAGGAGCAACTGTAGACAGGCTAAAGCAACTCAAAGATACCCATTATGCTCATTTCCAGCTTCAGGTTTTACTAGACCTGGACTCTACTAGGGTAGCTTTGCATGAATCACAGTTAAAAATAATCATTGCTTATTTCACACTGGGCCTTTAAATAGCCCTGCACTTCGTCCTCTGTTTAAAAAAAAAATTCTCCCCCTTTCTTCTCATTGGCCACCCCTCATAAGCATAAGGTTTAAGTAGCAGATGGGTGGAGCTGTGTGCCTGAGGTGACCATATTAGGGAAATCACCTCTCTCTGTCCTTTCCTGTACATACGCCCACCTCTTTATTTGAAAGTGTAGTGGCATATGCAGAACAGGAAATACGGTAATACGGTAATACGATAATAGGTTACTTTATATATCTTTTTTACTCGGTGGCGACTATGTAAACAGACTTCCTGCTCAGCATTTGCTGACATAGAAGTCAGCATTTGCTCACCGCTAATATCTGAAGAAAATTGCTCAAAGGTTGTTTATCTTAAACAAACAAGATCGGGTTAGGTTAAAAAAATCCCACTAGTGATGTTGAGGACGTCTCAAAAACCCATTTAATATGATACACTTGGTTTTAAGGAGTTAATAAAGGTTTTTCAAATGTCAGGATAACTGACACAATGTTTACTTCAGCACATGTGCGCTTGTAGGAGTAAACCGCAGAATCGATCATGACAACTAGTCATTCGAATGTCCTACACAGTGTTTAGGATAATGTTCAAGACACATTAATGAAGTAAATGATCAACAATCTTTCGTAAAGGATCACAAATCACAGTTATTAATATGATGAGGAAGCACGCAGTTATCACAATCGTGTAACAATGCCAGAGAAGCAAACATTCAGCATTAAGATCAAATCTTTTATCCCGTTTGTGTCTGCATAAATATTTAAGGAGAATAACTCTGCAAGAATAATAAATCATCCGCATATATTTATCTACTGCGAAAAACCCCTTTGCTGCTGCTACTGCTGACAATAAAATGATTACACCTGAATAAAAAAAAAAACAGTTATCTATGTCCTCCGCCTCCTCTCTGTACAACAACCAGCCCAGCTGACTCTTGAGGATCCTGTAATGTCGGGTGCACACACTGTAATCCGTCGCCTTTTCAAACACATTCTGATTATTGCGTAGAAACTGAATGCACGTTTCCCTATTTCCATCCCTCCTATATCTGGCCCCACGTCTTTCTCGGATCTAATTATTCCTGTTAAATACATGTACTGGGTAGTGCAAGTACAAAGGGGCGTGTCACTGGTGAAATAAATGTGTTTTGTGAGAATGAGCAGCTGCAGTGCCATATAAATGCAGCCATTTTCTCTGGTCAGTGCACTTCCCTGCCCATCCTCACAGCATCATCAAAGCCTTGCTAAGCTTATGTGTTTTTCCGCTTACACACACGTGTGTGTGCGAGTGCGTGAAGAGTGTGTTTGACACTGTGCCAGCCTCTGTGTGTATGCACACATAATTATGCAGCATAGATCTGTGAGTTAGCCCTTGAAAAAACATGCCAGTTCATTCACGCTAACAATACAATATTTTCCAGATGGCACAGGTCCACATTGATCTGCAGCCAGAGCATTTATCCTCCGGTGCTTTCACACATCAACCAATAAAGTCACCAGCAGAAATTCCATCAAAAATGCATATATTACTGAGTTTCTAACCAACAAAAGGCCCAGGCAATGTGTGACAAAATGTCAGGCTTCTGGGGGCTCGTTTGTTTCGAGAAATCATTTTTTACCAAATAATGATCTAATTAAAAATGCATTCCAAAAACGCTTTACCAACTAATGAAAATGCGTTTCGTGATGTAGCTCGTTAATATACACGTGTGTATTTTTACCCAAAGCACTATTATCGCATCACGAACAGAAAAACATGAGTCTCATTGAGGAACAATGCACTCGTATCTGAGAGTCACTAGAACGGCAAAATCTTCCGAGATCACGAGCATTCAGCCATTATTGGTTGATTAGCTCAACAGTTTCTACAGATCTGTGTCTTCAAAGCTAAACTGGAGGTAAGTAAGTATCATGTTGCAAGATGAATATTGTTACCTTACAAAGCTACATGTATTGCATCCAACAACTACACTTTCCTTTAGCTTAAGTTGAGATCCACCATCTCCTTCGTGGATTAATCAGGCTTTAACCCCCAAATGTTCCTCTACCAGCTAAACAATCATCATCTCTGCTTGATGTTTGTGTCATTAAATCCAAATTAAACCAATGTGTAAAATAAAATATAGAGTACAGAAGAATATCACGCTCAGGTATAATGTCTTCTGAGCAGAGCTGTACACGCAGACATCTGAGGACTATACCAAAATCAGCATTATTTTTTTAAAAACAAAGCTCTGATGAGGTTTAGGATAGAGCTACCTAAACCTTGTCAAAACTTCCTCCGTCTCTGATTAGGCAACATATCAGCCTGGCAGATGTACGCTGACGCTGAGCTTTATTTCATCCTGTTCTGATAAACTTTTGTTGCTGAATTTTGACGCTGACGGGTTTTCGCACAAATGAAGACAATACCGAGAGCGTTGCAGACAGCAGCCGCCATCTGTGGTGCGAACCTAACGGCGGTTTATTGATGTGAGTTCTGTTGTTCGAAAACGGAGACATTGGCATTTGCGAACGCCTCGGCCTGTGATCAATCAGTTTGAATAATATTTATATCCTCGCTCCTATTTTTCCTCCCTCAACATCAACCCTTTGTGTTGTTGTCTTTTTATTTTTGTTATAACATTTAAGCTAACTGCCTGGCATTAGACATCAGGCCACTGGATAAACAGAGTAATATCACTTCTGTAATAAACATGATAAAATGAAGGCAGATGCATGGTAATTGTAGAGCAAGTAAAAAAAACCTGCTGAGGATTTTGATAGGAGAGGCTGAGAAAGTGTTTTTGTCTCCTTCTTGCAGATCTCTGTAAGTAGGAGGTAGTTAGCCTCTCTTATTCATACTGGATTGCTGTCAATTCCTGGCACAGCCTCTTCCTCACATGGACTGAGATGACAAGGCTGTGTGCAGTGTGGGTCGTCTGCTATTTTTTTTTTTTTTGTGGTTGTTTTGATTTCCTTTTTCTTTTCCTAAAAATTAACTGCTTAAACAGAATCTCCTTTATGTGAATAAAAAAATCTAAGTAGTGGAAGAAATGAATTTATCCTTCAAAGCAGATCTTGCTCTCCTGAGTGGAGACAAAAGGACTATAACCAGTTATCCAGCAGTCTGCAGGAGCATCTGTAACTGTAACCCAATGCGACAACAACACTAAACAAAAACAGTGCGACCAGGTTCGTGAGGAGTGCTTGCTCCTTTGGAAAACAAACACGATCTAGATCAGAAGTTCTCTGGGCCTGATTCAGATAGCCTTTATCTCTTTATCAGGCAAACCAACATTACCCTCTGACCACCACACTCAAAGGACAAGGCTGGTGCTCCACAAACAAGAGCAAACATGTATGAATCAGGTCCCTGGATTAGCTATACCGCTCATTTCAGTATAACATATAGTTACAAAAATATGACCCAAAATGTCCACTGTTGCTCCATTTTATCATGTTATACCATGCTTTAAAAAAACAAGCTAAAACCATATAAAAAGATGGGTCGTGGATGGGTCTTTAAGCATGGCAATGACCCAAAACATACTGCCAAGGCAACTAAAGAAGAAGTACATTAAGGTCATGGAGTGGCCTAGCTGGTCTCCAGACATCAACACTACAGAAAATATGTGGAGGGAGCTGAAGCTTCATGTTTCCAAGCAGCAGCCAAGAAACTGAAAGGAGTTAGAGAGTTTCTGTAAAGAAGGAAGCTGGTGACCTACTACAAGAAACCTCTCACCGTTGTGCAACAACAACAGTTTTTCTACCAAAGTACTAAGTTGTGTCATGTTTTGCTTGAGGATCAAATACTAATTTCCCTCAGCAACATGCAAATCAATGTATAACTTTTATATAACGTATTTTTTCCCTCAATTTTTGGTTAATATTCCCTCTCTCCATTAAAATGAAACTAGCATAAATACAAGAGACTGTTGATTTCTTTCTAAGTGAGCAAAAATCAAATAATTATTTACCCCATTGCACTTCTAAAGCAGATCACGTATAATATTTAACTTCTTAAGAAAGAAATCATCACAGTACTGGTAGCTTTTTTGTAAATGTTACTTTAACAGAAGCAACGCAACTGTTCGACCATAAATTATACACATTTGTGCTCTAGTGAGTATTTACAGCAGTGTATGTGAGATTAGCTTGAGCCATAAAACACTGCCCCGGTTCACCGTAAGGAACAATCGAGTCACCAAGTGCAACAGCGTGACTCATTTATGTGTTTTTTACAGAAAACAACAGAGCTCCACAACACAGAGGAATAAGCACATTCTGGCTTTACTGTTAGTTTTTCATGAGTTTTGCTGACAAACATAAATCTTTTGCCCTTTAAAACTTCGTTTTTTCATATTGACAGTGTATTACAAACATAAATAATGTGAACCTTACCTTGTGTCGGCACTTCAGAACAACACCATAGGCACCTGAAACAGAAGCAAAAAGCAAGATTACTTTAATTTCCTTTACTGTTTATTCATCCATTCAGAGTAACTTTTTCTTTCAAGTAGAATCAATAACAGTAAATAATAAAACACAAAATCAGCTTGAAACTCTGTAATTAACATGCCACCATGATCTACAGCCATAAACAAACAAGGAGTATTACTCCAACTGAGAAGAGAAAAGCTTTTGAAATAACCCCTTCGAATGCTTCCTATATGTTCGCATGAACTACACATGAACTACACATGAACTAACCCCCCCCCCCCCCTCCCCTTTATAAAAAGGACAGGTGGTCCAGAAAGTAGGACACAAGTGTTGGCAAGCTACTGTAGATCTGATGTTATCGACCCTGGCAGTCACACACATGCATCCCCCGAGGGTTCGAGAGGAATTCTTGGACCAAGCAGACATATGACGAATGGATCTGTGCTCCTTTACGAGAACATCAGTGCTGAGAAGTTATCTGCTCTACAGTCGAACACACTTTAAAGACTAAAGCTATGGGGTCTATGTATTATTTATACAACTGTAACAATTTTAACTTGTGTCTTTATTATTATTAATATAATCCAAGACTCAATTTCACCTCTTGAACGTGTAATTATCTTGGGTACGCGCCACCCAGAAGACAGTGGTGAGTAAGAAACGTGTAATAACACATCAAGCTATATGTTGGACTGAGGATGTGCTGTGCACATAGCATAACCACCATAACCATACACAACAGCATCCTTAAACTCTTGTTTATTTTCACTAAATCAGCCACCTTCAGCATCTTAGTTTGGCTTTAATCTTCACATGTACTTCCAGCGGTTCCAGCAAGCATGACCGCCACCAGTGAAAAATCCACTGACTAACAAGAAACCAAACTGGACAGGATTTTTTTGGTGTATGCAGCCTGGTTTCATGACAATTTAGGACATTTTGTATGTCATTAGTAAAGCAGGGACACATTAGCCACATCTCTTACCCCATTCCGACTAAATTAGTGCACAAAAAGCTGCAAAACGTGCCTGAAGTATTAAAAGATGGAAAATAATTTCTCCCGTTCATTTCCGTCCTTCAATGAAGAGCTGGAGATAACTGCACATAATTCAGTGTATTTTTAATTGCTGGGGTGAGCTGCATGCACTTAGCACTTAGTACTAAATCATTAACAAAACTGACTGACCTCAAGATCACTGAGGAAAAATCTATGATGCTGGGATCAAGCGGAGCATACAGTGCAATGAGTGCTACGGCAGGAAACGGGGAGATGAGCAGGAAAATTTCTACAACTTTTACAGTTTAATGTGACACTAAAAGTGCTGACTTCCTTCCCAACCGGCGCATCATCGGACAGCTTTTAAAATCCAGCTCGAGATTTCCCCGCGTCTTTCTGCCACGCATTATAAAACTTCTAAGACGTGGGAGTAGAAGAGTAAGGGTGTAAAAACTAGGACGTGTGGGTGGCCTCCCTTCAGGGCTACTGCCACTTTCTATCAACCAAGTAGCTCAAGGCAAAACAAAAGCCAGGAGAAGCATTTCAGGGGAATTTAACTATCACACAGCCATGCCCTGCTGATATTTACTACAATAAAGCAAAAAAAATCCCCAAACCACCACTTCATTTATCCAATAAGAACATGAAAGTATGAATCACATTAAAGCATCTAGCTTCAGTTTGTCACATTTAAATTCTTTTGGATAAATAAATATAAAACAGACGCCCTTGACCTTAATAAGCTGTAAAGGTCAGGCTTTTAATGGGCTTGTTCTGCAGGCAAATTGGTTAAAAACAATCAACCGATGGCTCACTAAAAAGCCATGCAAGTGTGCATGAAAGGCTGGACTGGACTAGTTCTTACTATCTACTGCAGACTGAAAAACAATCGCACAAAACAGGCTTTTCAGCAAGTAAATGACCGCACTTACCTTCACCCACAATCCCAAGGACTTCAAATTTATTCATTACATCACCAAGGTCAGGGATCTTCATGAAGTCAAAAGGTATGCTGTGTGAGGTGGGTGGAGCTCAGGCTCGGGGGCCCCGGCTACAGGACTGCATGAGTCGGCCAGCTGTCGGCTCCTGAGAGGCGAACGCCTGCTGTAAGCCATAATATCCGTCACATGCCTCCGTCAGTGCCTCGTCTTCACCTGCAGGAAAACAATGCACCAAATCAAAATAGATAAAGAGCCCTCTTAGCTCAGAGTTAAAAGAAAATCTACCGATACTGAATTCACGAAAGCTTGAGAAAAAATGAATCTGTGTCACAAAACTAGCAATCCTTTAGTTAAAGGGTGATTCCTGCTTTGTATAGGTCCCTTTTATTAAGCTGGAGGAGTTTAGAAAGGGTGACTAGAAAGAACAATAATCAAAATGGGTGAAGAAGGGGCTGAAATGTCCCAACTTTTGGTCCCTATTAAAATAAAAAAGCAGGATCCAATTCCCAGAAAGCAGTTTAATACAATCTATCACTCGTCCTCCTTTGCCTGCACGCCCTCATTTCTCGATCTCCATACCCACAGTTTTAAAACACAGGCTTTCTCCCAGCTAATTGATATCTTCAGCTTTACTAAAGATAACCCTGATCATATCACAAGGGTTATTTTCTCAAGACTTGACGAAGCTCCTCTAGAGCCACAGAAGACACTGCACAAGGGTATTAACAGCCTGTGCAGGCTCCACATACCGAGCGAATAGACGCGAATGTGTGAAATCAGTGGACTGTCTCGTCAGTATAAATTAAGTAAATAAAAAGGTTCCATATTATAGTTTACAGAACCTGATGAAAATGATGGTGAAAATAGTAAATTCCTACCTGTTTAGAGAGAGTGAAAGGGCACCGCACGCATTTTGAACGTGATCAAAGGATTTCCTCTGGTATCCACACACTCTTTATTGAATCAGATAAGACTCCAGATACCACTTTCTCCATTTCATCTTCTCCTAGCTGGAAAGCTCAAGGACTTGTGTAGCCTACACACACACTCACACACACACTTGCAATCTCCTACAGAGCTGTGGGCACAGGAGCTGCTCATCACTATGCAAAAACCTCGGCACCAAAATAAACTGAGTCTCCCTGAACACCAAATATCGCTGTGTGGTCTGTTACTCCCTTATCTTACTCAGCAGCAAACCCTCAACTGTAGGCTAAACTCAAACACTTTTCACCTCGCAGAAAATGCCTTTTATTTTTCACTCATGAGTGTGTTTCTGTGCTTCCTTTGGTCCATTTCAGCTTGCAGCCTACATGAGGTGGCATGCAAGCCTATTGTTTTTCCCAAGCAGATTTTTGCCAACTAACCCACCAGGCCCACTCCTGGAAGGATAATATGATCAGGAATGCACAGTGCATGGCTGTAGATCGTATATTTTGTCTCTATCAACAGCATGACTCATGCGTGGTGCGTGGAATTGAAAATGCAGAACCTCCAAAATCTCTTCATATGATCAGTGCACTAGTATTTATGCAGAATTGTGTCTTTCTGATGATTAAAATTTGACAAAGTGGTGGAAATTTGTAGAAAAAACAACAACAACAACAACAACAACAACAAAGGGATCCATCTAACAACGTCACTCAGGTTTAGAGTAACGTGATTTTTTTGGGTTAATTGCACACAATTACGCAAACAACAATAGACACAAGTTTAAATTTAAGATAAAATTATGGTTGAAAAAAGGAAAAGAAATTTACTGCTGTTTATGTAAAAATCTCACCTGCATTTGTGGTGTTGCTTCTTATAACAAGTCTCTCACATTCTTAACAGCTACAAAGGTGAAATGTAGCTGTCACAAATCATCATTTTTAACTGTAGCCTGTGTATCTAATTGTGTATATATGCACATATGTATGCGTGTGCGTGTGTGAGAGAGACAGGCAGCTATGACTGCCCACAGACTGACTGTAGCGCCCACATTTTTAATGCAGAGCAACAGCAAACCCAACAAGTCAAACATATGAAGCCAACTTAACAGAAATTAACAGTTTTTTTCCCTAGTTGTTGTTGAACCAGCTGATTCAGAAAACATGCATAACAAACCTCCCGCCTGCCTTAACACATAAGAGATCCGAGTCACCCTCGCAGGTTAAGTGTTACCCAAGTAAAGATAAAAAAAACTACTCACTCAGTCACTGTTTTTGGGGAAAAACGATGGAAACAGGCCCATATAAATATATCCACCCACCAACGACGTTATTTTCATTGCAGCAGGCAGCTACAGTAACTGGATCGTGCGGTTGACAAGCTCCGAGCCCATCGCCAGGCAACAGTTCGAGCGACGTGACAGCGGCCAATGAAAATGCTCGGAACTGTTGTTTATTCCAACTCCCCCTTAGTTTCAGCCAATTACAGCACAGATGGCTTCCGGAGAGAGGGGGGGCGAGGGGAGGGTTGCTGAAAACTGTGTTGCGGTCTGAGGGTGTTTGGTATGAAGGTGGGATATTATTGTTCTAATTTCTCAATTACATAATTCTGGCAAATCACACCCCGCGTTCAAATATGACAACATAATTTAGCTAAAGGCCACTCCAAAGTACATAAAGAGGCAGAAAGATTGCCTTTTAAGGATGTTCTGATGTAAGGTGTATACACAAGCTACATTAGAGAGGAGTAAGTGCCTTGCTTAAGGGTAAGGGTAAAAACTGGACAAAACAAACTACAAGAGAGAGTAAGTACACGTTAATGGTGTGTAATAGTGGGATATAAATGCATCAGGGAGTGAATGAGCCATAAATTGAGACTCCCAGCTGCAGTCTCAAAACTTAGAGTGGAATGTGAAGAAACTGCTGTGACTTTATATCCAAATCGTGTGCATTGTTTTCAAGAGAAATCCACTGTAGCTAAACACAGGCTGGGCTGCACTTTTTGCAATGCCAATTTTCACCACTAGGTGGTGCAGTGAGCCAGTAGAACTTATTAATTTAATTACTTATTTAATCGGTAAAGTCATGAAGAACACATTCTTAGTTAAAATGATAGGATGTGGAAAGGAAAAGATTCACGATTCAAGATTCATTATAAAGCCTGTCAACAGAATCTGCAGCAAAGGTACTTTACAGGTATTGTATTTTTCGGACCATAAGGCGCACCGGATTATAAGGCGCATTAAGCGAAACAAAACAGTCAGATAAGTCAAACTTTACTCAACTCATTGTTCTTGCTTCCTCCACTTCCGTACCATTGATTCATTAATGTTAAATTCTCCAGCAGGTACTCTATTCCAATGTTGTTGCAATATATTAATGACCAACCTCTTATTGTGGATGGATTATCTCAGTTGTTCTCCTGACTGACGTTTGGTCCGTTTACAGCATCCTGCCATGCGATTGCATTTGTCCCTAACCATAGGGAACCCTCACGTTAACTTTTATCTAATTGAAAAAAGTTAGCATTCATCCTCCAGCTTTCCTGTGTTTATGTTATGCTAACATAGCTATGTCGCTAGCGATCAGATAGCACATCATTATATACCAGCTAGTCCAACTTCAGTAACCCTACAAACGTCACTGCTGTTTAGTTTTCAGTCTTCATTTATGTTGGAAGTAAAAGCAGAGCTGTCTGTTTTAATTTTTTCAGAAATCTCTCAGTCAGAACATGCTATATCATGTTTAGGTGGAAACTAGCGAGCTAACTTCCTACTAACTTCTAACTCAGTTAAATTTAATAAATTCAGTTTTCATAGATGCCTGGATGTTAAACGTAATTGTTACACCTGGTAAAGCAGCAACGCTGATGATTTTATTAAAGATAAAAGAATTTAGACAGTTTTTTACTCTCACTGATGCTGCAGTGCTCGTTTGACTTTGGGACCTGAAGCGGAGTTTGTACCCGGATAATGCTCCGACAATCCATCAAGCGGTGCAGCTTTGTAGCTTACCAAAGTCATACTAAAACATTTTTTCACAGATTTCTCATGTACCACGTAAAATCGGTCCGAGGTCAGTAAGCACAACCAGAATTCATACATAAGGCGCACCGGATTATAAGGTGCACTGTCGATTTTTGAGAAAATCTAAGAATTTTAAGTGCGCCTTATAGTCCGAAAAATATGGTACGCTATTATTTCCAAAGGCATCACCACAGGAGACACAGTAGTCTGAAAGCCTTGATCCATCTTGCATTTCTTCATATTTCTTTAGGAAAACTGGAAATAGGTGCAGCAATTTCTTGAAATATCTGCAAACATACGTGGAAATATAGAATATGAGGCCAATACAGAGTTTCTTGAAAGTTAAAATTTGGTACAACCACCTTTACTTCCCAGCCTAAACTCTCTTAGACAAGCTTTCTTGTAACTTCTTTAAGTAGTCTGCAGGCTTCTCAAAGGACATTTCATCACTCTTCTATGAATGTTCACTGTGTTAGGTTCTGTTCTCTGCTGAGATGATCACTCACTGCTTCAAAGATGTTGAGGCCCAGGCTAGATGCAGATAACTGCCAGGTGCATCTCTCAGGTCCTGTGTCAGGTCTTTGCTGGATTTATTTTGCTATTTCTTAACGACGTGACTTCCAGATAATGTTCATCTGCTGTAGATTGTTGTTTGTTTGTTTTTTCTAGATCTGCCACGTCTTCTTTTTGTCCTCCACCTTTCCAGTTTCATTAAACTTTTAAGGAGGCACTGCACACCCTACCAGGATATGCCAAGTTTTCAGCTAAGAGTTGTTTGGGAAAACTGCTATCGTATTCCTGTCAAAATGTGCTATTTTTGACATTTCTCATTGATTTAGCTAAAGAAATTAATATCTAACTTAAAATTGGTTCTTTGGTAAGTTTTCTGTTATGTATAGACACAAAACTGCTCCCTCCCTTGAGTTGGGGGGCTTTATGTGTGTGTGAATGATTCATAGATATGTATTAAGTGACTTAACAAAAAACAAACAAACAAACAAATCCTCTGAAAATGGTCAGGTAAAAGGACTGGATTGAAAACGAGTGAGAAAGCCAATGTCCAAAGACAAACTTTCAAAGACCTTTAGAAAGCTTGGCGAACTATTGCTTTAAAAATGACAAGAAAGTCTAGATAACTGAACAACATATGAAGAAATAAAGAGTGACTCAAGACACAAGTACTGTACATTAATCTGATAGGAGTATAAATGCCCAGAAATGCTGCTTTTCTTTCTGCTCTATCCCTCAATTCAGAGACCCGTCAACAGCTACAAGGGTCTGAATTTGAATTTGATCTATCCAAAGGAGGTCTCAGGGTCACCTGATCCAGCTCTGACTGTAAGCTTTATCACAATGGAAAGTTTAAACCCTGACCTTAAAAGTAGAGTTGGTGTTTGTCTCTTAAACCTGAGGAGCTGGAGCTAAAGGAGGGCAGATAGCTTCTGCCTTCCACTCTCATAAAGCAGCAGGTTGCTTGATGTGGGGTTTCTTGTCATTTACAAAGACTGTTTAAAACTCGCCCTTTGAGGACACAAAGACAGTTTGCACCCTCCCTGAGGATATGCACAGAAACGTAAGGTGCCCCATTAAGACAAAGTTCACTCATACAGATATAGGCAAAACAACAACTGTACACACATTAAACAACAACTGTACACACATTAATTTTATTGAGTAAATTATTTATTTTCCAGGTGATTGTAACACTCAGAGAGCATTCCTGTCTTATTAATGTCAGCTGAATAACCACGGGGCTGTAAAACCTTATCACTGCACATGTTAACAATGAGCAGCCATCATGCTTTGTGTGCAACATTTCAGATACAGCTTACTAGATTAATTCCAAATTAATTTTTAGTGTGCAGAAAGCAACTTGTTTTTCCCCTTCCTGCCTATTTTCATTCAAAACCTGCTGCATAACTTTTTGAGTGTTTGTGCTGACCAATGCTGCCACCGACAGGATTGTCCTGAAACTGAATGAATCCAGGCTGTACTGTGGTCTTAAAGAAAGCATGTGTGTGTACTTTGAGACTTCACCTGCATTTAAACACATAGTCCGTTAATAAAAAGTCATTTTAATTAGTGATTAATTGATATCTAATGTCATTTATTTTGTTAAATTTGATTATTCATTGACTAACTTTCCATTTTTTTCACTTTAGATTTTCTTTTTTAAAGCACCTTGAGGGGACTGTTGTTGTGATTTGGTGCTATATAAATAAAACGGAACTGAATTGAAATGCAGTTTCCAAATATGTTAGCCGATCCCTCTAAACAATCCAGAAGTCAATAATGACTGAGCTCATCAGGTTTTCTTCAGTTTGTCATGATGTGAGTTAACTGGGAGGCTTAGAGGTAAAGTTTGCCATCAACATGGTCATCATCTCCTTCAAGGATGTCCTTGAAAGGAATCAGCCTCGAAATTATGATTTAGTGTATCAAGGTTTATTTTTCCAACTTCAAACCAACTGTGAATCAAGAGTGTAACCAGGGAAAGGACACAGAAAGCTTTTTATCATTTCTCAAACTTGTGCCTATTCATCTCCTCTGTCCTCATCCTTCCCTCGACATAGAAATCACTCTCAGGACACCATGTTGAAGGATATCTGCGTTCCAAAATGCACCTTGAGAAAAGAAGTGGCTTGATAGAGGAACTCTAATCAAGGTTTCTCAGATTTAACCTTTGGAAAAGTGTTTTTTCCTTCAAATTATAAAAGAGGTGCAGCACACTGCTGGAGTATACAAACTGTGGAGGACTCTAAACAATTTGTCCTCACTTCAGAATGGAAAGTAAAAGAAAAACAAGCTTAGGCCTTCAGCCAGTTATTCTTAAATTTACGGATAAATAAAGTTATTTTTTAAACTAACATACTCTCCAGTCAACAAAACTGCTGCCTATGTGAATCAGAGTCTGTGAATGTAATATAGTGATCCAAAAGTGATCCCAAGGAACACAAGAGCCAAGGAAAAAATGAAGAAAGGAAGCAATGTGGAAAAGTGAGAAATAAAAAGTGGAAAATAAAACATGAATCTGTCAGGAAGTCCAAATGAAGACTGTCACAAGTACCAAGTAAAACAGGAAACAACTCAAAAGACAGACAAGCAGACTGACCCTAAACATGATGCAGAGAAAGTGGAAAGTACATACCTAGTGGAGTAAAGTGATGTGGAATATGTTATGGTTTATTTAATTGGGTAAATCTTATTTGATGAGACCTAATTGTCTGTGTTATTAGCTATAATTTTACACTTGCTGAAATATTAATACAGTTACAGTCATTATTTAATCCATAATCACGACTGCCATCACCATCTTAATCAATGCAGGAGGCACCACTTTCTAACTTGTATTTACAGGGATAATAAAACTATGCTCCTTGCAGCAGTTGCTGCAGCCATAAAATCCATTAATATGTCAGCCTGATGTTCATTACAAACCAGTTAACAAGACTCAGATCTATTTCCAAAATAGCCGGCTCATAGCTAGTAATACAGAGGAGAGACAATATTGGTAAAGAGCGAATAATAATAAACTTGAAATGTGTGAGGGCAGTGAAATTAGAAATATTAAGGGTGCCGGATGAGTGAAGAGATAAGATAAGATAAGATAAGATAAGATAGAACTTTATTAATCCCTCGGGTGGGTTCCTCTGGGAAATTCGATTTCCAAAAAAGCACAGCACCGACAGAAGTTACAGAGTTATACACACACACATATATATAAATACAGAGACAATATAAATAAAATATACGAAGGGGATAAATAGAATAAATAGGAATAAAAATAAAAATACAAGTGAATTGCACATTTCAAGTATTGAGTCTATTGCACCGTTGACTATTTACAAAAGTATTGCACAAAAGGTATTGCACAGTGAGGTGAAGAGGCACTACAGCTTAGTTGTTCCCCCCTCCTTTGTCCTCCTGTTTCCCCTCCCTCTCCCCTCCAGAGAGGAGTTAAACAGTCTGATGGCGTGTGGGACAAAGGAGTTTTTAAGTCTGTTAGTTCTTGTCTTTGGGAGAAGCAACCTGTCACTGAACAGACTCTTCTGGTTGTTAATGGCCGTGTGCAGAGGATGCCTGGCATTGTCCATAATGTCCATCAGTTTCTATAATGTCCTTTTCTCTGCCACTGTCACCAGAGTGTCCAGCTTCATGCTGACCACAGAGCTAGCCCTCCTGATCAGTTTCTCCAGCCTGGATGAGTCCTTCTTTGCTGTGCTGCTCCCCCAGCACACCACAGCATAGAAAAGTACTCCAGCAACCACCGACTGGTAAAACATCCTCAGGAGCTTCCTGCAGATGTTAAAAGACCTCAGCCTCCTGAGGAAGTACAGTCGGCTTTGGGCTTTTTTATACAGGTGCTCTGTGTTGCATGACCAGTCCAGTTTATTGTCCACCCACAGCCCGAGGTACTTGTACTTGTTGACCACCTCCACCTCCTCCCCCTCTATCTGAACCGGCAGTGGACCTGCTAGACCTCCCGAAGTCCACAACCAGTTCCTTAGTCTTTGAGGTGTTGAGTTGCAGGTGGTTTGTGTGACTCCATGCGACAAAGTTCCTCACCAGACTTCTCCTGTACTCCTGAAATACACAGCTGCAAAAAATTAGGAGAAAATTGAATTTATACAGCCTGATGAATGAAATATTTCAGGTGAAAATCTAAATTGGATTGTTGAGAAACATTTGAAAACCTAAATCATCAAGCTTTTCAGGCCTAGATTCAATAAAATGAAAAACACAGACTTATTTTTTAATGTGGCTCAGCAATGTGCTTATATGCACTCCTGTAATGTCTGTGCATGCTCCTTACAAGGCAGTCGATAGTTTCTTAGAGGATCTCTTCTCAGGCCGTACACTCAAAAAAAATGAAATTGGGTGGTTGTTACATGCACAAGATCCAAACTTGTAATTTGAACTAAATAATTCCATGTTTCTATGGTGAACGTAATTAAATCATGTAGCATCTGCATGAAATCCAGCAACTTAATTTGTTCTTGTTGAGATGACATCACACAATCCAGTAAGAGTGGTTAGTTGCCTGGATCCAGCCACTCTTACTGGATTTTATCATGTCATCTCAACAAGAACAAATTAAGTTGCTGGATTTCATGCAGATGCTACATGATTTAAGTACGTTCACCATAGAAACATGGAATTATTTAGTTCAAATTACAAGTTTGGATCTTGTGCATGTAACAACCACCCAATTTCATTTTTTGAGTCGACTCACGAAATTCACAAGATCACATTAGATGTCAAACCACAGGAAAATCACTGAGGTTATTGAATGTTAATGTTAATATTATGTTAAACCTACACACATATATCGTGTTGACACAACACAACCAATATGGATTAATATAACATGATTTGTTTAGATGGAATATAAGTGGCAAGATAAAATTACCTTCATCCAATTAATTATTTTTTTTGAGCATAGCATCATGGCATCACCGAGATCCTGGACAGTCTGTGGTAGTTTTTGTATTCCAGATTTTCAGAGACAACGTTTGACATGAATATCCCAGAAACTACCAAAGATAAAAGCCGAGTGTGCCAGTTTAACTCAGTGGGATGAGCGGGCGACCATATGCCATATGGCTGAAAGCGGCCAGCCCGGTTTGAGTCCGACCCGCAACCCTTTGCTGCATGTCTTCCCCTCTCTCTCCCTCTGCTTTCCTGTCAGTCTTCACTGTACCTATCCAATAAAGCCAGAAAAAGACCCCCCCAAAAAATACTTCAAGATAAAAGCTTGAAATTTTCACAGCCCTCTCTATAAAAATGAATCCGGATCTGTGATTTGAGACAGATACATCAAAAACTCAGATTATTGGTTAGTTCAAATCTGAAAAAAGCTATCCTGTAAAGTCATATATTTGAGCACACAAACTGAAAAAAATCAAATAAATAATATCGCAAAAGACAACTTGACAGGGGGCACCTGGGGTGGGTGTGGTTATATTTCCCTCCACCCCTGGACATTCCCCTGCCAGTGTACAGTATTTTATTTAAACATATGCCATTAAGATCAAATTAGTGGTGGTGGGAACATATTCCTACCATGCCTACCATAAACTATACCCATGTGTTGTTGGCTGTTTTGTAAACACCGTTTGGCTAAGCCCAAACTTCCTATTTCAAATCAAAGGTGTTACTCAAACTAAGACTAACTGTGAAAAAAAAAAACAGTTTAGTCAGTGGAATAAAAGGAAAAACCTTAGAATGAATCAAAGAGTAAGGCTTTAAAATATGCTGTCATAACATAGGTTCAAAATTAAGAAAAATGTAAAAAGAAAAATGTGAAGAAAGCAGTAATGTACAAAAGAAAGGGTGCACAGAAGAAACATTCATAGATGACTCAGCAAGGAAACCGCAGTTAAACACAAAGAAAACAAAACCATCAAAGTACCACAGGAAATAACTAAAGGAGGCAGGAATACCAACAATAAACCAAATGTAAGAGACAAGGAAACACATACAGCCCGAGGTGTAAAAACAGAAGAGGGCACAAACAGAAACACTGAGTACAGTTAGATGATGCAAACCAAAACTCATCCACAAAACTGTGTTAATCACTAGAAACCAGAAGAAAAAAAACACCAAGAAACTAGTGTCATAAAACTGAAGCTCATTGTGAAATTAAACAGGAAACAAAGTCTCACAAATCAAAGAAAACAGGAAATGAAAACTAAAACACTGGAACATTAACAAAACACCAAACATAAACCACGACTCAGATAGATAAACTTAGCATCTAAGATATGAAGTCAAGATCCTATCAGGAAATCCCAGAGGCATGACAATGACGACTGAGACCGGGAAAGGGTCGCAGTTATACTGCAATACCTCAGAACTTCCAAACCCTTTTATAAAAATCATTAAAAAGAAGCTAAACATTAAAAACTAAACACTATGAAGTTTAAAGTTTGAAGAGGTGAACAAGAAGTCCTTGACTATAATTTTGAAGAAGTGGCTGGGAAGTACCAGGTTTTGGAAAATTATATTACACAATGGAGTCTCGGTGATGTAATATACATTACTACACCACAGAATAAAGCCTCATCTCTTCTGCTAAAGGTGTAACACTGAAGTAGGAACACTGTCTGTATTGCATAGATTAGATCTGCGCCTGCCCATACCTGTATTCACACAGAACCTGCAAAAACAAGGTGGAGTTTAAAAACCTCACCTTTCTCTTTGCATCAGATCTTTTCAATCAGCAAACCACACCCTTTAAAATTCTTTTGTCATAAAAGGTGGTTTTCTCCCCCAGCCAGTGAGAACTAAGTCCATATTAACCATGGAAATTATTCATTATTGTTTGAGTAATTCCTGTATTTATTACGTCAAAGACAGTGCGCACGCCTGCATTGGGCAGTTATTTCCCCGTAGCAAATAAATCAGTTGAGCAGTTTTAAATGTGCACGCCACATCAGATCAACCAACACGATCGCTCCCAGTGCAGTTTTTTTTAATCCCGACTGAATCAAGTTTAACCCTCTTGGGTACAACATTGATTATAAAGGAGAATGAAAACCCACTAAAATGTATTAAATTGCACAAAAAATGTGCAACCTTTCAATGGAAATATGAACATGGATTACTCTTATATAACACATGATTTTGTTAACCTACAGTATAAAAGAAAATAAAGATTTCAAATAAGGTAACATAGACTTAATTCTTGACTTGACTTACATGTGTTTGAACCCTTAAAGAACCCTTTCAAACCAGATAAATTATAGTTTAAACTTGAGTTTGTCTGCTTGGAGGAAAAGTGAAGGTAAATTTGAAAAACACACATAATTACCAATGTAGCGGTAAGGTGTTCTTAAATGCAGGATCATCAAATTATGGAACCACAAATCATTGATAGAGTCTAACTTTTCCTTTTTTTTTCATTAACTGGACAAATACAGAGAGAGCTGCACCTTACTGGAAAATCAAAAATAAGGTAAAACTTTGCATGGGTGCAGTATAAAAATCTTGTGATCTAATAGGGTCTGGTGAGAGCTTAAATGGAATGAATTATGTGCAAAAGGAATATTTATGTTTTCACATTATGAGAGTAAAACTTGGAAGTTTCCATTTTCTATTTGGGTACTTCAATTTCCTCCCACAAAAACATCCTTACTGGGTTAAATGGTAATTCTAAATCGGTTGGTTTTGTGTCTCTCCATGTTAGTCTTGGGATGTAATGGTGACCTGTCCTGTCCTGGGTTTTAACCTTTCTCCACCCCCACCCACCCCATTCCAGAGCTTTCAAGATAATGTTTGAATCAATTTATTATGAGCTCTAGTTATTATGTTGTTTGATACTTGGACACTGAGTGGCTGTTCTGCAAAGTTAAACAGCTGTGAGGCCACTGTTGGTGTAACTACTATAACAGGTGCCCTCTGCACATCTGAGGCAAACAGCACCATTTCACCAGTGACAAATAAGGATGTGAAACTTCTATAATTTTCTGTGTCACAAACAACTTCTTTCCTACAAAGAACTGAGCCGAAAATGGAAGGATTCCTGGTATTAGAGACACTTTTTATTTTTATCAAATGACAACCACCCACCCCCCCCAGCGTTATTTTTTTTTGTTATTAAAAAGGAACATGTACTCTATAATTCTTTCACAAATGATTGACACTTTTCAGTATTTGCTCTGTTTGGTCACTGCAAACAGGAATTTGCTTCGGTCTCCACAATTCTTTTTACAATACTTGACATTTATATTTATGGATAGAAACATTTTTTTTAATACAACTTTATTTGAAAATGTTTTATTTCAGTAAACACTGAGAAAGTGGAGCGATATCGTACAACATTTTGCTCCACACTTCCTGTCTATATTGGAAAAGAAAATGCAGAGCAAGTGAAAACAAACAACCACAACCTCAGCAGTTGCACCACTTAAGTGGAATTTAAAACAAATTTCTATTACAGCGATTACAAGCTAAATTTTGGTGTGTATGTTTAAGAACATTTGGAAAAGGGAAGCCTTACAAGCTAAAAACTACGAGTGTTAAAGGCTAATTTTAACTAATGGGACTCTTAAGTCAAAATGCTTAAAATGTTTTAAGCTCTCATACATTTAGCCAACTTAAATTGATGTGGAACAGCCACATGTGGAACAGAGAGCAAAATAGGGATCCTGAACTTTAAATTTGTGATTCTGCAACAATATAAACAGACTAGAAGTGTTTTTATCTGATTTGACTGGTGGTTCCAGTGACATCAATTTAATTTAGTTAATGCTAAAGATAGAGGCCCAAATAAGTCAAGATGGGTGCTAAGTGTCCAAGCTTGCGTCTAGAAGGAAAATTGATTAATATCCACCACTAATATGGCAAATGCATGTTATTATCATTTAACAAAGTCAGTATGACCAGATACTACAATACCAGTGCATCCATACTATATTAGGGTGTTTTTTTTTAGGTATAAAACCATCATATTTTACCAGACACTCATTATATTATGAATATTTCAGCATAAAAAACAGTTAATTTGAATGTGTTTTGTCCCATAGCACCACTGTTTTCCACTGTGGTAATTCCTGCTGTAGTGAATCCAGATAAAGACAGGAAACCAAAGCATTTTGCCTGTTACGTGTGTAATATACATGTAATAACAGAAAATTCAATGAATTTGGGAATGATGAGGAATGATGTTGAAAACACTTCAGGCTGTTTTGTCGCCAGCTTTGTAACCGGATCTCTCATCTAATTAGAAAATTAATATGAAAAGAAATAAAACCCTTTGATGGGGTTAGCTGTTTTTAAGAAAGTCTTGGATGTGGCTTAGATGAAGTCTATCAGAATATACTTCTTTACACTTAAATTAAGGATTTTTTTTTCTTTTTTTAAAGATGAAGAAAAAAAATATCTTGACACTCCTGATCTGAAGTTAATGAGGAAAAAATTTAAAAAAAAATGTGTGGGCGGGGGAAAAACAGTGAAGACGGGACAGTGACCGTAAGTCATACGCTATTTTTCTGTGATGACGCATTACTACCCACTTTAAGTGAGAACAAACCACAACCACTTTACAGTTTCACTAACATAAACAGTTTTTATTTAGGACAGGGCTTTAGTTCTGCTCCAAATGTACTTACTGCTTTTCATGATATTATATTATATTATATTATATTATATTATATTATATTATATTATAATACGAATTTAGCATTTTGCATTAATTATTTTTCTTTTTACTATTTTCTGTTCTGTAGTTTTGGCCTTACGTATTTAAAGACCAGACCACTTATCTTACATTGTTTATTCGAGGCGTTTTCTTACATGTTTACAGTTTTTCAGTTTTGAAGCACAGCTGGGGGACACAGGAGAAAGACCCTGTAAAGAGGAAGGAACGCTGAAGTGGATCACTCATACAAGTTTTTTGAAGCTGAAACTACAGCCAATGCAGTCCGGATTCTTATTGGACAAATTATTTGAGTCTTTTCCTGATTGGCTACTACTGTGAGCAGCAAGCGAATTCATTGGCCATTGAACTACTCCTCCTGCAGTCAGTCCCCGTGTCGTAGCTGTACTCTCCTTTCAGCACAATCTTTGGCATATATTACGTACGTGTAAGGATACACTACATTCGTGAAAAAATGGCAGCTGACGAATAGAAAAAAAGTGGATCTTCAGTCGAAAAAAGAAGGCACTTGTAAGTTAATACTTCAGAATGAATGAGTTGGAGTTTGGGGAAATTATCCGTGGAAGCTTCTCAATCCTGCCTACGTGCGATTCTCTCCGATACTGTGGAAGAAACTGTTCTCAGAGGGTTAACGCTAAGGTTAGCCAACCTAGTTATTAGCCAGCAGCGGTAGCTAACATACAAGCAGTTCCAGTTGTCAACATTGGGCCTAGACTATTACCTGAAACCGTTAATGTTACACAACAGAGAGCAGAGATGCATCATATATCATATATACATCATATATGGAACACTTTAAAACTCGGCGTTATGATAAATTAATTAAATTATACCTTCCTGCCTCGACATGTAGCCTCGCTAGCTGTTACAATCCAAGTTAACATTAAAAGGCTGGTGGGTGAGGCGACATAACCAGCTGATTTGAGAGTAAAAATTAGAAAATGTAGTTCTGGCTGTAGGTAATTATGAGGTTATAAATGTAGGTGTTGTGAATAATAACCTCTTGGGTCGATGTAACGTTAATTTAGCTCATAGGCGGGGCGTTATTAGCGTCATTATAATAGACAATTCAGCGTGGCTAATATTACCTCAATGACTGAGACCGTGTTTCTACTGTAAATTTGAGGGGAGGGCACGCAGCTTTTATTTGCTGACCTAGAACAGCTGTTGTGCTTTCTTTATACCAAACTCACTAACTTACGGGACTCCTGGTGGTGGAGTTAGTTACATTCTACAGATGTTTTGGGAATGAAACTGAGGGAATGTACACAAAGTTGCAGACTGTGTCGTATGGGCTGTCCCACCACAGGCCCGGTTGTAGCTGAACCTCATGAAAAAAAACCCACCTTGTACGAGGCTTCCTGTCTCCGTGGGAGTGACCCATTACTGGAAAACCACAATACTGTACGCGAAAGAGGTTCTGATGGTTTTTTACTTTACGAAAAAAGGTTGATTTCCGTTTTGCTAACCACAGTATCCTTTGCCTATCTTCATACTTTTACTATGTGGGCTATTTTTAGGGACATCTCCACTATTCCTTTAAAACTATAAGCTCATGCCTGACCTCCTCAGAATCAACTGGTTTTTTAGCATATTAAATGCTAAATGTCAGTTGAGCTGATTAGTAACTTAAGGTCTGCTGATTTGAGTCCCTATTCAGATGCTGGCATCTCCTCTCTCTCTGAGATGACTGTAGATGTAAACAATTGTAAATGATCTCACATAAAAAGGAGCATAATGAACTAAACGCTAATATTTAGAAGTTTAATTTGTTCCAACCCATAAGCAGCAGCTGCTGTGATTATTTCAGCAGACTGAGGAACAGCTGGAATTAACATCTGCACATTAGTTCTCTAAAAGAATAACACAGGGATGGTTAATATAGACAGAGACAGACTCTCGAAACCTCAGAACAAAAGCTGTTCAACCTTTTATTGTGTCAGTTCACAAATACTGTTACAGTCAGTGCCCACAGAGTAGCTGCAGTAAAAAAAAGGTCAAGATAATTAAAGTTAATATGCACTGAAAGAAAAGGTCTCACCCTCCAGTCTGTCTCAGCCTTAAAGGTGCACAGGGATATTATTAATAACTGCTCAGTACTAAAATACATATTGTACTTAACAGGTAACATTCCCTTTCAGTTCCCTACAGCCAGTTGGAAATTATGCAAATTAGGGGAAATCTCTGATGGATCAAGCAGAAGTAACAACCATTTATCGATATGCTAATCATGTAAGAGAGTGAGAGGGAACATCACGGCACCAAAAAAGGCTGCTGCAACAAACCTGAGGTGCACAGAAATTTAGATTGGATGGTAGAGATTTAAGAAGGCATTAGGTGAAATACGTGCCATGTGGGCTCTACCTGTTGCATTGCCCTGATTTCATGGCTGAATACCTTCACTCACTCCAACATGGATCTGTCACTTCATGTTGATAATGCTGGCGTTACCGCTTCGAGGATCAGGAGGATTCATGTTTGTTTTTTTTGTTTTCTTTCATTCTGCTGTAACGGATGTACCAATTAAGATTTTCATTTTCTGATATCACTACCATAGATGTTGATATCTGCTGATACCAAATATCTATCTGTGATCAATAAATAACCTGGTACTCCGACACTGAGGAAGACTGGGACCATTCCCAAACAGTAAAAACCTGACCCCCAAACCTGACCGTTCTTCCATGCTGTGTTAGCTTCTTCTCGATGAAGTTAACACAAAACAAAGATGTCATATTTGCCAGATATTCAGTCCAGATACTAGTTTGGTGCATCGTTTTTTTTCTCTATTCGTTTTTTTTAGAGGTCTGCAGGCAGTCGTCTGCATTTCTTAAATACCCATAATACTTCACTCTCTGTAGCCAAATACCCGCGCAAATAGATGTAGAAGGAGTATAATAAGTCAGGCTTTAGTTGTCCATCCCAGTTTCTCATTTGCTAAATTGCACATCTTTTATTCCTCTCTTTGAGTCTTATGCTATGTAACATTTGAAGTGGGAAGCTGGAATTCCTAAATTCACAATTGGAATTTTCAGCTCGAACACTCCCTGGAGTTGGATGTTCTGCTTTGGACAAATTGCCTTGTTGTTATTTCAATATTTTTAAGGCGTTTCTGTCTTGTTTCTGTCCCAAATGATCCATTTTTGTGTTTTCAGGACAAACTTTCAGAGAATACGGAAACAAGTCGGTTGATCATCTGGCACCTTGTTCATCACCATAAAAGTGCCACATTGGTCATCTGTCACCATGGGGAAAACGCAGCTAAAAGGCAAGGACCTTTGATTTGTTTGAGGAAGCTGGTACTTGTGCTTATACAAAATGGAAAAAAATGGGGTTTTTTTCATAATGTAAAAAAAAAACTGGTAGTAGTTTCCCTCAGATGTTTGTAAATGTTTGTTACACAGATTGTAGGGTATGTGGCGCCCACCCAAACAAGTTTTGGCTTGAGCCAAAAAGGAAAACCACCCATATTGTGACTAAATTCATATTCTAACCAGTTCTATTAATCGGGGCTTCACTTATCCTAGAAAAATTAACTTTTTTTGTTTATAAAATGGCTATAATTAACAGAGGGTGCCTATACTCTATTACATTCCATAATTATGAATATGTTCTGTGTTCAGACTGTAATTTAAAGCTTGTAATATAAGTTACATTTATAAGGACAATGTATTGTAATGCCTACATTGCCTGAAGTAAGATATAGGGGTTTAAAATGTTTCTAAATTTCTTTTGTTGTTGTCTTTGTAATTTTTAGATCAGAAAGAAGCCAAAAAAGAGAAATCAGGTATGACCCCTTCAAGTTTTTTTTTTAAATTGTGAAAGTATTCACTTCATTCTCATGTTTAACTCTCAGACATGATGAAGTTGATGAAACACAAGATGCACTCTAATAGGTATTTATGTAATCAGAGCAGGATTATAGTTGTTTTATGTAACTTCCTCATGAGCTTTTAATGACAAGCCATTGCAACAGAGAGAGGTTTGTTTGTATCACATACTGCTAAACATCCACAAGAGATGTTCTTCATTTCTTGTCATTATTGAGATTTTGTTCTCAGTGTTTTAAGAAATGAGAAGCTCAGTTGTGTGGCTTGTATAGATGGACTAAAATCATGGTATAATGTCACATTTCACACACTGATAAACAGTTTTATTTCAAGCTTTTGCACACGGATATTCATTTCTGTAATATTTAATAATTGATATATTTAATAGATGAAATACACTTTCACTTTCTCACATCGCTTTCTCGTTGTTTCTCTTTAGATGCTTTTAGCTGGGAAGAATATCTCAAGGAAACATCATCGATACCAGCACCAGCAACCTGTTTTCGTCAGGTATGTCCTCCTGAGTTTATAAATGCTACCAAAGTCATGGTCATGTGACTGGTTTGGTTTGTGTGTTAGCAGGATTACTGACAAATGTATTTATTTGAAATAACAAAAACTGTGATCATTCTGGAGTTGTTCTCAAGAAAACATTCCAGAGTAACCTGGACCTGCAGTTTTCAGCCTTGGAGGAAGTGAGCCCCAGCTAGTCTAGTGAAACATTTGCTGAGGTCCATTTGCATGAATATAGACCCAGTGTCTTAGAGGAAAATGTAAATGTAAGGGATATCGCCTCGCTGAGTGACACTGGAATCGGGAAATAAGATGAAGTTTATAAATGGCTTTGGCCGATGTTAATCAGCTGGGTCACATCAATGGTGCACTGACTAAATGTTTCAACGGTCTGATGAAGGGCTGAAAGACTGTTTTCATGCATGAACTCTGGACCGGTACGCGGCTGTCTGAGTGTGAGTGCAGCAGTCCCAGTTACATGCTGCTTAGACCTGCCAATCAGATCAATTGTTTCAGACAGGACAAACAGAGGGCCTGCACCAAGTGTAAGATAGGCTAGTGTAAGATAAATAAGGATTATTTTGAATTGTAAATCATTCAGAGCTACTTTAGTAGAATCTAAGAATCTAAGCAAATACAGGTCTAGACAAGCCCTCGATTGTGATTGTTTGTGTGGGTTTTGCACCCTTTTTATGTGGTTTTAACAAGGAAGTGTACTGTGAATCACAGCAGAGCTAGTAACAAAGCTGTGGGATCACCACTGAGTGAGGTTTCAGTGCTGATGTATTTGGATTCAGGCAGTTAGGGACAGTGATTCAGTAAATTCTCTTCATTTGGATACTTGTTTTTTATGCTCCCAACACCTCATACTGGGAGTACTGGGACAGCTTTTGTTAGACTGTATAAAGAGTTCAAAAACATGTTTGTTTGCTGTGATTACAGCAACCACACTCGTGACATTTTTCTGTTATCTTCAGGTTAGAGTCCCACCTACCAATGACTTCAAGGTGGGAATGAAGCTTGAAGCTCACGACCCACGCAACTCCACCTCAGTTTGCATTGCCACAGTGATGGGTATTACTGGGGTCCGTCTGCGCCTCCGTCTGGACGGCAGTGATAACAGCAATGACTTCTGGAGACTAGTCGACTCCTCTGATATCCAGCCTATCGGCACCTGTGAGAAGAATGGAGATATGCTGCAGCCGCCGCTGGGTAAGGATTGGAAAGAAGCACATACAAGGTTTTGATTTTATCTTTAGTAACAATACACACAACATGAGCTGCAAATTATTCAATAAGGAAGACTTAACTCCCATGTCATCATTATTTTGACTTTGTTACAACCTGAAGTCAAGACAATGTCAGACATGTGAAGAATTATGTTTGGAATATTTTTAAAATAGAAATACATGGTGACAGGATTGCTTTCATCATATTGTACATCTTTATTTAGCTCATATTGGGCCTCTGTGCAGACCCCCAGTTTATCTTTTGTCTGAAACAAGCTGTTTTAGTGCGTATTCTGTTTAGCTACCCATCACAAACAGAAGATTTTTTAGCAACAGAGCTGTGTGCCTAAATTGACTATTTTAGGAATATCCTGTCTCATTTACATCATCAGTATTAAAGAGTAGAAAAAACTGATGCTGAGCATTTAGAGTCGCCTGAAACCTAATAAACAAACTTCCCACAACGAGGGCCTTACGTCACAGTATGTTTAAAAAAGTCTATTTTAATAAACACTCGATACATAATCTATCTGTAGATCAAAGATACAAGTTAACATGATTCAAATGCGTGATTTAAAATGCAGACAAACTCTTTTGTTGCTGTGTTTAAAAGCCTGTCAGCCCACAAGCTGCTGACTCGACTGATGGCAACAAAGTGGAGAACAAGAGTTGCTTGATTCAATTTCGCTTTTAGACAGTAGAAAATGAGCGAGCTCGGAGAAAAGTGGGTGAAATCTTCGGACTTTCTGGTATGTTCTGGAAATATGTTATTTGTTCCAGCTATCATTGAAGTGCTTCCGTTGACTGTTCGGGGAAAATATTTAGGGGTTGCAGAAAGGTCTAAACATTTGTATAGATGGATGGATTGTGTGGAATTTTGATGTGAACATACCATAATGCTGCCTAACAAGCAGCACTGACTAAATAACAAGGTCTACTAATAACAGTAACTTCTGTCTTCTGCATTAGTTCAACTTGGTTTTAAGCCTAAATTCCTGTCATTTCAGGATTTCGGATGAATGCCTCCTCTTGGCCCATGTTTCTGCTGAGAACCTTAAATGGAGCAGAGATGGCACCAGTAACAGCCTTTAAAAAGGTTTGTATTACCTCTGTAAACCTTTTAAAAAAGTATAAAGTATTTAAAAGCTGCTGCAATGACGAATGAGGACGTTGCCTTTATTTCCAGGAACCACCAAGACCCCCTCAGAATAGCTTTAAGCCAGGCATGAAGCTGGAGGCGGTGGACAAGAAGAACCCGTACCTCATCTGCCCCGCCACAATTGGAGAAGTGAAGGGCGATGAGGTCTTCATCATGTTTGACGGTTGGCGGGGCGCCTTTGACTACTGGTGCAAGTACGACTCCCGAGACATCTTCCCGGTAGGCTGGTGCTCCCTCACTAAGCACAGCCTTCAGCCACCCGGCAACAGTGGTAAGTCTTCGACTGAAGGGGGCAGCAGACATCTGCGCATTCCTCACTGCTGTAAATAATGCGGTTTGAGGCAGATGCTATTGTTTGTAATCAATCTTTCATTCATGCTCATTTAGTTGCAGCACACTCCTCCTCTCCCCCACACACCAGCCCGGAAATTACACCCACAGTTAGATAAATATAAACGCAATTAACATTAATCATGTTGTCTTGTTGCTTAGTCTGACAGAGGAAAATATACACAGGGTAATTTTTAACAGGTGCTGAGCACACAGTAGAAAAGGCTTGAGGTTTGCCTCTGTATGTGTGATTACATTACATATAAATGCACATATTTTAGAAGAATAACAGATTTGGATATGTGCATGAATATAGATTTTAATATGGATTTCAGTGAGTGATATTATGGCTCTTAGAAGTTATATAAAGGTCTTTTACACTTCTTCCACCTCTCTCTGAGAGATGAGAGGAAAGAAAAAATATAAACCACCAAGTGACACCAAGTGACAGGGACCAACCAATCAGAGGACACAGTCACAGGTGTACTGCTTAAAAAGCACAGCTGCAAACATTCCCATTTTATTACTGGAAAATGTAATCTTCCAGTAACCCTCCATTTTACCATTTCTGTCTGGAAAATTGGATAATTTGTATTTCCCTCAAACTGGAATACATCCACCCATAGGTTTCATGTCTTCATGTGAAGTTCCTTAAGTTTACTTTTTCAGTCTATATTAGAGCAGGGCGATATGGCCAAAAATATTTATCACGATATATATTTGAAAATTTGCAATAACGATATAACCGACGATATAATTGATGCGAGACAAAATACAACTCCACAACATTACTAGCGCAAAAAGACAACCTTCCATTTATTTTCACTTAAACAAGAAGCTGGTTTTTATGTACATTAAAGCTTTATAAAAATGTAACAGTGCAAATGCAAATTCCTTGCTGAAAGTTTAACCAAAAGGCATTTCCAGTAGAAATGGGCTGACATATCCTGATCATAACCATATATAATATCCACTGAAGTTAAAAAGAGGTGCTTTGCAACATTAAACTGCAGTGTGCAGTATGTATTTTTCGGACCATAAGGTGCACGGGATTATAAGGCACATTAAGCGAAACAAAGCAGTCAGATAAATCAAACTTTATTAAACTCATTCTTCTTGCTTCCTCCACTTCTGTACCATTGATTCATTAATGTTGAATTCTCTGGCAGCGGCTCTATTCCCATGTTGTTGCAGTCTATTAATGACTAACCTCATATTGTGGATGGATTATCTCAGTTGTTCTCCTGACTGAAGTTTGGTCCGTTTACAGCATCCTGCCATGCGATTGCATTTGTCTCTAACCATGAAGAACCTTCACGTTAACTTTTATAAGTGGAAAAGTGTTAGTGTTCGTCCTCCAGCTTCACTGTTTATGTTATGCTAACATAGCTGTGTCGCTAGCGATCACGTAGCACATCATTATATACCAGCTAGCCCAACTTCAGTAACCCTACAAACGTCACTGCTGTTTAGTTTCCTGTCTTCATTTATGTTGGAAGTGATAGCAGAGCTGTACGTTTGATTTTTTTTCAGAAATCTCTCGGTCAGAACATGCTATATCATGCTTAGGTAACTAGCGAAACTAGCGAGCTAACTTCCGCTAGCTTCCTGCTAACTTCTAACTCCGTTAAATGTAATAACTTTAGTTTTCATGGATGCCTGGAAGTTAAACTTCATAGTTACACCTGGTAAAGCAGCAATGCTGATCGTTTTATTAAAGATGAAAGAATTTAGACAGTTTTTAACTCTAAGTGATGCTGCAGTGTTGTTTGACCTGAAGCATACGGAGTTTAGGACCCAGATTACTCCCAGATTTAAGAGCATCTTAGTCCGACAAATATGACAATAACAACGGCCGCTTGCATGTTCTGCAAAAAAATGTGCTTTGTCGTGTATCTGACGGACAAACACCAAACCAGTTCCACATCACGGAAGTTGCACCATTTTTACAAACCAATTCTGGTTCATCTGTTTCACTCAACAATCGGCCATGTGCGTATGAAAACAAAGGCACTGCGCATGCGCGTTTTACTCCCATTCTATCGCGATATTTCATTTTCCTATCGTTGCCTAACATTATACCGGTATTACCGTGAACGGTATAATATGGCCCAGCCCTAGTCTATATATACAATCTTCACAATGCATACTGTATCAAACTGTCTCCATACGTGGCAACCTTACACTCAATTCAAGAAGAATGTCTGCAGCTGATCGCTGCACTGGCAGAAGAGCTGGATATTGAATGAACTTGCTATCTTTCTTAACTGTTGCCTCACCACAGCACAGTAAAAATAAAACTATGAAACATGTACAAATTGTTCAGAATGTGCTGCTTGCCGGATATATGTGAGATGAGCTTCCCAGATCAATGACTCATAAGTGAAGAAGCAGCTACTTTTGGCTGCTTGCTTATTCATAAGGCATTGCTCCACATGTTTGATTTGGTGACCTTCCTAATGCAATCCCAATCCTACTTTCTTCCAGGATTGAACCAGGGATCTTTTGCTTGTTAGGCAAATGCTTAACCCACTACACTCCCAAGCAGATTTTCCATCAAACTAGCTGAGCTAGACAAGCAGTTCTCACTGTGCTGTCCCCATAAACACTATAAAAGATGGATGTGAGCCACTGTGATCTCACCTGTTAATTAGTGCAGTCCCGTCATTAAACATAGAGATGAGCGTTTTCATCATTGCCATCTTGGTTTTTTGAAATGTGACAAGAAAAAAACTACATGCCGATTGGCTAATGATTTGTCAGACAAGATTAACTATTTTGCTTTTCTAACTGTTAAAATAACTGTAATTTTACAAAATGAACCTAATGTTTTATTCAATGTGAAACAAAATAAATGAGCCCATGAACTCATCAGGAAAGTGTTTACAGAGCTCAGGGCTGATGATTTCTCTGTAGACTTCCACAGAACTCACCCACTCAGTCACCGCGCCTTGACCCAAAAACTACCTAACTAATGCTCAGATTTGGCGAGTGTGAAGAAAGGGTTTTATTTAACCCAAGAAAATAAAAAAATATATCAGAAGTACACAAGAATATGAAATAGGTATAGACCTAAAAATGTACAAAACAAGAACGTAAATAAACAAACTATAAAGTAGCAGAGCAAACCATTCTAAACAAAAAGGGGTTAAACTATAGGAACACTCACTAAATTTCATGCAAAAAAAGTCCATTGGCCCCATGCTGTTGCAGAGGATGGTTTGGTCCTCTTATTAACAGCTCCACCCTCAACAAGGGAGCAGCAGATTGGTAACTGAAAAGAAAAAGTAAAGGGAATTAATGCAACAAATAATCAAACTGTAAGTGTGGCAACTATATGTAGCAGTAATGCTGAAAGGCTCAAACCTCAAAGCGGTATACTTGATTTATATGTTGGTTGAGGAGAGTGGATGAATATTACCATTTTACCGTTGTTATTTCAGTTGTGTGGTTGTGATTATGGCCATCTTAGGCTGGGTTGGTGGTTTTGGTGGTTATTCAGTTGTGTTGTTAAACAAAGGCGGTGGGTATTTCTTCACTAAACTCTCGGAAGGCTTTATAAATGAATCCATATGGCATTAAAGTGGAAAGTCAGAGTTTAGCTAGAGGACAAGCAGATAAAGCACAGAAATGTCCTTCTTTTTTTGTGGGTGGGTGTGTGTGGGTGGTGGGGGTGTATTGTGTGTGTCATAGGCGAATGTTATGAAATCACCCAGAATTAATGGGATGCTGTGAAGTTGTAGCTAACCATAGCACCAACAGCTTTTGTTTGTGGATTTTTTGGGTGGATTTTGATAGGTGTAAGATATGGTAAATGGCCTGCATTTGTATAGTGCTTTACTTAGTCCCTAAGGACCCCAAAGCGCTTTACACTACATTCAGTCATTCACCCATTCACACACACATTCACACATATCTTCACACTTCTTCAACCACCACAGTCCTTAACCGTCCTATCAGCATGCAGTGATAGTTAATGGATAAAACTGGCTTCAGTGTAAGAACAGTTAAAATGCTTTGAAATTGAGACTGTATTTACAAAAACTAAACTGACTTTTTGTCTACAAGCTGTTTTAAATAATTATTTTAATTTTTAAAGAACCATTGAACAATCTGCATGCTCCCATTTATTACGGAGCTTCTGGCCAACGCCCAAAACCTGCACTTTCTCCAATGGCCAGCAGGCTGTAACTCCTCTGGCTGTAGAAAGTGGTCAATCTGTGACTGCAGGGAACTTTCCTGATAACTTTGTGGTGTCAGCTGCTGGTTTTAGCTCATATTAAATAAAACGTGAAACATGAAGGTCATTTTGTAAATTGTGGTAAATATTTAAGTTAGAAAGGAGGATTATCTGGGATGACTTGCCTGTCAACAAGTCCTCAGTTTCCCTCATTCCTGACTTCAACATGCAGAGCTGGTGACAGGAAATGCTCCACAGCCATTGTTTTTACAGTTGGATTAATAAGAAGTAGACCGGTAGTCCTGCACTGCCTCTGATTGTGAGTTTGTTGCTTCACACACAACATGCTCAATCTGGATCGATTTCCTTTCTACGGCGCTGCTATATCATCTTAATGTCAACTTTTTGACGTGGTCCTCTTTGTAGACTGCAGCTAAGTTCAGAAATGAGAACTTAGCCGCAGGCTCGGGGCTTCTGACGCTTCTGAGAGCGTCAGAAGCCCCGAGCCAACAGTCGTAGGAGACGAGCGGTGTATTGTGTGTGAAGCTGCAGATCAGTATGGAGGCCTGTTACGTTTGTGTGCGTGTCTGTTAGGGTGGCTGGGATGAAACGGACAGAATTACAAGTGGGAAGGGAGGAAAGCAGCAGCAGGAAAGAGGAGGAGGAATGGGATTTATATTCTTCACTACGTACCTGTTTACATGGAAGAATATATGTTTACATAAAAGCTGCTCAGTGTAGTCTCTACTGCACCAGCACTCCTTATATAGTGGATAAGATTATTAACCACAGAACAGATGAAAGACTTAAAGCCCTCTTTAGTTTTCTGTGTCATACATGAGCCCCGAGACTACTTTAAAAGCTGGAAAAAGTCTTTCCCTACCACTATTTGGTCTGTGTAGAACCTTGAAAAGCATTTTTATCACTTGTTTCTCTGCACGTTGCTATTGTTAGGTATTCTTTAGCACACACACAAACACAAGTATTTACTTGTTGGATACATGGGCTGTTGCTTTGTGTGGATATGTGGTAGTTTTTTTTTTGTTTTGTTTTGTTTTGTTTTTTCCAGTATGTTGAGAGTTTAGAAGAAGGGAAACAGAAATCACTGCACATATAAACACCCACCAAAACCTGTGAACTGGTCATTCTGGCTTTGTAGCTTATTAGCTGTTGTGTCTGTGCTGTTGGTTAGAGAAACACAAAAACTGCAAAGATTACAGCATTTCATGAAACTTTCACTTGGTGAAATTTTTTGTATGGATCCAAAAACACTTTGTTTAAAACTGGCTTCTGTTCGAATGATACACAATATTATTTTGATTTGGGGCGCTCCCTGTGTCATTTTCAGTAACATTATGCTATCCTATCCTAGGCTGGCACCCAGAATATATATATATTTTTAAATTTATTTATTTTTTAAATTAAAAAAAAAACATTCAGCATGAGTTCCTATTTATTTATTTGACTGGGAGCCAGTTCAGGGTCCAGAGGGTACTGGAGGCAGCAGTAAGGTATTTTTGTAGTGTTTGAGCGCTGACCCGAGGGACCTGAGGGACACCCTTTGACAACCCTGTCCATATGCATGACCTGCATGTCATCTGTTTTGCTTTCGTTTTGTTTTTTTAATATCCTATTTTTACATTTTTATGCACGTTTTATTCCAAGGACATATTTTCATTGACTCCATTTGTTTTTCTTGCAGTTACTCTGCCGAAGCACCTGCAGATTCTTCCCTCGTCGCCCTCTAAACCGAGTCGGCGATCCATGCAGTCCCCCTACAGACTCCCCAATCCTCTGCCCCCTTTGCCGGTCAGGAAGGGGGTCAGAGGCCGTCGGCCCAAAAGCGAGACCATCGCTCTCCTCAAAGCGGTGGCCGAGGCAGCCGCGGCCCAAAATGGGTCTGTACCTGAAAACACACAGCTGGTACCCCGAGTTCACAAGAAGAGAGGACCCAAACCGGGAAGCAAGGTGAGGCCCAGCTTTGACTGTTTAATCTGTTATCAGCCACACATTTTTATTAAATTTTCCCTTTTACAGCACACCCAAATACAAAAGCCTATAAGAGAACAATTAGTGGGCAAAAACTCATGTATGACAATTCAATTTGAAAGGTATCATCTTCTAGTTTAGGAAAACATGCTTGATTAGCACAAAATTAATACACAAGCTACGTCAGTTCAACTATCACTAAATCCTTTTTGTTTTTGGGCTTTGTCATTATCATTATATCTGAATCATACTAACTAAAACATGCTTCATGCCAGAACTATGGACAATGATCCGAAATGTTCAAATTGTTGCTTTTTTCACTTTTCTGACCCTGAAGATTCTAAAACCGTTTATCACAGTCCAAAACATCTTCTGATTGAGGGACTTACCAGCGTTATATGCTCGACTGAAATCCAGTCAATGTATCCATGTTGGAATGAGAAAGCGATTGTCCACAATCATCAATGAACGCCAATAATGGCTTCATTTTCACAGGCACAAAATAGATGCAACAACTGGGAAAACTGCCGTACAACCGCAGCAGTCCTGAAATGAAAACGACACTGAAAATGTGGCAAAAATTCCTTTTTTTTTTCTAGGCAACAAGCTCAAGAAAACAGTACTACCCAACAACAGTATCGGGGAGTTTTGTTTCCTATTTTCCAAACAATGTGGTTAAACAGCAAGCAGTTGATGTTGTAGGGCATTATTTACATCTTTGAATAATTTCATGAAAAACCCCAATGTTCTTTTAAACTGCGTGTCCTGACAAAGTTACACATCAAAATTGCTTCAGTTTTTCCAGGTCTGTGTGCTGAGCTGGTAACTGTGGTGATTATGATTTCTGTAAAATGGACCAAATGCAACTGCAGTTGTGATTGGCTCCTTGGACTATGATTGTTTGCAGATTACATTTTGATTTGTAATGAGAGCCTGGAAAGGTGGAAGTATGCTTCCATAAAAAGAAAACAAAGCTCTTCAGAATCTGCCTGTAATGTGTCCACACTGTGAAACCTTTAAACACTGAGCATTGCTTTAACCGAGCTTAAAGCTTACAGCAGCATGTCATCACTTTAATGTTTTATTGTGTAATGCATCAGGTGCACCCCCTTTTCACTCACAGTGGTGCACTTTTCTACCCAGTTTATTTCAGTGAGAGCAGGATTTTCAAACGTGGCTCTGAAAGATGTAAACACTGCAAAGGAGGGCATGTATCTAAGACATTTAACCATTTTTGTCAGACTTACAGCCATAATGCAGACACTACCCTCATAACTTTTTTTTTTAATTCTTTAATCAAGGTTATAATTACTGCCCTAGCACACATATACACCCAGAACTAAGAATTAGCTTTACTTTAACATTCCTTATTGTTAAATTGTTTATAAACATCTGTTTTTCAGAGAAAGCCCAAAATGATCCAAGGCTCCACACAGCTGCCGAGCATCCAGGTGCCACAGGAAAGTCCTGCCAACCTAAACTCAGTGGTTTCGACAGGTAAACGCTAACGGCTCTACTGGTGCACAGAATGAAAGCTCTCATTTGAATGTCTGATTAGTTCAGTGTGTCTGCGTTGTTTCAGTGTGTGTGTACGTTAATAAGCACGGAAACTGCGGACCCCACCTGGACAGGAAGCAGATGCAGCATCTACCTGACCACTTTGGACCAGGTCCAGTGAACTCTGTGCTCCAGCAGGTCGTCCAGTCATGTATAGACTGTGCATACCAGCCTAAAGTCCTGCTCAGCGCTCTGCAGAATGACTCGGGCGGAGGGGAGGTCGTCAAAGGTATAAAGTTGTTCTGTTATTGTCACCTTAGGCAGCCGTGCATGATGATTGATAGAATACTAAAACATGTTCTCATCACCACAGTGAGAACAGATGGTGGAGTCCGTGTGGTCAGGCTACCGTCAGCTTCCAGTGCTTCTTTTGTATTGCGCTTCCTGGAGACCATGTGTCGTCATCTGCAGTGCGACAACCTGTTCAGCAGCCAGCCGTTCAGCCACTACTCGGCTTACGAGAGGAAGAAATCAGGTAAAGCCTGCAACTTTTTATTTTTAATAGCACTGTTTACAAATTGCTTTTACAGAATACTTTGACAAACCAGCAAAACAAGGATGGTAAATTCAAATAAAAAGAGACACAAGGGCAAACAAATCCAGTTTAAAATGAAAAATTTAGAACAGAGGAAAAATATAAAGACAAAACTCCATCAGCTATAACAGAAAATATACCCAAGGAAATTTTCAGAAGTGAAACTTTCAAGGACATTACAAAATGATATGAAGTGATGGAGGATGATAAGAAGATGTTACATAAAAGGAAGTTTAGTAAAAGAAGGGATGTCAGTGGGCCACATCCCCCTCAGGCAGGTTGTTCAACAATCAAGGGCTTCTAATGCAGAAGGTTGATCATCTTCGTATTTAATCCTGGACTTTGGAAGCAGCAGGAAGACCTAACCTGATGATCTAATGCTACGAACGGGCAACAATATGGGGTCAACGTTTCTGCTGTCTAGAGAAAGGTAGAGAAGCCAGGATCAGGGTGATGGAATACTAAGAAGAAGAAGGTGTACTTTATTGGTCCCCGTGGGGAAAATCCCTCTCTGCATTTAACCCATTCACTTAGTGAAGCAGTGGGCAGCCATTGGGCGCCCGGGGAGCAGTGTGTGGGGACGGTACCTTGCTCAGGGGTACCTCAGGGTAGCTGTTCAGGGGAATCGAACCCCCGACCTTCCGATCATGGGGCCGCCACTCTACCTACTGAGCTATCCCTGCCCTGCCTTACTACTAAAACCAGTAAGAAACCAGACTGCTGCATTTTAAACCAGCAGTAACGCAAGAGTAACGTCTCATTTGCACCACAAAGAAAAATGTTGCAATAATCTGGAAGAAGAAACTCCACACATCCATTAAAAAAAGCGAGAGTTCTGTGTGATTATCTTTAAACTTTCTCAGATATAAAATGAAATGTGGAATTTTGAATTCGCCATTGTTGAAAAAAGTGGAACGTGACGGACAAACTCTTAGCACATCTAAATGAAGGTGGTGTAAGTTTCTGTTCCTGTCACAGAAAGGTGAGAGCATCTCAAAGAATCCTACAGCCACAGATGTAGTGCTCTGGGATTTATTTCACCTGTGTAAAGAACATGAAATATAGATTCTGTCCTGTGTGGTCCTGTAGTTTTTGCACATACAGTAGTTGAGGTCTAAGATTAAGTGGTATGCTGTGAGGAATGTCCATGTATACAGTCGTATATCACAACTTTGGACTCATTTCCACTGCTAAAAAATCCTCCTTAACCCTGTTTAGTTTGTGCAGCTGCTGGATGGTGGGAATAATGAGAGCATGACACATCAAAGCTGCTGACTGACTGCAGTGAGATTAAAAAATTGGGGGAAAATCCTGATTGCTTTCTTGTGTGGCTCAAACCACAACTATCTACCAGTGCAGAGGACCTACCACCTAACGATTGACTAACAGTCAGTAGTAACCGGTTGTGTGGTTTCAGCTGGAGTGGGGATGCCAACAGCCGTTAGTTCGAGTGCGTCATCTGTTGGGAGGAGCTGGCTAACACTAACATGGTTCCAAGAAAGCTAAAGAGGCTCTTGGAACCCAAAGATCCCTCCTGAGAGAAATTTGGCCCTCTTCAAAAGATGGATCTCAAACAGATGGACTAAGAGTGTTTGTTAGGATTGTGTGAAAGAATCTGATCAGGCAATGAAGCATGTAGGCTAGTGGAGTGACGACACTCTTGGAATAAAAATGGCAGGTGTCTTGTTAGATCCAGATTGTGCAACTAGGCTGTAGATAAAATCTGACAGCGCAATCAAACTGAGAACTAAAGACATCTCAGAAGCCACACAGTCATCTTTTTACTGATATTTGAGCTTGTGTGGTGGTGTAATTTATACACAAACCACTGGTGTGAGTTAAAGTGAGTTTCTGTGTTTCAGTGAAAGAAGAGGTGATGGACGCGCCATCACTGGCAAGAGGGAGTAAACGAAGTCTCTCTGGAGTCTCTCCACCGTATGCAGCGCCGCTGTCTCCTAAACATTTACGTGCTGAAGCTCATCCTTCAGAAGGTACAGCTTTCCTTACGGATCTTATCCCGAAGAGCGGGATTATGTAATCTGTTACGTTTGTCTGTTTGTTAGCAGTCTACTGTTCAGTTTTCATGATATCAGATTTGTGTGATGGTGGGCAACGCCTCAAGCTGATTTCATTTTCAAGTTCACACCTAAATCAGTTTTTTCATTAAAATGCCCTTTGACACCAGAGTGACGTCATAACCAGCTGACATCAGGATGTAATGTAGTTATTTTTGAAAATGGCAGCCAATTAAAATTATTCAGAAACCTTAATTTGTGGAAAAACGCAACCTTGTATAAAATATTTTTTTATGTTTTTTGTAATCTGTAAGCACACATTTTTGACTCTGTATGCTTATTCTTGGTCTCTGCTAGGCTAGCTTTGCGTGATTCTGGTCCTGTCAAACAGAGCTGGTTGAGCTCACTTAGCTGTGCCAGTGTTCCCAGACTGGGAAGTCTTCAGTGCACAAACAATTAGAAATCATCCCAGTAAAGTGACGTTACTGAATCACTGTCCTCACTGCCTGAATCTGAATACATCAGCACTGTAGCTTCACTCTATTGTGACCCATAGCTCTGCTGTTGTTAGCTCTGTTACTGCTGCACAGTACACTTCCTCATTAAAAGCAGATAAAGAGTGCAAAGCCCAGGAAAACAGTCATAATCTCAGTGTTTAATTAGAGCCTGCTAAGATATTAATGTGGTTAGGAGTGCCTGTTTGGGCTTGTTTCAGCTTACGGGAGGGGGCTATTATCCTCATTTCCACTTCTTTATTTTTATTCTTGAACCCAGCTAGAATACTTTGCTGTCAGTGGGCCCATTTCACAAACACTTGTTAATTGATCGTTACTCAGTCACCGTTAAAGAGAAAAATATGATAAAGAGAAAATTCAAATGGTTTTGGAAAGAAGAGAAGACGAGCTTTACAGAAATAGAGTGTATTGTGGTAGTGCATAGCACTCGCAAGCTACTACTGTCTGAACGCAATCAGAAAAATCAGCTCCACCTCGATCTTACCCAGTGTTGCCAACTCCTCAGTAAGGAAAATCGCTATTGGCTGTCCTAAAAGTCGCTAGAAATCGCTAAATGATGTCATCGCCTAATTTGCATAATTGGTCATGCTAATGTAATTGTAACCTATGTTGTAGGAGAGAGAAATAACATCGTGGAAAAGACATAAAGTGAGTAAAAAAAACGTCCTAAATGCTTCACATTACTTTAACTCGGCCATTTTGGGCTAGAAAGAAAATTCCATTAATTCCTGAAAAATTAGTTTTACAACCAAAATGACAAAATGGGTACAGGCAGCCGGTGATATGTGGGTGATAAAGGATTGAGGCAAACTTTCCTCTGATTGGCTGCCCCTCAACGGTCAAGGCTAACCCCCCTGATTAGGTTTTTGCTACGATTTGTGCGTTGAACTTTGAAGATTGTTTATTTGTCACGTGCATAGTTATACAAGTACAACACGCAATGAAATGTGACCTGCGGAGCGGTCAGGAAGGCGTCTGGACGTGTCTGCGGCATCTTAAAACGTGTAGAGAGACAAAATTAAGCAAGCAGTGCGCGCAATGACTGTGCAGCCAGATCTGTGCGCCTAAGATGACCATATAAAAGAGATCCACTGTATGACCTCATACTGAGCCAAAAGTAGAAAAAACTGTGGACGTTTAGACGTCTCTGAACCCTGAGCTTTTGACTCACAGGGATTACTTTTACAGACGCTGATCTGCAAATTCACAATTCTGTGTGTGTTCTTTCTGTCTAAAATGACATTTTAAAGTTGTGCATGTTGTTTCTCTTTCCAGCAGAGACTCTGCCCCATGAAGAGAACGGCTTAATAAAGGAGCAGCGCTACATGGACTCCGCCTCCAACTCCATGACCCCGCGACCCCAGACTATGCGGAGTTTCTCGGAGTACCACTCCCAGGCCAGCAGCCTCTACCATCACAGCAGCAGCAGCACACCGATGCGCCGCCTTTCATCTAACCCTGCAGAAATGAGCTCCACACAACCCCTCAGAAGAGTCGAAGGTAGAGAGAGAGCTTGTGTGTGTCAGATACACCTGTGTTTTCAAAAGACTTTTAAATAACACAATATAAAAGGTGCTCTGCTGCAAATCTACATAAATCATAAATGAATCATGTACTTATAAAGTTGTAATCAGCTGTTCTCCAATGGTTCAGACATGAACTTCACCATAGTGGCGAGCAGTGCGTGATGGGTAGTCCCCACTGATGAAGTTAAAGTCAGATCCTAAGTGATCCATGTGTTAATGAAGTTACTATACCAAATGAGTAAATAGGGGAAACTATCACAGACAAAACAGGCATGAAAATAAAACATGCTTATTTTTGTTTCTCTCACTTTGACCTCCAAATAGTTTGTTTTGGGGTTTTTTTTGTTGTTGTTGTTTTTTTTTGTTTTTTTTTTTCACATTAGCAGACTGTGAGCTGTTGTACGAGGTTGAAGCTCCAGCTGTGCATGACCCCAGCATGTTTTGGCCAACATAATAAACACAACTTGTTACCAACGGTTCATCAACTAGGAGGCTCAGAGGATTTGATTCTTATTATGGTCATTTGTGCATCACTAGCAATACCACATAAAAGGTTTTTCTTTTGATGAATGGAGCCTGATCAGCGGTTTGTGGATAGCTTATTTAATATTTGTGAGTTACAAATAAACAACAGTAGCTACAGATTAAAACTGCCGCTGTCTTGGATCGTTGTGTCAGTGGGGCAGCTCCAGCTTTCTGAGATGGAAATCAGACATGAGAGTTCCAGATGAACGTAACCTGCCAGTCACTCTGTAATTTGCTACTGGAGTTTGAACATGAGAAGAAATTAATTCCATTTCAATGTTTTGTGCAGCTGCCAGCTCCACCACAGGTCCCGAGGCTCTGGCATCTGAGAGGGAGAGTCTGCAGTTCCCCAGCAAAAACCCCTCCTCCTGGTCCATCGAAGAGGTGATGCAGTTCGTCAGGGACGCCGACCCCACAGCTTTGGCACCTCATGCTGAGCTCTTCAGAAAACATGTAAGTTAATGAAAAATTTATCCGATTTTCATTGTTTGTATTCATTTTTACTCTGGAGCTCGTTTGTGGAGAACCATCTTGAAAGGAAGTCTGTAATTTCATTGCTTTTTCTCCTTCTTCTCCAGTTTCATTCAATCGCACATCTTCAACTACCCACAGATGGCGGCAATAAGCCCGTTTTCTATCGTCTGTGATCTAAATCTGAAAGGAAACTTTGCAAACACTCTATTTAAGGCAGCTCAGGCTAAGATGATAAAGATGGCCTTAATTTAACAAGATCTAGAATAAGCCTCGAGGTTTCCATCGTTTTACCTGTGAAAAGATGGTCATGGTTATGTTCAGTTATGAACCTCATTTTACTCCAGCTGTTACAACAATCTGATAAAGTGAAAGGTTTGGGCACACTCTCCTATTCATTTATTAAAACCTTTGACAGATATTGTGTCTGATTGTGAAGGCAGTGTCACCTGGGTCTTTATCTAACACACTGTGCACCCAGCAGACTTTCTGGGTTGGAGGCAGAGCAGCGAGATGCACTTTCAGCATAAAAACCCCACAACTGGGGCCTAACTCACTGCTGAAGACCCCCAAAATATTTGTTTTCAATTGGAATTATATATATTTTTTTAAATTACTGCATGGTTATTTAAGCTAATGACAGTGTTTCTGTTTTTCTAATACAAGTCCCGGTGTCTGTTTCCACAGGAGATTGATGGCAAAGCTCTGATGCTCCTGCGGAGCGACATGATCATGAAGTATATGGGTCTGAAACTGGGGCCCGCACTGAAGCTCTGCCATCACATAGAGAGGCTGAAACAAGGCAAACTGTAACTACGAGATCCCGGCAGAACCCACGAGCAATAAGCCCCGAGAGAGCCGGCGTTTGCATACTGACTCATGGGGCACACAGGGGTTACATGTTACTCCAGACTCCACCTGGAGGGAGCGGATGGATGTTACAACGTCATCCCGACTTTGCGAGTGGAGAAAGTGTGCCGTGCATTGCTGACACATTACCTCATCCCCTCATCAGTGAACAAAAAGCTGTTCGGCTCTCATAGACATGCTGACTCTGAAATCCCAAAGGAAAATAATCCCCGTAGTGTTTACATTGCACATGTGCGCACATTTTCTTTCTTTCTTTTTTTTTTTTTAAATGGAGGAGAAATCTTTTGATCCTGGTTTTGGATCCCCCAAAGATGGAGAATGTTTCTTCTTATATCAATTGTTATTGTTAAATCGATAAGGAAGGGTTGGTATACCGAGAAAAAGATCCATCAGATATTCCTCCACAGGGTTTGAATGCTATTTTTATTTCATTTTTTATCATGTATAGCGGTTTATCTGCCTGCCTGAAGAATATGAACCCATTCCACTTCTTTCACACGAGCTTTCTTTGCCTTGAACTTTGTCGGCGTCAAGGCGATTATGTTATATTCTGATGTTTCCCACGAGTGTCTGGCAGAATCAGCTCCTGCTGCAAGGCATTCTCGGTGGTCTCCAAACCGTCTGCATCCCAAGCACACGCCAGTTGAGGGTTTATCAATTTCAACGGATGGGAATGTTTAGGAAGTGCAAATCGGACATTTCTAAGGGCTTTCTTTGTTAAGTTTGACTTAATATTTTTATCAGTCGTGTCATTTAAGCTCATCGGTCCGACCTCAGTGTTGTCACTTTCGACCATTACAATCACTGTTAGCAATGAAAACAGATGTGTACAGTTTTATGGGTTTAACCATGAATATCAGCGACAGAATGTACATTTTGTAGAAACGTAATATTTTAAGGAAATAAGTTAGAAATGTGAAGATAAAGGGGGATGGGGGTTCTTCTTTTTAATAGTTAACGCAGTGCTTTTAGTTCAAATACTCCCAGTACTAAACTCTGCCTTGCTTTACCTACAATATTTCTCAGGTTTATGTGATCTTTGTTAGTACAAGATTTTGTAGCATACTGTTTATAATATACTTCCTGTTACCCTCTTCCCTTACTTAAAGACTTGTGCCATATAAATAGTCAACACATGATCCAAGTGCTGTTGATTTCTTTCCCTTCTTGCATCTTCTTTAAACTACTTGAAAAAAGTGTTGCAAAACATCACTTGTCCATTACAAGTCATCACACCAGATAAACAATGTGTTTATGATGTTGTGTATTTTCTCTTCTTTTCTATAAACCTGTCAAAAACAAAAAGATGTGTTGTTACTGACTTTTTCATCTGATTAACCAGGATCACATATAAAAGCTCGCTGTCAGTTTTGCTGATTTAGGAAAATGTTTTAAAAATTCAGGAAAGTGAGAATTTCTGTGTATTTAAAACAAAAATGTTATAGTTCGGTAATTTTATTGATAAACTCCTCAAACTTTGATTTGATAAGTATCTGAGGCTGAGACCACAGGACTGTAAAACATGATTATTGGGCTTCATTTCTGTACTGAACAGTCATTTTAAGATTAGCTAGTAAATAACAATGTTGTTCATGAGACTAAAGTCATCTTACTTTGGTAATGTAAATATAATATGGCCAATATTAAAGTTATTATTTCAATCATTAATTATTACAGCAGCGAATAAACTGTTTCAAATACTGAGCTTCAGTAAAGATTCAAGCTGCATTTATTTATATTTCCTGTCACCTTAAATCTTCACTCAAAGACAGGTTTCTTTGACACTGTATATATAAATGTATTATATATAAGACATATTGTTCTTTTAATATGTTGCCATTACTAAATTTCTCTCAGTGCTTACTTTAAATATCCATGAAATCATCACATTCTCTGTAAGATTAAACAAGTAAAAAATATAACCTAAAGGCATTGCTAACAACTTCAATTCTTAACACTAAAAGTTGAAAGAGAAAACAAAATACTTTGAAGCACAACCAAATCTTAACACACATATATTTAAACTTTGTTCATAATTTTGAAATCTAAATGTTTTGCTAGCAGCTTTATTAGTTAAATGTATAAATCAACAGTTGGAAGTAATTAAAATACTATTTTTAATTATTTAATTCTTTAAACTGACACTGATCAAGGTTTGAAGTATCTAGTTCAAATTATGAATAAATACTTCAAACATATAAGCTAAAACTACTGCTAGTTGTAAAAACTATTAGCTAACAGTATGAAAGTCTGAAAAAATAAAGAAATGTAAAAAAAAAAATACTATTAGCTAAGAGCAATAATTAACAGTTAAATAAATTACATTCTTCAAGCAAACTTCACTACTGGCTAAAAATAAATAAATAAATAAAAAAAAATTATTGCACTAAATATAATAAATATAGCCATAAAAGTAAAAGTTGTGACAGTTTATTAGCCGCTAACTTTAACTGGTGAACATAAATTTTAAAGTTCAAATGAAAACATTTGAATATGAGAGATTACGGTGAGGGGCTCTCAGATCCATCTGACAGGACTTTGGCAGTAGATCAGATAAAAATGGGGGATCCACAACTGTAGACCGTAACTGACATTTGATAGGATTAAAACCCAGTCTGAGACCAAATCATTTTGATTCAAACCACATGTACAAAGAGCAAGGATAAAGCAATGACAAACTCATTGAATTAAATATTTAAACATCTTTGTTTGTACACTTACCAGTTACCTTCTCCGTCTGCATGACAGAGTGTGTTGTCCTCCGATATCAAACCATTTCCACCAAGAAACCACAAACCTTTTAGACTGCAACTTCTTTTAAAAAAAAAGAAAACTCAGGCAAACGATTCAGAATTGAAGATTTTAGTTCACTTCCATATAAAAAAGTACACATACTGTACAGTAAGCAAACATTTATCTCCCACCACATTTCAAATGATGACCTTTTAATAAATCTGCTGTCAGAAGCAAAAAGGTGCTTCAGCTGTATTACAATATCAATTCACTCTTTACCTCCTAACTGATCACTCATTATATAAACACGCTGTATAAATAAAAGTTGCACAAGTAATAAATTAGAGATGTTACTATATAACTAGAGTGATCAGGTCAAACTACTAAACCAAAGAGCTCTGTTTAAAGGACTGCAGGCATGAGTTAAGATGTGCTGAGACTGCTAAAGTACACAGATATAAATAAGAAACTGGTTTCCAAAAAAAAAAAAAAAAAAAAAAAAAAAAGGAAGGAGAGCATCAAGATTTTTTCCATCTCTGTTCAACTAGACAGTCTGCATATGGCTGTTATTAATTCTTGGCCTGTAATTCACAGATTTACATAACTCTTGCAATCAAAAGAGGGGCAATGCAGTTTGGGGAGAATAATAGGTAGGACAGCCTCTAACTATGACAAAGTGCACTCAACATATGATCCACATTCACAACTCTGGGACAGAAAATTACCATGCTCAAAAAAACAATTAAAAAAAAACAACAACAAAAAAAGACACTTAAACCACTTGGAACAGATGTTTACACGATTGAAAATGGGTGGATTTTCATCAATACTGGTTCTAATAAACTAATCACACAGTTAACACATACACAAACAGAATTCTCTCTCACTGAAGCCAAGAAATTGGTCATTATTTCTTCTTAACGGCAGCTTTTCACTACAGTTTCAGCTCTGCTTCACAGCTGATTTAATCAATAGCAAACCTCCCCTCAGATTCACTTAAAGGGGACCTATTCTCCTCATTTCCAGCTACATGGTTTTAAAAGCAACTTTGCATAATTCACAGCTCAAAATAATCCTGATGTATCTTATACTCTGCCTTGGTGGAGCTCCTGCAGTTTATCCACTGGCTGAAACAAGCAAGCTGTATCATCAAACACTGCAGTTCCTAAACTGGCCATTTGAGGCTCTTTCCATAACTGAGTCAGTCTCCACAGACTGTTAAAATGCCCAACTATACAGCAGAAATAAACACGTTTACATAGTTGTACACAAAGCAGTTTTGGTCTCTTTAGCCAGCTTCCACCTTCATAACAACTGTGCCTTTTCATAGCAATCTTGACGTCCCCCATTGGCTTCTAGGCTCCATATTTAGAAACTTTAACTTTACCCACGTTTGGCCACAACCATGTTACATTTTTCAACCAGAAGAACAAGCTGTAAATTTAAGATTTAAGCCTAGGGAGATGATTGGAGACAGCTTCAAGTGAACAATAGAGCAACTGCACTGTCTTTACACTTTCAGCTAATTCCTGCTAATTAGCAGATATAGCTAACGTTACCTAATATTTTAGAGCTCCACCCTCTCACCTGAAAATATTAAAATGTGGCTCCACAAAAATGAAAATGATTGTAGCCAAAATACTCAAGTGAAGGCATCAAAATGTAGATGTCACTGTCATGGTGGCTAAGTCCATTTTTCATATACAAGCTGTGTCCCAAAACCTAGGCCACATCCTTCGGAGACCGCATTTGTAGACCAATTATGTCAAAGCCAGGTGACAAAGGCTGTCCCAATTCGAAGGCTGCTCCAAATGCAGTCCTTCATTCCCCCCGAATGTGAAGGATGGGTCGGGTGTATCCTTCGTGGCCCAACCTATCCCAGAATTCATAGCGCGGCCCAGCCAATTCCAGTTTCCAACAATGGCGGCAGCTGCTTAGTTTTAATATGACTCCTATTACTCTTTCTGGGTCACAAAATAAACTTTTAACATATTTTCAGGTGAGAATGTAGCTGTGTAAACGTCAAATATCTGCTCGGTTTATCAAAATATCACATATTTGCAAAAGTGCTCTGACGTTTTCACAGAAGTCTGTTACCCACCAGCTCGATAGCTAGCCGGGGATCAGCTAGGCTCGCTAGAGCCGGTGAGAACAGCAAACTCCCGGTACATCATTTTCGGACCTCCTGCGGTCTTTTGTTACTAAGATTATGATATGCAAGACACTTAGATAACATAAAAAAATGTATTGTTTGGCTTTTTTCTGTTTTATTAGTTTGAGTAAATCGGTTTGGCTGAGATTAAAGTTATAGTTCTCACACAGCTGAATAAACATCAAACAGAAAACTGATTAAACAGAAGTGTTAGATGGTAGAGCCTCGCACTTCCGGCCTTCAAAGGAACCGGCACACGTAGACCACGAAGGCCGGGTCCCCCGAATGGAACACAGCTACATTCTACAGAAATGCCTCTCTTTACTTTCTTCTGATTGGCTGCTCCTTGGAGACGAAGTTTGAACAGTAAGTGTGCCTGAGATGAAACAAAACAAAAGCTGAAATCGAGCTTTGAGTCTGAAGCTTGAGTTTTTGGGTTTCAGGATTACTTGTACATACACTGACCTCATCAATGAGCATCAGCCATTGTAACAATATTCATATGATAGGAAACAAGGAAAAGTAGACTAGGTCCCCTTTAATAAGTGGAAACAGCAGGGAGTTACAGTGCTTTAAACACTTGCTGCTTTGGCTAATTTAGCCATCAACAATAATAGCTCTTTTAGTAGTTTCCTCATTTTTGGATAGAAAGGTCAGTTTAAACATGAAAGTAATTAAGAAGCTTCTTTTATTCCCTATTGTTGTTAAAATAAGAACATATTTTGCTGTGATCAGTGGCTGCTGCCAACATTCATTTAATGAAACTGTGGCTCAGGCCTCGCCAAGTCATTATGAGCCTGTCATGCTAAATCCCAACCAATCAGGAAAGAATGAATCGCTCCAGTGAGCTACTGATGACCATGTGAATTTCCACTGATGGGACATGTTTTAACAGCCTCAGTCACGTCCTGCAGTACACGCTCTTCAGTGCACCAAAATATAAAACATAATACATGTGGAAACAAACCATAAACCCAAACAGAGGAATCGAACTTGTGTCTTTGCTGTTACCATGAATCACAGACATCTCTGACTCACAGAGAGCATACTAAGCTGCCGTACACTGAAACATTTATGGTTTAGTAAAACACTGTAGAGACTAGTGCATCATAAAAGAAAAACTCAGAAGAAACCGTTTGTGTAACTACTGTGTCACATTGTCAGAGCCCCGCTTTTAAAGCCAGACTCTGAGTTTTGGTTGGACACAAGCGTTTCAATTTGATTACAGAATGTCCCACATGTGTTTTATGTTATACTCTCTGGAGGGATTACCAGAAAACTAGTCCACAGATTAGTCTCCCTCCCCAGTGAGCAAGCTCACTTCCTGGGGAGCAGCGCTGCCAGTCTCTGCTTCTTAATGGGAAGGAAGTGGATCTCCTGTGAGCTGACCTTCTTCAGTTTGATAGCTCTGCTTTTAGAGACCTTTTTAAGAGGGTTGTTGGGGTCGTGCTGCTCCCCGTGGGATCCCGACGGCACACCGTAGAGCTGCTGCAGAGCTGCCCCCTGGCTGCCATCCCGTTTTATGGAGAAGTTTTTGGTTGAGACTCCTGAAAGGCCTTTTATCTTTCCGCAGAGGATGGCGGGGATTGCGTCTTTCACTGAGACAATGACCTTGGCTGTCTGCGAGGTGCTCACTATCTCGAGGTTTCCAGCACCGCTAAGAGACGCCTCCTGACTCAAAGAACTAGACCCAGCAGCACTGCTGTCAACCAACCACTTATGCTGCCGGCTGAACTCCAGCGATGCCAGACTGCCGAGGAGTTTGGAATCGACGCCCAGAGACAAAGATGTGCCGCTGCCATCCGGGCCGGACTGTGAGGCTCCTTCTCTGTCTGACTGAGCACACTTTTTCCTCACACCAGGAACTGACAAATCCAGCACACTGTCCTGCTGTGGACTGGGATATTCCTGTTTTGGTTCAACTGGACATGGCCTGACAGAAAGGTCCAGAGCTTGTCCTTCCTCTAGAGGAAGTGAGGATGGGGATGCATTTTGTGGCTGGAACGGAGGCATGCATTTCCTTGAAGACTGCGAGGGGGAGGTAGTATCTTTTGGCGAAGTCTGAGTGCTTTTACTCACAGTGCAAACTGGTTTTGGCATGTTACCCTTTGAGTCCTCGGTCTGAGGGACAGGGATGGGGAGAGGGACTGGCAGAGGCACAGGCAGAGGAATGATGACCGGGTATGGGACTAAGAGTGTCGCAGGAGGGACCAGAGGGGCCAGAGGGGAGGTGTAGGGAGGGGTGAGGGGAGGAAGGGGGAAGAAGGGAGAGCCTGGAGACTGACAGCTTGATGAACTCCCCTGGGAAGGGAAGAGGTCCTGCAAGATGGCAGCAAAAGCTGGATTCTGCAGGAGAGAGAGCAAGTTAGCCTCCTGCGTCTGTCCTGTGGACTTCTGATCAACAGCTGGAGGTAAACCAAACGTCAAAGGACTCTGTAACAGCATGTTGTTCTGGAGCTGTGCACAGTTGGTGGTCTGAGGGATTACAGAAGGACTCATGTGCTGAATCACCTGCTGATCCAAGACCAGGGGCAGTGAAACTGGGCTTTGGCTCGTTATCAAGTACGGTGCTGCCCCCATCTGTCCGAGCTGAGGCCCGGCTGCTCCGGCCATCTGGAGGTGAATGGGCAGCATGAGCGGGCTCTCACCCAGACAAACTGGGTGGAGTACAGTGGTAGCCACTTTAAGAGCCACACCTCCTGGAGGTTCAGCAGTGGGACTCACCACTGGGGGTGCAGGAGTGTCTGTCAGGTTCGAGAGGCCTCCTTTAGTCAGTCCTGTCATATTAGCATCACAGGAATCAGCAGGAGTGAGTGGATTTACTCCATCTTCCACTTTGCTGGAGACCTCTCCTCCTCCTCCCGCCTCAGAGTTGCACACTTCAGTCTGTGGCTGGGTCATGGTTACAGACTTGTCATCGTTACCCTCCATGATTCAGCCTGAATATCAATCTTCATGAAGTCAGTGACGGGTTTCGTCCATTATTCTTGTAAGAAGCCCTGAAACACATAGAGCAGAAGGTTTGACGGTAAGCCCCACTTTAAAAATAAAAAGTGAAAAATCTTAAAACATATATACACAATGAGTAAAGCAGGGGCCCCAATACTGTGCTAATATGAAGAACTAAGTTCAGATATGCTTAGGGATTGTTATTTCCATATACAACTACACAACAATAAAATGCTAATTCTATATATTAAAATCTTCTTTTTTTAAACTCTTCCATCTATTTATGGAGCTGCTAAATAGGGGGAATTTTTCCAATGTGATTCAGACTGTGACCGATAGCTGACAACATAACAAAGTGGAAAATTTTTCATTTTTTTAATTTGAGAAAACTACAACTAAGCAGCAGTGCAAACCAAAAGGGGAAGCCAAGAGTCTTCAGTTTGTGCGTGGCGTCTTCCACGCTTGCTAATGCTAGCAAACGAGCTACAGAGACACTCTGAAACCAAACAAGCCATTCCTGCAGTGTTTCCCACATTCAGACTTCAATTGGGTGAGCTGCTCAGATATATTAAGAGACCACATCTGTGATAGGTCTGTTTTAACAGTGTTATTTTACTACCAAACACAGTATATTGATTAGCACAATGCTAATACCTCCAGGAAAGAAAAAAACCAATAGCATATTGTAACTATCTTGGTTATTGTGCTATAAAAGGCTAGTATTCTGGCAATGCAGTTTTGCATTTTCAAATCTCTAACAATCCATGTACGGACTTCATCTCTCTTCATCTTCCTGTTTTTCGTAGAAGTAACTGCTGTTAAAGATTTATTAGCTCCAAGTCAAACACGGTGAGCTCAGTTTCACTGCTGATGACAGAGTAATGCAGACAAACCAGAATAAATGCAAACAATGAGGTCGCCCTTTACGACTGGGATTCAATACAGGACTACAAATATAAACACTATGAATATAAAAACGTAATTTTTATTTGTTTAAATATTGTTCTCGCAAGTCTTGGCAATTAGACTGTTTAGTTTTTGTCCCCTAGGTGATATCAACAGAGTCATTTTAGCCTTCAAAACAAGGTTAGAGTCAGAGTCCTCAAAGATTATGACACACAGCTCACAGTTAAAGGCAGCCAAAGTGTACGATTACCCATTGTAGCGTTTTTTTTTAATTTATTTTGAAAATGATCCCAGATAGTCCTGCTGATCTTAAGTTCAGTGCTCACAAACTAACCTAGACATTCCTGTTCTCGGCTGTTAACAAATATCTAAGATTCAGTTATGTGAATATAATATTTATATTTTTAAAAAAATTGTAAAAAAAAGTTGTAAATTATGGGAGAAAAAAAATGTAATAATCAGCAATACCCTACCAGCTGACTACATTGCCAGACTGATATTTCGGCAGTCCTCGCCATTATTCAGCTGCTTCCTCAGAGAGAGGTGAAGATCGCCAACCACCACTGATTCGGATTAATAAAGTTTCATGAAATGAAATGAGATCAGACTCCATCTCCACCGTCTGGAGCTGCGAATCCTTGTTCTGCTCACCAAGACCACAGAGCAGAACAACGACTGCCGTCGCTAATGCTGATACAAGACAGAGAAAGCAGACTTCATCCACAGGATGGGAGACTCCGAGGAGAAGCAACAGCTGGCTGTGTCCCCTCAATCATTTATTCCATGTGTAAAACTGTTTTTAACTATATATAGTTTTTACTTTCTATATATACTTTATTTATCCCCAAAGCTGGGAAATGCTTGTTACAGCAGCCAAAACAATGAAAACCACCTACAACAACATGATTTAAATAAAGTAGAATAACTCAATATTATAATCATCTTCTTCTTTCAGTTGCTTCCTGTAGGAGTCGCCACAGCAGATCATCCGCCTCCATCTCACCCCATCCCGAGCATCCTCCGCCAGGCCTCTGCATGTTCTCCTTTTTTCTACATCCATGAAGCTCCTCCGAGGTCTTTTCCTCCTGCCTGGGAGCTCCATTTTTAACATCCTTTGTTCAATATCCACTGTCCCTCCTCTGCACATCTCCAAATCATTTCAACCTTGCCTCTCTCTACCTTTTTAAACTTTGAACAGCTTAAAATAATGCATGACGAAAACAGCTCAACCTGGTAAATAATACACAAAAATAAAGGAGTATTCCTATTACAATCTTTAATGGCATAGGAAAATTATGTGATCTTTATTTGTTTGTTTTTTTTAAAAAACCCTATATTAATCTTTAACCTCTTTTTGCATGAGAATGAGCCATTGATTATTGTCCAGTATTAACCCCCTAAGACCCGAACTCTTCCCCAGCATGCATTTTTAATTTCTCTTTGATATTTGGGCATGTTGGGGCCCAATGAATGTAAAAACAAAGAATTACCAGATTTTTTTTTCCTTATTTTTGTTTTTATGAAAAATCAAGAGCCACATATGAGGATATTCGTTTAAAATTTTGATAGAACAGTAGCAGTATAATGTCCTCGTACGTGGATATCAGGCCCTTGCAGAGCAAAATTGGGTATTTTGGTCTAAATAACCCAAAATGTGATGTCCACATATGTGGACGCCAGGTCCTAGGAGGTTAAATCAATGTGTGATACGGGAAGTCTTACAACATCTCATCTTATGTGGAGACGGGTTATTCATTGAATAACTTGGGAAATGTTTAACACTCCACACTGAAAATATCTTATTGTAACCCTGTGTACACACACATTCCTCTCTGCTGTGTGTTTGATTAAAGTCTGAGCCGTGAAGGATTTCCATTTTATATTTGCCCATCTATCCATCCCTCATCTCTGCAGAGGTCCAAGACCACCAAGATACAATATTGACGCAGAAAGATCAAACAGGAACTCAGCATGTTTGATCAACTACACATCTCAGTCTCTATCCATCATCCGACATCACACATGCTTTTGTGCTTTTATAACCGTACTGTGTCGGCTTTCCTATCACTACATGATACCTCTGCACAACACATGTCCTGCCTGCACTGGATGTCAACCCCCATCCGTCCACAGTGATAAAACGTCCCCTGGGTGCATCTCGTGTCAGTGAGGTCAATTATTCATACGGCTGGGAGCGAGCGGGATAATGTTCAGGTACTGGAGAAAAAGGGAAACATTAAATACCCTGAAAAAAAACTACAAAGTGTATGCTTTAACCTTTAAAGTTAAAAAACTCAATTAAATGCACGCATGCAGTTCTGATTTTCTGGCAGGAGCATGACACTTTTTCTTCCTCTCCGGGTGGCTTTTATGTGGTGTTGGGTTGCCACAATGAGCAGCGAGGAGAAGCTCTCTCTCTCTCCCTCCAGGCTGGTTTTATATTATTCTGCGAAGCATAGACGGGATATTGTAATAAGGCTCTGATGGATTACATGGCCAGGCGGCTGGCTGATAATCTTGTCACTGGTTCGTGCACAGGAAAGGTCTGGGAAGTGTGTGCACCTTGGGAACTGTAAAACAGACCTAACCATACTCTAGAAGAACTGAGTAAAAGCCTTTGTAGACTCGCAGTTTTTCAGACAATGCACCCTTTAAAGACAAAGAAATTTCCAAGAGCTTCCTAAACATCCTAACGCATGATTAACTGTGAGCTTTGTGTCATGTGTTTGAGTCCATATTTAATACTAGTGTTTTATAACTAGACAAAAATAGAATTTTAGGTTTTTTAAAATGATAAAAATTCAAATTTTCCCTCCTGTATGAAGCTGCAATCAACATACAAGATCAGCTGTGCAAATTTGTTGTAACTAATAACTTAATCTGCTTAATTTCACACATTGTAAAGCCATCCAGGTCAAACTCTACCATTTCATGGGCTGCGTGTTTGATACCATAGTACGATACTGTTATTGTCTTTTAGACATTATGCTTTTATGTTTTTTAAATAAACTTAAAACTATAAATAAACTTGAGAAGCAAAAAAAAATGTAGCAATCACATAACTATGTTGGTGGAGGAGATGCTGATGAACCAGGAGATGACCTTTCTCATTCAAAGTCATGACTTTACAGACTAGGGAAAAAATGGATTTGGACAAATGGAGTATTTATTTGCTGGAACAAAACACAGCATAAAAGAAAGTAAAGCCAACACCAAGTGCTTAAATTTTTTGGTCCTTTCACAAACCACCAGGGGGCGATACCTGTGTTTAATAAAGACTTCCAGTCCTAAAGCAATCTATGGGAAAACAGCCCTCTGTCTTGACCTCTGCAAATACTTTCCTGATGAGTTTACAGGATCAATCTCTAGGTCCTGTCAAACTGAATGACACATTAAGTTTATTTAGTAATTTCTGGTCACTAAAGTGTCCGAAATAAGAATTACCCAGCATACATTCAGTTTCAAAACACCAACACCGACGGCAAAAATGCTCGTCCTCCTTTTAGCGTCTACGGTTCGGAATCTGCGACCACATGAGCGTGACTGTTTGGTATGTGGTAAAAGTGAGTAGCTCTTTCTTACCTGCTATTTCCAGCTAGCATGTATATTATACATACCACATGGTTTTCCTTTGAATTCTATCTGAATTACGCTGCTGCAGTAAATCTACGTCGAGCCTACAATGTAGCCTAAGCAACAACAGCATCATGTAGTTATATTCTAGGCAGTTGCACGTCAGGTTACAGGGTAAAGTTTCAGAAAGATACATTGTAGCCACAACACGAACACTGATTTAACACTAAATTATAAATCTGCCCTAATCTGCTAAAAAGGGACAACCATAACCGTAACTAAGACTAACCTTAGTCACTGAGAGTATGTCATTTTTATTACATTGTTCTGTTATGGTTATCAGACACATTTATGAATCAGAGCTCGGACTGAATAGTAAATTCAGATCTATTTTTCCACTATTTGGATGCTGCGGTCTCACTTGCATTCCAGGAAGCTCGGGGCAAGACATTTCCTGTGTGATAACGCGGTCATGAGGTCCGTGACACGATAATGCCTCCCTGACCATTATGAAAGGAGTCATTCTTAGTTGAAGCGCCGCTGCTGTCAGAGACTCCAATGAGTTAGCCTGACTGTGCACAAAATGAGGAAATTCCCCCAAATAATAAGCTTAATTGTCTCTTTTTACTCGGCTGCCATCGGGATATGGACTCACTTTATTTTAAGGGAGGAAATCACCCACCCCAAAAAAAAAAGAAAAAAGAAAAAAAAAAAGCAGGATTTACTCTGAGCCATCGACATCAGCAGTAATCGCCACTTGGGTGACATACAGTCAGCCTGCAGTGGTGTTCACTCCAACTTCGCTTGAATCATGTGATAAAAAGTAAAACTCTGCAGATGAGCAGGAGGAGGAAGTTTAACCAGCAGAGTGAACCAAAGTACACACAGATCATGTTCACCATTGTTGTTTTTCCCAGCTACATTATCTGACTCAGTGACTCTGCTTTGTCTCTGTGTTATCACAGATAGGGAAGGTCAAAGTAAGATCTCGTAATAATAAGGCTCAATAAAAAACTGATCACTGCTGACATGCAACAGAAGGGTTCCTCCACCATTAAAACAAAAGAAAAAGAGAAGTTTGAAGTATTGTGCATTGATGCAGTTCAGGGTTTTGGATTCAGTGCCTGAACGGTAACAGTAATGAACACAGAAAGAGCTTCCTCATCAGGCTAGGACCCTATACCACGAAACGAGTATAACATACCCAGCATATCTTTCCATTAGCCTAACACTGACAGTCAGGATAAACAGTCACATGAAGCTGGCTATCAATTTGTGAAGTTAACCCAGGGTTTCACTGAAGATGCACGTACAATATATGATGTCTGCATGTACAGTATAGGTGTCATATTTTACGATCATACAGTAATTGTGGAAAAATAACATTGTTTGCTGCCAAGAAAAAAAGAAAACGAGGAACAAATTTGCATCTAAGAATCTATATTTCTGTAAATACAAAGACATTAGATGCAACTGAAAAATTGAGACCCTCCTCCCCTCCCTGTAGCTCAGAGGAAAGGATGTTACTCCGTTTTCAAAGTATCAAATTGTTGGTCTGCATCAAGCAAAGAAAACTACTAAGGACAGGTTGAGTTGAGAACTGTGCAATGCATTATTAAACCTGGAAGGACAGTGATGAATCATCATCTTCAAAAAGAAATGTGGTTGAGAAAATAATCCTGGATGATTGTGATCAGTGTTCACTTATACATCTGAAACTCACTTTGACTATTTAACATGCATAAGAGCACAACGTGAAGAGGAACTCGAGGATTTGGGACTAAACAGCTGTGTTGCCTCAAGAAAACCACTTATCAGTGAGGCTAATTAGAAGTAGAGGCTTAGATTTCTCATGGGTCTTAAAGATCAGACTGTGGAGCAATGGAAAAAGGTCATGTGGTCTGATGAGTCCAGATTAATCCTGTTCCAGAATGATGGATGCATCAGGGTAAGAAGATGAACTGATGCACCCATCACGCCTACTATAAAACCAGCGTTACGATCTAAAGATGCTTCAGTTGGTCAGGTCGAGGAGGCTCGAGACAGATGGAGGATGAAGAAAAGAAAGGAGAGAAGCTCCAAACTGACAGAAATTTAAGTCGTTTCTGCTGGTGAGAAACGCAAAACTTGTTTTCTGTTACACTGTGGGCGAGTCTCAGCTCAGGCTCCGCCCACATGCAGCATCAAGGAAGCAGGTGAGGTTATTCAAGGTTAACGGGGGTTTACCTGGAGACAGAATCATTTGTGTGCCAGAGTTTGCAAGAATATGGCGTTCGTTTTAAAACAAAAACACCAAGGAGCTATTTAAAAACAGCAATAATTAAATTACACTCCATCTAACCGAACATCCGAAGATTTAAGCACCGGCTCGACAGCCTCAAATTTAACTTTGAAGTTGAGTTAAACAGAATCTAATAGTAGTTTCAGTTTTTGATTCTATGGTTAATTGAATTTGTTTTATTCCTTTTTTAGGATGACAGTAGAGTCATAAAAACAAACAAAGCCACCAAAACAGAGACAGAAATGAGAGAAATGCTGGAGCTGGAGAAGAACAACAAAGGAAAAACACATTCTGAGGTAAGAATGGGACCGTATATGACCCATAGTTAAAGTCCCACAAAGTATAAATCCTCCCTGTGGGAAGCATTCAAGGGGGAATCCCCCCCCCACACACACACACAATTTTTAAATATAAATTTCAGGCCCTGGAACTATTCAGCAAACATTAAATCACTTTTAAACAGCTTTTGATGCTTTTCCCCCAAGAAAAGTGAATCTCTCCGGAGTTTAGACTCTGTGTTAGATAAATCGAGAAATTTGAAGATGTTATTTTGATCCAAGGCACACTCATTGAATTTATCGTTTAGTTTTGATTAGATAACGATACCTTGGCTGTTTGCTAAAATCAAGTCCCAGTCTGGTCCTCATGTTAAGTTAATAAGGCGCATTTCTCACTGCGAGGAAAAGACTGGGAATCATTTTACGTGTAAGGAAACATCAGGCTCAACTTAAACTTCTCTCCTAACTTTGTACATTAAAATTTCACAAACGAATGCATCCGGCATATAAATGTATTTCATTTGTAATCTAATAAGATAACAAATGACAGCCGGATAAAAATAATGCAATTTACCTAAACTACTCTGATTTTGTCTGAATGCTAGCATCTTTACTGCCTACTGTTCTCAGTGCGAGTACACATCACATAGACAGTGGAGCCGACGAGTTTATTAAATTTAACAGTAATCGATAAAAGCTTTCAAACAGATATTAGACTGAATATAACAGAAGGGAGAGCGAGTAACAGAAGAAGCATTGTTATCCCAGCGTTTTGGTCATATCAACTTATGAAATACCTCCAAACTGCTGCTTTTTTGCTGTTATCTTCCCCCCAGCAATGCTATAAACCATATGCCATGAAAACAGTCTTTCTTGGACTGCTGTTGGTGACGCTAGTCCTCTTTCTGCTCTCCAGTGTAGCAGCACTGTACCAGCTGTCCACCAGCTACAGGTTCTTGCTAAAGTGACCCTCCAGCTCACTACTACTACAGCGCACTACTGTGGTTAGCTGCAGTCCAACACGGCAAAGTTGGACACTGGGCGGGATGAGATCCTCTCTGAAAGCATCTGAATAATGTCAAAGATATCCATGGACAGTATAAAAGTTGGATGTACCCTCTATGGCATCACCTGCCAGTTAGTGAAGTTAAGAAATGAGCTAAACATTTTAGCATCGCCACTTTGGTGTTCTGAGAATGGACACCAAATGCTAACTGAACACGCCTTTATGACTAAAATGATGACAATACAGGGAAATGATTGCAAAACCCCGAGTCACACAGGCCTACATACCAGTCAGTGAGCCAGTTGCTAGGAAAAAACATGTATTTCCCAACTCGCTGGTAAAGACCTCCTTCGAATACTTTGGTGGCCAGCACATTGCTGCACTCGCAGCTTAAATGGAAGTGGCGGACATTGCCCAGCAGCTCTCCAAGCTGAAGAGAAACTGTAAAAAGTGCACTGAACTGTAAACGGGATCCATTAGCCTTCAAAGTAAAGGGTGTACTTTTGGAAATGTGTTGGTTCCAGCACTGACGCAAAGCTTTTATTATGGAGGCAAAGCTTATCCATTTCCAGTGTGTGTCCCACTTTTTCGAGTTTTACTACTGCTTAGCTGGTAGTTGGTGAGTATTTGCTGACAAAGATGAAAAGCTATAGTTAACAATGGGAACCAGCAAGAAACCAAAGCAATCACCAATAGGTTTTTGGCATAGCAATTTTTTTGCAAATGATTTCACCCAACATAAGCCAGCGGCCTCCAGGAAACACTGCTAGCCAGTCAGGAAATACACATTTTTCCCATAAAAACCAGCGGTTGACTCATTGACAAATCTTAGGTATGTATGACGTCATGCAAGAAACCTCAATAAGACAGGAAGTTTTTTTTAACAACTGCCACCCCTTGCTAGTCATTAAGAAGAATGCAGGTTTAAGGCACATGGCACTTGTTTCACTTTTCAGACGTGGAAGCTACAGCCACCTTCTAGATGGTGGGGCAGGTTGCTACTAAACTTTCAAAATAAGAGCCACAGGATGTAAACTGATCACAGCTGATACCATTGTCTCAGATGGATTTAAAATAAAAATAATAAAATGCTGAAACGAGACCTAAAATGTTTCTCAGCTGCCGACCCAAGTAAAATGTAAAATCCATAACACATTTTCTCTACTAAAGACATCTATATATCTATAAATTACTTCAACTTATTAACTAATTATTTAACTTTAACTAATTATAAGTTAAAGTAATTTCACAAAACCCGTGGACTTGTGGTGTAACAAGAGGAAAAACAAAAAAACAAAATACAACCAGCTCCTCTGGCTACATCCAACACCTCATAAACAGGACAGGACAAAGCTTATTTCCAATCTTAGCTTAATGTCCTAGCTCGCTAACAGAATCTGCAGTCCCACGTGATAACAAAGTTTGTAGCTTAAGCTATTAAAAACAGCTCCAGGATAATGAAATTTTCCTGATATATGAGCTAATGTAGGAAACATGCAGCACAAACAAACCTGTAACCATGTCTGAATGAGTGCAGAGTATGTTTTCTTCACACCGATAAGACCAGCGGCACATTTAAATCTCACACGTCATCTGGGAGAGGTCTGTGTTCACCAGCCAGTAACAGCTAATTGAGTAAATAGGAGACCCAACTGAGAGAGCCAAATAAGATCCCTCCCCTGTCCCCGTTACTGTAATGATTTCCACATTTCCTCTCTGTGTTTTCCCCTTGCTCATTGGTGGAACGTATACCGTAGTAAGTCAACAGCAGAGAGAAAAACAACAACGCCTCGCCTTCAAACTGCATTAAGCTGCACTGCAGTCGACATACATTACAGGGACTATTTTCTCTTTTTACCTCCTCGTTGTGGGCTTGATTTAGCTTTTAGACCAGAGGACACGAAAGCACCGGGGATGGATAGAGCACGGCTGATGATCTAAAAGGTCATCGCTCTCAACACCCCTCCGCTCCAGTGGCCAATTACATCTCATTAGAGAGACACACAGAAGCCTCATCACGATGCAGACTGCTTTCACATCAGTGCAGCTCATCTTTTATTCAGCGGGTGGTCCGCCAGCTGATCCCCTAAATGCCACAATCAGTCAAATTTCACAATAACAATAATTTAGCACTGGAATACTCATTGTGATGATCACTGTGTCACATTTTTAACCAGTGTGCCAGTGAGAAATCCAGGTTAGATGGCGATTATTTAGCGATTCAACTACATTAAAATACATTTACAGCGAGAATCTGCACCTCGGGTCAGTAATTATTATGCATGGGTGGGTCACAAATGGCTTTTTTTTAGTAATCACCGCCATTTGAACATGCAGATAAACATAAGGTCTGTCTGAAACGCAATGAATATATAAAACTCTAAGCATGTAAAGTGTGACCTTCTTCAGTAATATCTTCATTCAGGCTAAAACAAGGTTTATGACTGTGTAAGAAGTGCACAGATTAATTAAGTACAGCTAACACGTACGCTTTAGTATTTGTTTATTTAGTACAACACTCATCAATGTTCTTGCAATTTAAAGGAAACCGTACAAAAAAACCCCAACAGAACAGCTTCTATCTACTTAATGGACCAAAATTGGTGCAAAGTCTTCCACGTGTTCACTTGAGTCAAGGTCCGAAGACTGAAATGAGTCACATCATTTTCATGTTCATCTAAGTCATTGAGTGAGGAGATTTTTACGTTCTAAAGGACTGTGACATGGGAACAGCTGGGTCAGTTCCCTTATGCCTCTTTTCTACTAGCACCTACTTGGGTCCGCTCTACTTGACTTCACTTGGGTCTCATTTGTTTTCCATTACAATTGAGTACCAACTCAATGTGGGCGGGGATGTTATAGCAAGGAGGTCTGAAAGTCCTGCGACACATTTTCAGCTCGACTCAGCTGGCTTGGAACAAGTAGGAACCAAGTAGGTCCTAAAAAAATACCTGATACCTAATGGAGTACCCTAAAAACAGAATAGAGTTGAGTCAGTGCTGATGGAAGAGAGGCTATAATGTTCTGTGTAACGTTTACACGGCACTAATTTGCATGTATGCATCTTTGTCTGTGTGATGCACCCAAGCAATTTATCAATGTGTCTTGCTAACTAAGTCCAAGAATACACAGGGAGGATTTCAGAAGTTATTATTTTGAAAACTAACTCAATTCTTTATATTGTTGTGTGACCGACTTCCAGCCCTCCACGCCTGCTCTCTGCAGCTTGATTCAGTGCTGTCAAAATATATAAATTGGGTACTTTTGAACTGTTTTGCCACCACAACATGGTTTTGAGTGGAGCCAGAACCAGGATTTGATACCTGGTGTACTCCCAGGGTAAGCCTACTCGCTTGAATCTTAGGTGATTTTGGCAGGTAGTCCCTCTCTAATTTAAGTGCTCAATGGACACAAAAACTTCACCATTTACAAATAATAATAATAATTATAATAATAATAAAAACGCTCAAAATACTCAGTATTGTTTTGTCCTGGAAAGCTTTTTTTTTTCTGGCTGTGCCTGAGCACCCTGACCATGCCCCATGGGCAGAAAGCTGGGCAGCAGATGCTCTGATCCTGGGCCTGGCTGCAGGAGAGGGCTCAATTTTCCCACTACCTAGCAAGGTTACTGAGCTCCAGATCTTGGGGTTTGCTGAATGAAGGGGAAGATTCTAAACTCAATGTCAAAAAGAGCCACATGAGGTAGTTCGGGCATGTGGTTGGGAAGTCTCCTGGGCACCTCCCTCATACATCTCAGTAGAAGGAAATGGAAAGTGTGGCTGGGGAGAAGGATGAGAAACCACCTGCCACTGCGACTGGCCTTTGGATAAGCAGAGGACAATGGATGAATGGACCAACGATGGAGTGCGGGCATGGCTGATGCTTCTGCTCATCTCATGAAAGCACCAGACAAACGTCATGCTAATGTCACAGACACGTCACATGTCTCAGCACAACCACATGATTGACTCAAATATCAATTTTGCTGATTTTATTCACGATGTGTTGGTCCCATCTTTACACAGTGTATAACTGAGAACTTCATCCTTTGGTATGAATCCAGAACAAAAACACATGATGCTCAAAATGGCAAATTTGGGGCTTCAAAGTGTCCATGAACCAATTAGTGATGTCACTGTGGCTGTATCCATCTTTTATACACAGACTGGACCCTCAGTCTTTATAACAGCAGGGGTCAAAGGTTCATACTTTTCCTTTAATTTGACACTTGTTTCCACATGAAATATACTGCATCTGCAAGTCTCGTTTTCCTTTCACACAAGCTGGACATTATAAACAAGAAATTACACAAGAAAGAGCAGAAATTGGAGACCGTGTTGAGTGTTTTCCTCCCGGGTGAGCTCATATCTGCAGGAGCTGTTTTCTTGTACCACTTCTAAGTAAATGCCCAGGCTATTGCAAAAGACCTTGGGTATGACACTGCCGGGTTCATCTGAGGATATTTTCCTGCCTTCCTTCCACATTTCTGTGTCCCTGCACCCAGCGTCGCCGTGCTCCCACAAAAATATGCACGGTATTATGAGCCCAGTCCCTGGTGTGTCCGGTGCCCGCAGCCAGCCGCCGACGGCTCGCCTTGAAAAGCGAGGAGGCTGCGCGCACATCCCCGCACATCTCGCGCAACAACACGAAAGCCCCGCTGACATTAAAGCCGCAACCGGGGCAGGGACAGAGGGCTCCTGGAGCTCAGTAATAACCTGTTATCACCCTCAGCTGGCGTAAATTTAACGCGCTGTCAGACGCGATACAAGCTAGCTGCTGCGCAATCGCCAGGGAAATTAGGAAAAACGCCTTGTTACGTTTTAAAACCGAGACCCCGACACTCCTGGAATAATTCACATTTACTCTACGTGATGAGGTTGAAACGAATTATACGCTTCAGCGACGTAAAGACCAGAAAACCGGTGGTTGACCCTGCCTCATCTCCGGTCCTTTAATGTATTTCGTGCAGAAAATAAAGCCGCTCTGCGACAAACGCCAGTGTTTCTTACCTTTGAAGTGTCCGCGGCTGTTTTATTGAGCCACTCTCTCCTAATTAACGATGACCGAGCTCCGTGAGACTTAGAAATAAATAGATAAGGGTGCCATTTATCTCTTCATTGCGGTCCCGTCGTAGCGACTCCAGACGGAGAGCTGCGCACGCAGCATCGTCAGCGGGTCTCTCCTCCCCCCTCCCCCCTCTCCTCCCCCACCACTAGCAGGGACAAAAAAGCGAATCAAGCAAACAAACAAACAAATCAATACTTAAAGTAAAAAACAACAACCCGTAAAATAATAATAAATAATTAACTTATAATTAACTCATTATTAATCATTCGTACTAATAAACATCCTAATCTTTTATGTTTGAGTATTAGGTAATGGTAAAAATGAATGGAATAAATACTAAATATAACAAATAAATACATGAATTCATAAATTAATGTAATGTTTATGTTTTATGCTTAAATATTGTGTTCCTGTAATTTTACAGATAAAACAAAGATAAAATAAATAATATTACTTTTTTTTTCATTATTAAAATTACAATTACGTGTCCTAACAGTTACAAAAAAAAATATAGAAAAATTCTTCCAGTTTTACACAGTATAAGTTTGTCTAGACATGTTTGTCTTGGTGAAAGTGTGAAATTTTCTGATAATTTCCTAACATTTTCTAATAAATCTTCTCTAATTTAATACTTATTTATAAGGATCAGTGCATATGCTTATATTGTAACAGACAAGCCCAGATAGGCACCTTTTCATCTGTGCTAATGGTGCTCAAAACAAAGAACAACAACCAAAACAATATATTGAAAAATGATACTAGGTTAGTACACTCCCAATTAAATGAATCCACTTTAGTTTTTACTGGAAAATTCTGGGGACCTTGCAGGAAATTTAGGCGAGTACATGTCTGATAATATACAGAGAGCACTGTTTATAATAATCTAATTTTTTAATAACAAGGCAAGAAAAACAGCAAATACAGACATGACTGAATGTGTGGTACCTTGATCATAAACGTACAATGTACCATGGCTTGTACATGAACCCACACAATCTTCCCATAGATACAATTTAGGAGCCAAATAGGAACAGCAGCATGTTTTCTGAGTGCTGACAGGCTTGTGTTTTATCCTTTCTTTTAGCTCCAGACAGTATTCGCCTGCTGACTGGCTGATGACAGAATCAGAGGAGAATGGAGTTTGGCAGCTGTAGATGAGTCTGGTAGTGACAGGCCTGGATGAACAGGATCCCCTGGGTCTCCATATCAGTCCCAGCCAGCCTCGGGCTCTGCCTTAGGGCCCCAGGGCCTCTCATTGTTCCGCAGGGATGTTGTTTAATGCACTTTAATGAGCCTCACAATGTACCCTGGTGGCATGATGGTGACTTTGGTGTGGTTACCTCCTCGATGTGCCCTCTCCCCCCTTCTGTCTGCAGTCAGTGTTACTCACATGAGATGAATGTGTTGTTCACATGCTGTAGCTCTCCTATCAGTACCAAAGCTGGAACAATGAATATAAGAGAGTTCGCCATCTGAAGGAAACATCTTTGGGGTATTTTTCTTCAAGTTTCTGTGTAGATCATACTAGAAAAATATGCCTCAACATACCTCATTACAAGTATACACAATTATAATCCCAAACAAAGGCTGGATATGTTTTTAAAAATTATCTGCCTACATTGGTTGCAGTTATATACATACTATATAACTACAAGTCGTGTGCTGTCCAAGCGCTGATTGCGAACAAGGCATTTTCTCCATTATGACAGTTTTCACATATTTCGCAGAGCAACAAAAGGACTTAAAACAAAGACTGTGAAGGGATATGACATGCTAATAACTGCAGCTAAGGTCTGAGTGAAAGCAGCCAAGCTCTTTACTTTCGCCAAGCTATTGGTGCCCCATCTAGAGTTAAAATGAATTTATGATACTGCGTTTGTGTCTGTTTGTATAGGTATTTGGTTATGCAGACTGTAGGATAATGGGTCTGCAACAAATACAGACGTGCAACCCTAAAAAATAGGGTGTAGCTGGATGCTGAGGATGTTATGCTTAGGCAGAACACTGATTGGTTGAAAGGTTGGTTTGGAGAAGAAAGCGTCAGTGAAAAACAATTGTTACAGATCAAGAAAAAAAGCACAAGCTGACACTGGTGAGATTAGATGATTTCATTTGACTGCAAGAAAGTTCTCCAGGGCAGAGTCTAAAGGAAAGCACTGACAGCAGCACAAACACAGACAGGAGTACTCAGCATTGCTGGGTACTGCATATATTTTGACTGCAAAGTAGGTTTTGAAGTCTTGTCATAGAACCAAAGCACAGTCATGCCACTCCCTTTAGGGTTAGGATTAGCATAGATTTTGAGTTCCGGATTAGCTAAAATATGCTTTTCTCGAGCTACTGAGGCAGTGCAGTATACGGCACTTCCAAGTTACCATAAAATTGAAGATTGATCATATGTAGAATAAACGATGGATGTAGCTTCCAGGTACAAATAGACAACGTCATGTCCAGTTTCCAGACACAAAGGTTGTAAAACCCCTCGACTCGAGATTTCATAACAAGACTTCACTAACCACTGGGTGACATCATGGCAGCTATGTCCATCTTTTACAGTGTCTATGCACTAGATGCATTCAGATGTAATGCACAAAGAGGCTGCATGAAAATAATCATCTATATAACATGTAAATGCTTCTGTGGAAAAGTTATGCAAACCTGACTGCTTTATGAACCAGGTTTATGAGGAAGATAAAATTTAAAACTACTGGCAGCTGCTTACAGCATACATTTGCACAGTTGGTGCTTCAGTTCCTATCTGACGACACCTTTACAGAGACAGATATCTTTTTTACAGCAGGGTATTTACACAAATACTGCTGCACGATAAAACTACAAATATCTGTTATGTAAATCTCAAAAAGTCAGTTTAAAATAATATATTTGTGTTAAATGAATAAAAAAAATGCCTTCCTTTTACAATAAACTATTAGGCCAGGGGCTTCCTTATTTGTCTATTAATGTCTGAATCTTCACACAGTCTCTTACATTTGCAGTGAGCTGTAAATGCGTGTATGTTCTTTTGGAGGTCTTTGCTTGCCTTTGTCCTCTCTCTTCATAATTAAACAAAGATTTAAAAAAAAAAAAGCATTCTGGGCTGGCATTTTCTTTTTGAGCCGTGTACAGTGTCTACTGTACTGTCTGTAGAACCAGAGGGCAAATAATGACACAAAGCCTGATGTTCAGCATAAAGACAGTGAGAGATCTCAGACTTTAGTCAGACATAAAAGCTCGAAGGTCAGTTCCTCATGGAAAGATGCTGTCTAACCAAAAAAATTGTCTTATTCTGCTCACGCTATTCAGTGACATTGTGACACATCCCACACATTTCCCTTGAGAACAAAAATACTCGATTTCTCCCCACACCAGTCACGCCAAGCCATCATGTCTCCAGCGTTAATCGAGGTCTTGGTCAGCATGCCCTTTGATGGGCACCCAAACAGTCCAAGGCTTTGTTTACCTTTTAAAAAAAAAAAAAATCCTTCACTCACAATCTCAGCTCAGCTGACGCGCAGTGACCGAGAACAAGTCGTTTTTGTCCGTCACGGGCCCGTCTGACATTAGCCAGAGCAACAAAGGAACTTAAAGCTCTGAGTGTGGAGCTGGCTCATGACCATGGAAGTGACAAAACATATGGAGATATGGCCTGTTAGGAACTGCAGCTAAGAGCTGAATCTGTCATACATAGGGAAACATGTGCAGACCCATTCAGATGTTTAAAATGATCACAGATGGGACACAAAGAGGCCTACGTGAAATTTACACTCAATTTGCATTGAATTACCCAGAGAACATCCTGCTGTGGACTCAGATGAAGAACTCCCTCTAGTGTTCATCTCAAATAAACCCCTAGAATGCACTATTCACACAGTCCAGACCACACCTGACACAGGTCATGATGAGAGTAGAAATGGAGATAAAGACACCTGCAGGCTAGGCACTTGGTTATTCATCTTGAAAGGCCTATGGTCACTTATCTGGGTATTTCTTTTAAGAATTACATAAATTAGCTTTGATTTAATTCTGTCTATAGAATCAAAAGTCAAATCTGATTAGAATAAATCAGATTAGACTTGACACATGAATGAACTTAACATAGTGGAGCTGACACAAAAGGATAAGACAGGGAACACTGAGGGAACAAATTAGACTCCAAAATAAGATTAAATTATAACAAGCCATCCATCTATCAGTCTGACAGCTGGGATAGAGCCTATCCCAGCTGTCAGAGGCCAACACCCACGACAGGTCACCAGTCTATCGCAGGGCTAACACAGAAGGACAACCAACAGGGAAAGCAAACAACCCAAAAGGTTCAAAAATCAAAATCAGAATTAGGATCACGACAAATCTGTGCTGCTTTATTATTTAGTATGCAATGAAATAAAGCCACTATTCCATTCTTGTCATCAGTTTCACTTTCCCACGCCATAATACTCAGTCTCGTCATCGACATCCAATTCAATTCAATTTTATTTATATAGCACCAAATCACAACAACAGTTGACTCAAGGCGCTTTATATTGTAAGGTAGACCCTACAATAATACATACAGAGAAAATCCCAATAATCATATGGCCGCCTATGAGCAAGCACTTCGGCGACAGTGGGAAGGAAAAACTCCCTTTTACAGGAAGAAACCTCCGGCAGAACCAGGCTCAGGGAGGAGTGGCCATCTGGTGCGACCGGTTGGGGTGAGAGAAGGAAGACAGGATGAAAGACATGCTGTGGAAATGCTCTGCTCCAATAAGATTCTTTCCCACTTTCTAGAAACCAATCAGCTTCAGTTTTATGTATATTAAATGTATGTTGTTGTTATTCTGCTTTTCAGACTCCCATTCCTGCTCCACCTCCAGGTCTTCAGATCTCTGCCTGCTTTACCACCTCTACAGCCAGCTTCTAGACGCCAGGGATTCAGTCCGATTCCTATTTTGAAAAGGACAGTAGTGCATTATTTCTTGATATATCACAACAACACTGATATCAGTTTATTTTTTAATGTTTTAACTGTCCGTATCATCTGAAACTATTTTTTTCTCATTCTTCAAATTGTGTAAGAAGCTCTGATCAGATCCTTTTTACTGGCAATTCAAAGGAAGCTGGAAAAAGCTCCCTCTTACTGAAATAAGCTGCTTTTAAATATGATCTCCCTGTCATCACTTTTCTTTTTCAAGCATGCTTTATCATTTTGCTTCCTTTATTTCTTATTCATTAATTCATTTAATAGATTTGTAAAATTTATTGCTATGTCAAAGGCTGATTTTTTTCCCTTTATCTTGTTTTGAGATGTTTTGCATTGTTCTTTAAAAAACGATGATATGCTTAAAGAGGTTTATCCTGAGATATACAGTAGTGTGCAAAACCCTTGAGCCAACCTTCATTTCTTTATATTTTGCTTCTAAGGATAGAGACTTTCTTTTATTTATTTATTTTTAAAAAGGTCTACTTCTCTGGGATTGCTGAAAGTCTTTACAGGTCATTCTTTGAACATTGGCTCCATTCTCCACTCATTTTCAGTACACTTCTTGCACTTGACCAGTTTCAGACTCTATGAATAATTTAAGCATAAAAATGACATCAAGTAGTATGTTTTTAAACAATTTGAGGAAATTGGACAAGTGATGCTCCAAATAAGTGTCCGACCTAAAAAGCTATATACAGCACATGAACACTATCTGAAAGTCGTGTCTGTAAGATTTTTTTTTTTTAAATCTAGAAAAGACGTGAGAGATGCATCTGGCCCTTCAGTGAATCCATCTGCTCACTGAAGACTCATCAGAAATGGTTTCAGCAAAAGAACTAAACTGAAACTTTGTGGCATTATGTCCTATGGAGTGATGAACCCAGATTTCAGCAATCTGGTTCAAAGATATCAGGAAAGAGGCTGGAGCCTATCCCTACAACCTGGACAGGTCACCAGTCTGTCACAGGGCAAACACATAGACACAGACAACCATTTGCATGTCTTTGGACTGTGGGAGGAAGCCAGAGTACCCAGAGAGAACCCACGCAAACATGGGGAGAACATGTAAACTCCACATAGAAAGACCTTGGCCTGATGGTGGAATTGAACTCAGGACCTTCTTGCTGTGAGGCAACAATGCTAACAGTGCCCTGTGCACCGTTCTATATGTAAAACCTGGAGGCAAATATGTAAAATATAGCCTTGTCATTCTTTTAGACCTCATGAAGTCTAGAAGTTGGCACATTTACTGGACATGCAAAAAAATGTCCTGAGGGTAGATGAGAAAGTGGGGAGAAAGTAATGATGGGTGACAGAAAATGGTCTGAGGAGAACTTCAGCCCTGGATCTAAAGCCTTCAGAACATGGCTTACCTGCTGAAACAGGTGAGCTCATATTGGTGCCCAACATTGCAGTTAAGAAGCAAAGGCAAACATAGCAAAAAACATAAAGTATAGAAGCTTCAAGTCATCTAAAATATGCATTTGGTTTTAAAAGCCAAACATGTGTTTTGGATATGAAGACAGTTAGACACTGTTATAGTCAAACTCTGCAGTGCTTTTTTACTTTTATAACAAAATGTATTTGTCTTCACTTGAACTAGATAAAAAGCCATTTGTCCTACATAGGTGTTATGAACTGTCAGATACACTGAAGGCATTTCAAAAACACTTTGAGTGGGTCTGATGGCAGATGGCAACTAATCTCAGAGCTGTGAAAGAAAATCCCATGGCAGCTTGTCCAACATGCTAGTCTCCCAACAGTTTCCCTGAAAGACCAGAGATTTGTCCACAATTACCATAAAAGTGTAAATGTAACCGGGTCATAAATTATATTTTGTTATAATTACACAAAATGTGTTCTAAACCCTACACTGTTCCTGGTATAACTGATTTTTAGGACCTCCAAGCCTGTAGTTATCTTCATTATCAGTTAGAACCCCTCCCCATCCTGTTCTTCTTCTATGGTGCAACCCTATAAATTTGGGGTACCTGTTTGGCCTCTCCCTTTTTCTACAATTCCCCTGTGAAAGAGGTAGGCATAATGTTTTTCCAACATTAATTATACCTTTATCTACCCTGATGTTTCTGAGTGTGTTTTAAGTTCATTTTTGTCATAATTATGCCTGTCTTTACTGCATGCTGTGAATATGCGGTATGTGTATAGGCACTGTTAATGCTAGCATGAACAGATACGTCTTGCTAGCTTGGAAGTTGTGGCTTGAGCTAACTTTCATCCCAACTGTTTATATTTGGCTATAGAAGCACACAAGTTATTTACTAGGAGGTCTTTCTTTTTACCTTTCATTGTCAGGCACCACGTAGATTTACATAAACAACCAGCTGCAGGTCTCATAGCTCACCCACCTTAAGGCTTTACTGATGGTACATGGGCATAACCATCATAGACTGGTGGTTCCAGTAGAATCAGAAGCAAGCTTGGGGCCACAGATGTCAGTAATTTAAAAGACGGATGTAAGCAGGGGAACTGCTTTATGTCAAAAGTGTTTGAAATGCAAGAAGAGGCTTTCACTTTGGGAGGTTTTTACATTACATTTAGATAATACTGATAATATAGAAATAGATGCCTTGCTTGCCCTGACAGAAAGTATGACTAGCAGTTGAAAGCTAACAGTTCCCTAAAAACAAGCTAAAACTGTGAATAAACTAGACAAAAATAATTTTTAAAAATGCTAGCTTGGCTTAATGGATAAAAAGTTGAACTATTTAGCTATAAATAGTGATAAAATATTAAAATGTATTAGGTTTAAATGGCTAGCAGCTGATATTTTTGGCTAACAGTGAAGAGAAGCTAATTAAGTATTTAGCTAAACACAAGGGACAAACAGCTAAAATATATACCTATATTATAAATAAAAATATATATATTTTAGGTGTATGTGTGACTTCTATAGGTGTGTATGGCAGAAATTGCTGACAGTATAGATTAATGTTTGACATAAATAGCAAGATAAACATTTGATTAAAAATAAAAGATTTCAAAAATACCAGCAAACCTCTTGTGCGTCACGGACCGGTTTATGTCCGACAATATTTTCACGGGCAGACCTTTACAGTGTCATGGATAAATAGAACAAAATAAAACCAGTACTGGTACAAAAAAAAAGAAAATTTATTCATAACACACGGGAAAAGACCCAGGGAAACCGAGTTAACGATAAAAACTATAAAAAATAACAATAAAAACCCTGAAAAACATAAATTTCACACCTGAGCCTCAACTCTTGCGGCCCGGTACCAAACAACTCATGGACTGGTGTACTCACTTTTATGAAATACTGTAAATAACTAATGGTATGGATAAACGGGCATTAAACATCCAAAGAGTAGGTAACTATATCTAACCCTAACCCTAATGCAAAGTCGAATAGAAATGTGTTATAAAAATATCTCAACATGATGTATTAATGACGAAGGGGCTCGTGAGTCTATCAGACAGGCTGTGTTGTAAGAGTGCAACACGTGAAGAAAGGTTGGTATTTTGATCTGAAGTAGCCAGAAATTAAAGATACATGAGACATTTTCAAAGCAGTCACATTTATTCATCTTTTTATACACATTTGCTAAGCAGCCTGTTGTGCTAGCAGTTGGCTTTGATAGGATTTACTATGGGATTTCAAGAATGCTTACTAAAAAATAAATACAAGACAACGTGTTCCACAGCTCAAAAATATACAAAGGTCTGAAATTAATGTAAACTTTAAAAACATGTTTTTTTTATTTTACATAAGAAGCAATTCAACAACCTTTGTAACAATTCTAAAACGTTATTTAATTTACAAGTTTTTACAAAACCCCCCACTAAAACCTACAAGTACTGTATACAGAGGTTGGTCTGTATCTAGATGAAATGCATCTAGTACCGTAAGTTTAGTTCTTTATTATTGGTTTGTTTTCAAGAACATTTCAGTCAAGTAAACGACAACAGTTCAATGCCACCACGTGTTTTTAGCCTTTGGTAGAAGCATTCCTGTACTTCACTCCTAAAGCATCCTCGGGGTGTGAATATTATTAAGGGAAACAGCTGCATGTACACATCTATAAATATCTCCAGGTACAGCAAGAGACAAAAAAACTTCACAAACATCATTTTGTCAGTGCAGGAAAAAAACAAAAAAGTTGGAATGAAGGTTCACAGACTTAACTCATTGTGTACCCTGTTATATAGTGTTATTAATATGAAAATTAAAAGGGTATTGACAGCATACCTACAGGGAAGAACAAGGCTTCTGCCAGTTTTGCATAATGTTTGAGTACCATCACTCCAATAAGCTCCATGTACTTATAAAATTATGGTGAATACATGGGACTAAAATATACCAGGGTTACAACCAAAACCTTACATTTATATTTTTGGCATTTAATTACATTTTTAATGAAATTTTATAATTAAGTTTCCAATTTGTCTCTGTAACCAGTGTCTCGTATAAGATCTAAAACACATCTCTTATGAACAAAATAAGTATGTGAATAAAAAATAAAAATTCCAGCACTTCATTGCATATTTTTGATCAAAGGTTTTTTGTGTATGTTATAAAAATAAATATATTTAGATTGGTTTGAGACAGAAAATATAGAAGTTATATTTTTTTGAATATTGAGGGGCAGAAAATGCCAAATCCAGACATTTCTCTTTTCAAGAGACTTAATAACCCGGCTCCATATTTAACCATACAATCAAAAATCTCACAAAAACACTCAACTTGCTGTGACCTCAGCTGCTTCATCACATATTTTCTCCTGTTGGATAAAATAAGGCATATTTGATCCTCTGAGTACTTTCCACTTGCCTCTTTCGACAATGCATAAACACATCATGTCAGCAAACCAGAAATGACCATTGGTAAGTTTTTCTTTATGACTTCAGCATTCTTTTCCAGCTCTCCGAGTTCCCTGCCTCGAACTTTTTGATCACTTTTTCATGTCCCATGTTAACACCTGCTCCTTTCTTGTCTCACGAGATTGTCAAGTTAGTGCTCGGCTTTGACACTTCCTGTCTCACCAATAATTACGTCTACCATTTCTTGCTATATGTACAGTATGTTAAAATATTCTAATAATAAGCTTTGATATAATTTAGTATATGACAAACTGAGTAAAATATACATAGTATCAATTCTGTTTACAGGAAATATGAATAGGGACTGAATGTTGACATTTGTCAATTCTGATGTTCATTTTGAGGGTATTAAAATCATTCGATGTAACTGGTTAGAGGAAATGTCCGTCTAATTGTATTCACAGAATACATACGGTTAATTATAACAGATCAACTTCTCTTGCTTATTTCTAAAAACGTTACGTTGTTGGGTTGGGTCTACAAGACTTTGGGAAATGTGCCTTAAACTAACAGAACAGCTATTAAACTCATTTCCAGCTCCATACTTTTATTTGCAGACTCTAGAGTAGCTTAGAGTGATTCACAGTTCATAATAATGCTTATTTATTTTATATGGGATGGTACCGCCTCTGACCATACTGGGGATCTCCATTAATTCTGACAGAGTTTTAGGTCAAAAAAGATTACTTTTAGGTGCACTGACCTCATTATTATACCTTGAACTCTGGCCATGTGTTGCTATGAGCATCACATATATATGGAAGCCTGTTTCCGCCACAAAAAAAAAAAAAGTATTCATAACTCCAAATTTCGAGTTATCTTTCTCAAAAAGTAACTTTACATTTTGACTTACTTTTCTTCAAAATTTTGAGTTAGTAACTCGCCATATCCTTCTGGTTAACAAGAAAATGACGTCATTCACGTAGATTACTGATTGGCAAAGCTAACTCTAAATTTGGAGTTACTTTTCTTAAAATTTTGAGTTAATAAGTCAAAATTCCATACATATATGATAGAAAATAAAGAAAAGAAAAATAGGTCCCCGTTTAAATTTAGAACTGAGAAGATTTTCCGGTTTGTAAATCATATTTTTCCATATAATGCAGACGCAAAACAAGAGCCAACTGTTCATTTCATAAAGATGTTTTCTTAGAAATGCAGTCTGTATAAAACACCATCAATTACTAAATTTATGATTTTCTTTAAAAAATGTTCACGTTCGTCTAATTTTCTCTCCTTCTCTCCTCATTCTGGTCCATCTTTTTTTGTTTGTCTGTTTGCTGTAAACTAATAAAATTACTTAATTATTGCTTTTTTTTTATGTGGAGCCCTGCGATGAGTGGTCGTCATGAGGGCTCCCATCCGAGTTCTCTGTCTCACCCTCAGAGATGGCCTGCATGGGCGTTGAGTACAGCCTGCTGCGCATGCTGTAGCGGCTGCTGTTGGCAGGTGGTGGGATCCTGGAGCGTCCCTGCCTTGAGGCCGCAGATGTATGGAAGGATTTCGGTGAAAAGCCCTCTGCGTTGGTTTTCAAGTAGGGGCTGGAAAGGTGGTCTTGTCCTGATTGGGGCTGCTGCTGAGGGAAGGTGTTGTCGTCGGGGTGTATGGGTGACTCCATTAGAGTGTCTCCAAGTGATTTAGGGGTGATGGGACTCTTGAGGATCTCTGTAGCTGACATGCGGTAACTAGTGTCGGAGCGGCTTCCTTTCTTAAGCAGCAGTAGTTTGAACTCCTCGTTGGAGGTGCTGGACTTTTTTGCATTCCTGTAGATGGGACCGGGGACTCTGTGCAGGCCAGGTGGGGTCACAGCGGAGGAAGGTGATGCCACAGAGATAGGGGAGCTTGCAGTGCTGTTAGGTGGCGTGTTCCCCGAAGCGCCACCGAGGCGATTCCTCACACCCAACTCGGCAGAGTCTTTTCTCCCCAACACTTTCCTTTTAGACCTGAAGAAGACCACATTGATTAAAGAATTTCTGTACATTTTGAGTATACACAAACAAAATCCTATCTATCTAAGATACTAACCTGTGTATCATAGCGAATAAATCCTCAGTGGTGCGAGACTTAGTGGGGGACAGAAACACGGTGTCATCCTCTGGCCTTGACTCATCATGCACTGAGGACAGAGTGCTGTCACTGAGAGTGGAGTCTGTTAACAGGAACATTTCACACATATGAATATACTGCATCCTGTATATTCCACACTAACCAACCATTTAGCAATTTTTCATAATTTGTTTTGTTCAAAAAGCTCATTCAATTATTAGATATATCAAGTTTCAGCAGCTTTTGTATAAGTAAAATTACAGAAGAGATTCAGTTTACATACATAAAAAAGATCGTTTCCGCACCCTTAAAATTTATCTTGCACCTCCATCCTAGAACTTTTATTCACAATTAACAAGCTCTATGATCCTTTACAGGGGTCAGCAATTTTTTGAGCCATAAATCCTATTTCAGAGAATATTCCCACAATTGGAAGAACTTAGGGACAAAAACAGGCAGAATTGACCTCCATCCACCCATTTTATTAAATGTTTATCCAGCTTACAGTCTCAGAGGGGCTGCAGTCTACCCCAGCAGTCACAGAGCAAAATGAAGGGTACATCATATCAGCCTGAGCAGGTTGCCAGTCCCTCACAGGAGCAGAGAGAGGCAGATAACCACACAGTCTCACATCCAAACCTACAGGTAATTCAGAATCACCAGTTACCCAAACACACACACAGCTTTGTGTCACAGGAGGAAGTCCAGACAGGCACACAGAAAACATGCAAACTCCACACAGAGATGACAGACCTTATTGCTGTGGCAGCGCTAATGACTGCAACAGACAGTACAGAGGCAAAAAGCAGGAGAAAAAGGTGCAGAGCAGAGAGTTGCATTGAGTACAAACTGGGGTTGAGGAGGGGATCACAAGGACATTAAGTCATTACCTTTACTAAAATAGTCCTCCATGTCTGGCATGGACTCCTTGCTTTCCTGTGAGATACATTCGGATGACTCGCCCAATGAATCCATTTCTTTGCTGTCTTCATTGCTGATTGGACTGCTTTGCAGCGTCTCCAACTGACTGTCAGTAGCAGGCACTTTATCCTGACTGCTGGGTCTATTGGGGGAACTGTGTAGGACAGGAGGAGGAGGAGGAGGATACGCCTCTTCTTCTTCTTCAGAGTGCTGTTGCTGTAAAGTCTCAGACTGTGAGCTGAAGTCTCCGAGGCAGGCAGGTGTTTCTGGCAGCTCTCTACAGGTCTCTCTTTCTTGACTTCTGGTTTGTTCGGGGACTTCTGGACCTTTCTGGTTCAAACATGAGTCTGACTGGAGCCTGACTGTTGTCACACACTTTGCAGGAGCCTCTTGCTCCGGCTCGTTCCTTGTCTCAGTCTCACATGCTGACCTTCCACTTGTAAGCTCTTCATTTGAGGTAAACACACCTGACTCCTTTGAGGATAGGTGAAGATGATGGTGGTGTGAGTTGTACAGTGCGGGACTCTTAAGCTCTAAAGATTTACTAGTGGAAAGTTTGCTAGGTGAGTTCACAGTGGGATATTGGAATTTGGAAGTGGTGTGATTTTCATGCTGCTCCTTACTGATCGATCGGAGGTGTACTGAGTTCAGCACCGTGGGCGTAATGGACAGGCAATAGGCGTTGAATACCTCTGGGTTGTGAGGTACTATAGGCTTGGCTGACACTGCTGCTTTTTGTTTGTTTTGGTGAAGGATTTGCATCTGGGTCTTGTAAGCTGTCGCCTTGTTGTTGACGCTGTGAAGGGCACTTAAGTCGAGATGAGAGGGAGGGATAATTGGCAGCTCCAGATCTCTCTTTGAGGTTGCACCATCCCTAGAGGACAGTGACTGAAGTGAAAGTGATGAGAGAGAGGACTTCCTCTCTGGGACTTTGGGCTTCCTTTTACCACTTGATGGAGACAGTGGCCCAGGGAAAAAGGTAGAGGGAAATGAGGAGGTGGGTGTTTCTGATTGACTGGAGTAGCCACTGGATGGGCTTGCCAGGCCTGCCAACTTCTCTGGGGATATGAGCTTGAAATCTTCCTCGACTGATGGAAGTGAAGGGGTGGTAGCTCTGGAGCCAGACTGGGACGTCTGCGACTCAGAGCTATCCTGTGACTTGATGCATTCAATAACCGTCGTACCTGTAGCTGTGCTGGAGTTTGACAACGATCGGTAAGGATCTGTGGATTTCAAATCATTCAGGAGCCACAGATCTGCATAGTCTGACTGCAAAACCCCCTCATCCTTAAATGAATGTGTATCTGTGGAGACTAAGTCGGGTAGATCAGCTGAGCCCTCAACCCCCCAGCCTACCCGGGTTTCTCTGACCAGTGAGGAGTTTTCAGTGTGAGCCAGAGAGCCAGACAAAGCCAGCTGCAGTTTCCTCTCCTTTGCAGACAGATGAAGTTGCTGCCCACATGTAATCTTTGGTTCTTTCTTAATAGGGATGTTTCCCTCACTGCATATTTTCCTTAAGGAGGAGCTCCTCTTAGGTGGCGATGGCTTCACCTTTGGTTTTTTTAAGGAGAGGCAGCGTCTTCCCAGTGTCATGTGACCACTTGAGTCTGACAGGCCACAGTCAGTGCCTGAGGGTGCATAGTTATTATAAGTGAAGCTTTGGCTACCTTTCAAGCCGCAGTCAAAGTGCATGGAGGTGTAGTAACCTTCGTTGTCCACAGAGTAGTGCGAGACGGTGTCTGCTTTCTCTGACGGTGGTTTGTCGGAGAAGCTGCTCTCACAGGTAGCCATACTGGTGAAACTGGGGCAGCCCAGACTGCTCTCAGCCTCTCTGCTTGGCTCGGGGCTGAAGCCCTGTGACCCCGGAGGCTCTGGATTGGGGTAACTCCACTCCCCCTCGATGGGATTGCTGACACCAACTTCTTCTAATATGTCCATAGCTGTGGAGGAGAAGGAGCCTGCTCTTTGGGTCCTGAGGCCCTGATAGTGGTCCAGCAAGAAGCCTGTCTGGTCATCGTTAGTATGAGTGGCAGCGTTTAAAGAGAGCTCAGAGTCACAGTGGGAGGAGCCGGTCAGAGGTGGAGATGCGGCAGGAGGGATTGTTTCTGATGTCTGGGAGGGGCATGTGGAACTGCTCCCGCTCCAGTTCCCGCTGGAGGACTGGTGGTCCTCCTTATGGTCTATCTGGCCTCCCAGCACTGCTGCAGCAGAGATGGAGTGCATAGGGCTGCTGAAGGTGTCCGAGCTAGATGAGATCTCACAGCTGCCCATGTCAGCTTTTCTAGGCAGGTGAGATCTGGTCCGTTCCATCCAGCTGCGCTCCGGACTCTGTGACAGCTGCTTGTACTTAAGGCTTCCTAGCTGGTGTTCAGACATGGCCTGGTCATCAGTACTCTCCTCTTCATCCTTCAGAGTCAACTTCCTAGAGCCAGTCAGAAACCCCTCAGTGTCGAAGGGGGAAAGGTCCTCCTCATCGTCGCTGTCGTTATGTCCGTTGTCCAACATTCGGCTGGTGTCTCGGGGCAGACTCCGAGAACGCAGGTGTGCTCCAACGGAGGCACTGAACATGGCGTCCGAGGTCTCAGGGAGGGAGGAGATGTTTCCTGCAGAATGTGAGAGGGAGAGGGAGACTCCCTGGCCTCTCTGGAGCCTGATCCTCCTTCGAGATGGTGCTCCTGAGATCAAAAAGTCTTCTGTCTGACAACCCGAGTCTCTGGTGTTGAGATGGCTGGCAAACTCTTGCATGGAAGGGGTGATATCTGCACTGGCGTGAACTATCACTGTCCGCTCTCTGGAGCCAGGAGAGTCATCAGAATCTGTGAGAAGCAAGACGCACACAAAATACAAGAATAAGAAATTCAAATGTCTTTCTTCATGTATTTAAAGGTAACCTGTTATAAAAAAAATACTTTCAGGTGCTCCACTTGTCACAAAGTGTCACCACAGGAGGTGGTTGCACGTTTGATTTGGCAGATCTTTACACTTTTGCCCTTCCTGAGAGAAACTGCAAGGGATTTGTGTCTGTTGTAATGCTTGTCTTTATGTTCTGTCATATATAAACTGCTACAATTGTGGATGCTCAAATCAAACATGGCCAAAGTTTCAAATAAGAAAATCAAGTATATATGTAGAAGTAATCCTTGTGAGTCAAACATGCTTGAAATACTCTTTCAGGCAGTTTTTCTATTCTTGGTTTGTGACGATGTCACTGAGAGGGATATGCCAAATATGATAATTTCAGCCATACAGTGGAAGGACCTGTACAGCTTGTTTTGGACAGGACGGCCTGCATTAAGGCCCAGAAAAACATAAACAAGCATTATTTTGAACTGTGAATCACGCAAAGCTACTCTAAGCATGGTCCAAGAAAACTAATATGGAGCTGGAAATGAGCAGTATGAGTGGGGTGGGGGAGTTCCAACCGGCACTTTGCATCTTCCCATCTTATTTTCCATCAACTCTGCTGTTGATGGTCCAATGAAAATATTATAGGGATAGTTAACCACTAAATACAGTTTGCAACACTGATAGATGCACACTTCTTAATACACAGTTAAATTTGGTAGCTGTAGTTTGGTAGAAAGAAAACAGTACCCATATGAAGTTCTTTAAATGTATTTTTTGGAGAACCACTGTATTCAATAGAATACATACATCTACAAGTCTGAATTGGGTACTAACTCAGTCCAAAACAACAGTGATGAATAAATGTGTAGTAGGTAGGTATCGTGCTGTCTAAAAAAATCTTAAAATAAACATTTTCCCTCTTATTATAAGCTTCTGGTATTTTTTAAGTCAGGGGAAGCTGTTTGCCAGCCACAAGTAAATGCAAAAATGCAAAAAAAAAAACCCATCCTACTTAATACCAGATACTAGGCCAATTGTGTGGTGGAATTAAACGGCATTCAGCAAACATGAGAAACATTTAAACCCCACAACTATGAAAAGGTTGTGAAAAATAAATGCTAACAAGGTCCACTAGGTAAAATCAAGCAAAGCAAGCATGTGACAAGATTACCACAACTATGCACAGTAATTGAGGAGCAGTTTGGATTTGTTTCAGGATAATTCAAACAATAGTCAAAGTAGTCCAGATAGTATTTTAGTAATTATCTGAGTTAAAAAAAAAAAATACTATTTAACTATGCATTTAGTTCAGAAAGCAGTACTGGCCAATGTGAATTTGGTATTCAAAAATACCTTATAATTGTAACATATGCGCTTGTGCACTACACTCACTATTAGTTCTAGTAACTACATAAAACAATAGAGGAAAAACGAAACTGAATCAAGTTTGTGTTCGCATGTGTCAGTTTAAGGAACATACCTAAGTCTCGCTGCACCTGTCTCGGAACGCCGGCAACAGTCCTCCGTCTCCTCAGCTTCCGTCTCCTCTGAAGCAAAGACTGCGAGTGAACGAGCGAGCAACGCACACTAGCATCTCTGTCAAAGCCAACCCCTGCAATGGAGACAGCACATCTGAGGAATCTTTGTTTGGTGGCGACTGCAGAGATTCCTTCTTTAACTCTCACGCTGTCACATAAAGAAACATTTAAGGTGACGCTCGGCCGTACCAAATTTAGGTGTTGCACAAAAATAGCAGTGAGGAGTGGAGCAAAGAGATCTGACAGAACTCAAAGTAGTAAGTTATTTACTGCTTAACGTAATGACAAAGCAGTAATTGTAAGAAACTTTGGAAAAGGACAGAAAACAAATGGTACTGATGATGGGTTTTGTACACATAAGAGAACTCCTGATGTGCAGGGTTCTGCTTTCCCTCTCTATATGATTTACTGTCATGTGATTGCAGGTCAGAGCTTTCAGCTCCATAGCGATTGCTGTGCTTTGCTTACAATGTGCATTTTTTACCCTCCACTGTCTCTGACTCGGCCGGTGTTGTTGTACAGCTCTCCTTTTGAGTGAAAATGAGCGAGAGTAAATAACGTCAGGCTGCCCTTTTCAACAATCTGGACAGAACTAATCAGCATTCATGTCATTGCATCTCGCCTCTTTGCAACAGCAGGCACAAAGCGTCAAAGGATGAGAAACAAAGTTAACTGGGCACAAAGCATGACTTGCACATTGAGAGTGACTGGAGCAACATTAATTGTGGCTTGTTTAGTAGTGATTGAACTGCAACACTTCCTTATATCTTCCAGGTACTTCATTGTTTCAAGAAAATTAGACAGTGAAAAAAATTTTAGTATCATGAGGAAGAGCCAAAACCAAACATTGTTCATTTGAGCACATATAGTTAACTTCATCTCCCTTTTAGTTTTCAATTTATGTTTTTAGTTTTTTTTAACAGTTTAATATACTTTTAGTAAATAATTTTCAAATGTTTAATCACAGTTTTTAGCAAAATACTGTCCTGTTTATCCATTAACCTAGCTTACAATGTTGTTAGTAGCATTAGTTAACAGTTTTAACTGTTAATCCATAAATTTAGCTTATGTAGATAACACCTTTTAAATAAAAACTTTAGGTTTAACTGCTCACCAACTTAAAAAAAAAATGGCCAACATATTAAACTAATATTTCTTCTTCTTCTTTTTTTGGATAGCATTATCTAATATTTTCAGCTGTTAATCCATTTAGCTAAAAATGATTATAGCTATTTGCTAACAGATTGACTGTTAGGACTTACTACTTGTAATTTACTAGAATTTACCAATTTTTATAAATTATGCTGAACAATTAATCATTTTTTTGTTGCTAATTTATAACAGTGTTATCTAAAAAATATAACAGCTGTTTACATTATTTACTACTGCTTTTCAGCTCCATTACTTTCAGTCAGGTTAATAGTTTTGCTAACTTTTAACTAGATTAGCTAATTAGTAATTAGTAAATCCCTAACTTATGGTAGAAGTAAAAAATATTAAAATACCTTTTTTTTTTTTTTTTACTGAGTGTTAGCAAGTTGTGTCGCTACTCTAAAAATATAGCTATGGGAAAGTGATAGCTTAGCTTGCCAGCTCTAGCAATCAGAAGAAACAGAGGGAAAGAGCTAGCTTAGCACTATGTACAAATCAACCACCCCCATGACCTATAACGAATATGGGTACATAGGAAGGTCAGCATGTAGAACTACTGCTATAATGGCTAATTAGCCTGAAAAAGGGGATGATTTGTTTATTTTAGCATGACTGAAAACAAAGGTTAAACAATAAGCTTGGCTTTGCTAAAATGTATATAAATCCAACTAATCTTTATATCACTTTTTTTTTTTTTTTTTTTTGAGCAAAGGAAAAATGTAAATTTACACTTTTATGGCAAGACTGGTGCCTTAAATTTCATTTTGCCAAAAATCACAAAATTATTTTTAAACACTTCAGGTTTTGTAAAGATTTGAAAATACATTATATGAGCTGTAATTACAATGTTTCAGAGCTGCCTCTACGCTGTGCGTCTTTGCTTTTTCACCTTCCAAAGTCAAGCAAGCTGGCTCCTTGTTTCCAGTCTTTATTCTAAACTTAATATAAGCTGGTTGTTGCTTTGTTGTCTGAGTGGTATCAATATTCCTATTTAACACTAAAGGAAAAAAAGTTTATATGCAGGAAAAAAAAAACCCAGAAAGGTGGCTGCAACTGCTGACAACTGCACACCACACCTTAGTTCAGTCACAACAATCAGATTCAGTGATTTCAATTTACCGGTCACATTAATGGGGATGACACGTGAGGTGATGACTTGGGAATTGCTTTTCATTCTCTCTTCTGGAGTGGGCAGCGGCAGAGCTTTAGACCAGTTAGTCTGCTTGTCCAGGGTGGAGGGGATGTTAGGGATGGGAAACTTAGACCGGTGACCTAGAGCCACCCCGTCAGAGTCGGGGTCAGAGGGCGCAGCCTGCAACAGATGGATATTTGCATGGTTAGATTGTTAAGGTTAGGCCAGCATTACATGAAATATGGTTTGGCGGAGTTAGAAAGTGACCAAACTCAGCTTCAGGAAGGGGAATGTGCTGATTAAAGTAAGGGATTAGACTGGTATTGTCCAAGTGTTTATTTGGGAAAGAACTGAAGAGTAGATGAAGAGATTAGTGTCTTATTAATAATCTGCAGCAGTCAGTGCTCCCTTCTTTGCAGGCAGAACAGAGGTAAATCAATACACATGCCCTTCCAGCTGCTGAGTTTAATGTTGGAGTGCAAAGAAACCATTAAGTCATGGAAATGAACAGCATGCTTCGGAAAAAAGGGAGAATGGAAAGCACAAGAAGCATTCAAAGAATCTCTACGTCATGCAAAAATTAAGGTTCAGAAACCCGACTGTGTCCGAGCCTCAGGCTAATAAAAAGTTTGACACACACACACACTACAGAACACGTCTTGACAGATACTTTACAAATAAATAAAATGATGCCTCCTTCACTCACAGGATATGACAAACTATAACTTCAATTCTTAGCTCATGCTCCAACATTCCAAAATTTTTCCGAGGGTCTCCTGCATCATAACAAGTGTCCAGAAATCTCTGAGAGGAAATACTTCACAGCAGCGTTCCTCAACCATGGGCCTCCTCAGACTCTGCAGAGCCACTTGTCTTTATATCTGCATGCTAAATGAATTTCTTACCTTGAGATTCCAACACAGAGACACATGTGAAACTGGGAGTGATTCTCAGTTTCAACTGGTTCCCACCTCCACAACCCGACAACCTCCCACCCCCATTTAAAGGCAACCCTCGAGCCTTTGTGCTCCCTGTTCCCAGCAGACCAATGAGACCCTGACAAAACCCCGACCACAAAAGAAACTGGTTTCCTTGGAAACTTCTCGCAACTAGGAGGGAAAAAAAAATCAAAGGAAGACCATTTACAGCTGATTTGTTTTGAGAACGATTTCAGGAGTGCCTGAGAGGAGGGATGAGCGGGCTGAGAGAAAGAGACGAGGGATTTGAGAAAAAGGAGGAAGAGTGGGCACGTACGGGATGAGGGGAAATAAAAAAGGAGCGGCAGAGTTTGAAGCTCATTCCTGTCTCACGACGGGCATCAAGCACGATACTTGTTTAAAAAAAGAAAAGAGAATCAAGAGAGAAACACGAGGCTGTCAGCTGTACAGTGGGGAAACCACAGCACAGAGGGATCATGGGTAATCACAGGCGCAAGTTTCGAGAAGCCGACCCTATCATTAGAGAAACCCGGGCGGCTGTGATTGTGGCCCACATACACATTCCTCACATACTCCAAGCCCTTCATATGAACTCAAACAACAACAACAACAGTATGTAAACATGTGATGTGTGGGTGAAACTTTAAAGAGGTGCTCGCCTTCAGTATCACCCCACCCTCTCAACCGGGTGGAGCAGGATGGCTACTACTGCCAGTAAGAGAGAGGGCATGCATTTAAAAAGAGACAAGTAGAGGTCAGTCGGGGCGGACATGTGAAATAAGGTGTTAGGAATAGGAGGACGGCGAGGGAGGGAAGGGACCAATACCTTTCTGCTCCAGGGAGAGAAGTGGCAACATTCGGTAGGGGAGGAGGAGCGGGTGGATTCGAACTGAATTACAGGGTGAAAAACAAACAAACAAAAAAGGACAAAAGCACATGGCAGGAATGAACATGGAGATCTTCAACACACAAACATAAGAGACAACATTAGGGAGGAATATGAACACTGAAATATTTGGGTCAAGGCAGGCTGGTGAGCTGATGCTGAACCAGTTATGGTGATGAAAAAATGAATAAAACATGAATGAAGCAGCACACACGTGACAAACACAGTCCCCTTTACCTGTGCTAACTGTGTCGTTGCATCTCTAAAATGCCTCTCTGGCTCCTTTGATCAAAGGAAATAAAAACCATACAAATATTATTTAAAGGGAAATCATTATGCACATTTCCAACTACATTTTTAAAAAGATTCTTGAAAACTCTGATTTGTCTTATACTGTTTTAACTCCCTTTCCCTCCCTTCATCAAGCCAACTTTCTTCTGATTGGCTCCCCTTCTCGGACAGAAGGCTTGGACAGGTGTAATGGTCATTTTTTCAGATGCTGCTTGCTGCTCTTCATTGCGCACAAGATGTCTTTTAGAATCAAGGCATTGAGAGATAACCGTCCCGTTTTAGAGGCCATAAAGTCTGTGTCAGTGATGGCGGTGGCAACGGTATCCTGCAGGTTTTAGATGTGTCCTTGATCCAACACAGCAGATTTAAATGGCTAAATGACTTCCTCAACATGTCTTTGACATGACATTTGATTCAGGTGTGTTGATCCTGGATGAGATCTAAAACCTGCAGGACACCGGCGCTCGAGTCCTGGAGTTCGAGATCCCTGATGTAAGTGAAACTTAGTGTTTTGTAGCACAATAAGTGGACAGTTAAACAAATACAGTAGGAGAAAATATAAGGCACATCTGAATGATTTATGACTGGGAATGCAGTTGGAGGCTAACTACACAAGCAGAGCCTCAGTTATGGTCACAGCACAGTGTGTGCTGTAATGTCATCGCAACCCTCAAACCATTCATATCGGTGCTTGACGTGTCTCAGTTCAGAAAGAAAGCTCTGCATCAGTGCTGGTACGGACAGATTTGTTTCACAGTTTTTCCAGAATGGATTTTCCATCTGATCCTTTTCTGTGATCTGGGACAGGCTATTATAGCATTTAGCTGTACCATAATATACTGGTACTGAAGATAACCTTGACATTTAAAAATAAAACTACAATATTTATATAAAAATGCATATTAGAATATTATAAATAACAGCGTCATTACTAAAACACAACCGGGTTTAAACTAGTGACATTTCATTAGTTTACAGTCTGGGAAAGAGAGGAGACTGACCTGAGATCATATAAGGAATATCTGCTCTTACTGATGTCAGCAAGAGCCAAGATTGGAAAAAAAAAACTGTCTTAAACTGAGTGTTTGTCTGAGCTGTTGGCTCACAGGGATTACTTGTATACGCACTGACTTCTTTATTGGAAACTATGGCCATGGGTAGTAAAAGCACTGACCACTGGTGTGGTATATGTAAGAAAATAAATAAAAGCAGATTAAGTTCCCTTTAAAATGCAATAGAAGCAACATTTGAATATCAAAAGATGATTATTTTTCACATCTGTGTCTATCAATATGAATTATAGTGATGGTGTCACTGGACTTGGTGATTTTCATACTGAAATCAAGAAGATCTTTTAAAGCAGTTTGGATCAAAGTCGAGGACAATCGTCTCACCGTTGTTAAATTTGTTCCCCTCTGAGGGGGGGGACACATCGGCATTGGGGGCACCGGCGAGATTGCGATGGTAACTCTCCGCTCCCTGCTGCCCGATCGTCTCCTCTGGTGATCTGCAGCAAAAAAGATGTAAAACACTGAAGATCAATTGTATTTGTTCACTGAGATAATAAAATATAAGTGTCGAGAGGTGTCACATGCAGACCGACCTGCGGGGTCAGATTAATCTGGTTAGATATGAGTCCTTGGTCAGCCATTTTTTCTGCATTGAATTTACCCAGGAATTATTGTGTAGTGTTGTGCTTAAGAGTGCATGGCTAAAGTGATTTTGATGAATTCATAAGTGCACTTCTTTGATGCTTGACTATTTATGGTTTTTTTAAGTTGTAGATAGACTGTCTGTGTGAAAATGGCCTCTGAACATGCTTGTTATTTACGTTGTAGTTGCACAACATGTCCACTAGAGGGCACGATGCCTCCAAACACAGGCTGCAGACCTGCCTGGAAGGATGCATGTTATAGCTGAAATGTTTTTAAATGGCACATAAGGGAAAAGTGAAGCAGTTTATTAACTAGGCATGACAGAGAGCAGCTTTCCCTCCTGTGTTGCAATCTGAGGAGCTGAGTGCTCCTGAGGGCCTCACCTCGGTGCAGGGCCCACAGGCTGGTTTTGGCTTGCCTGTGGAGCTCTTCCACACATTCTGGCCGCGTAGAGGGATGGAAAACGTTCCTCTGCTGATGCCAGGGAGCTTGGTAGTGTGCTGTCAGCTTACTCTCCACATCCAGGTTAGATACCGCTGTCAGGGAGAGAGAGATAGCTAAAAATGACAAACCTTTTCTAGTGAAATTCAACAGTGTGGTCACAGACAATCCAGTGTCATCATTTATAAGGCACAAGGGCATCTATATGATCCTAAAACATCTCACTGAAGCACAAATTAAGCCACACCCATGTGACTAGGTAATAGTTTGAAACGTGTTGCTTTACATTGGAAGTTTAGTGAGGAGAAATGGTCACAAAAAGATCTCAATTGAATGAGCCTTCCATTAATAGAGAAAGCTCCAACAATCAGACGAACCTCTATGAGTAATCACTTGGTTTTGCTATTCTGTGGGAAGCAACGTTTTTCCAATCGTCTGGAAAAAGCCACTTTAAATCTTAGCATCAGTTTCAAGTTGTCAAGTTGTCAGATAGTCAGATGTCTATTCATATTAATGTACAGAATTCACCTGCTTGCTGCTACTACTGCACATTCACCCAGTGTATGTATATATATATATATATATATATGGTGGGTCATTAATTAGTTAATTTATTCTGTCACTTTATAGAGACCAGCTTTTCATCATAATTAGCTGATATTTCACTAGTTTATCCAACCTGTTATCTGATAACTTTAACAGTCAGATTTTTATCGTTCATGGATTTCCTTTAAAGGACAATGGCTACTATCAGTCCATTATTTCGTCATGCTTCTTGTAACCCTTATTGAGACATGATGGCTGCATCACGGAAAGGCAGCTTTCATCACGACTGTACTGGACGTTCATTCAGGCATTTTTGTGGTTAAAATGTGTGACGTCCACATTTTCTGAAACAAATGCAACTGATGAGCTTTGCTTTGTGGTGGCTTTGAATGTTATCTCCTTCTACATATGAACACTGAAGGGTTTTTTATTAGTTGGGAGAACAACAGAGTCAGCTTAAAGCCTGAGACTAAAAATCCAGATAATCACATCCAATGTTAGCAGCACAATAGCCTGTTTACTAATGCAATGCTATCACCTGCAGCCAAACAATAGGTATTAATGCAACCTGATAGTGTGACTTTCATCCTCTAAACACTGACCAATACATGGAATAACCCCACTGCTCCCCCTTACATCTCCTCGAGTTACTGCACCGCTTCAAATTACACATAATGCATGGAGGGGCTGCATGAATGGGGAAAGTTTGAGTTCAAAAGGATGAAGTCTGGTCTTTGTGCTGGGACTTATTTGGATGTTGACTGCTTGAAGTATGCACAGGAGTTATTCATACAAGAACAAGATGTCAGAGAGAAACCAGCATGAGTAGATTAAAATAACAGCATAGTTTGGTTGCATGAAATAAGACTCCTTCATTGAAGGCACTGGCGTGAGATAGTATCTCAGACATCTGCAGCGAAATCCAAGTAAAATCCTGAGGATTAACTGCTGAGCTTTTGCTTTGATAGCACACAAAGACAGATCTGTCAGTCTTCTCTTACCTGCCTGACATTTCTGGGCCTGTCCTTGACCGGGCAGCTTTGCCGAATCGCACTCTATCTGACCTCTGTGTCTGATGAGAGGCAGCTCTGGCTCGCAGTTTGCTTTGTGTTGCAGCCAGAAGTTAACTTTAGCCTCGTTCACACAGAAAAGGACACGGTCCAACTCCTGACTGGAGCTACTAAAGGTCAGGAATACCCATCGCAGCAGCCTGACACTAAACCTCAGCCTGTGTATCCAACTGCTGCGTATGCTAAGTGCTTTTCTAACATCACTATCACTGCTATGAATCCTCTGGCAGGTCCTTTCTAAGAAACACTGCGAAATCCCCAGGAGACGCGACGTGTTTATCAGCTACGCCGACACAACCTGACGTTTTCCAGGGTGATCTAAAAGCCCTCTGCTGTGTGACCTCGCTGAACTAAAAACACGCTCTGTGTTGCATCTCCTGCACAGCTGGAGAAGCTGGAGGTGAACTCAGCAAAGATTTACACCGGTGTGGAAGCACCGCTTCACTCGAATCTTAATGAAATTGTTTTACGCCCGCCAGATGTTTCCTACCTGCTGCCATATATGACTTTGCATGCGTGTTGTAAATAAACAGCCAGGTTTAAAATATAAAACATGAAACAGTCACCTTTGTTAGCTGCCAATTTTTTTTAAATGCAGGAAAACCCCTGTAGGACCTGGATGGATATATCTGCATTTATTATATTTATTTATTGGACTTGCCACAGATTTAATATCGGTGCAGTAATATATAACCGAGCAAACGCCCACAATATTTCAGACGTGGAGCAGATGATACGTTTGTCGTGTAAATTATGGTGAAATGAGGAGCCCTCTGACACTGCTTGTCAGCCTCTCCCCTCAGTGCTTCCCCACTGAGCTGTGAACTGTTGGCCTTGCTGTGACACCCTCAGTGTCTCACAACACACTAAAAACCCATTTGACAACAATAGCAGCCACAACTAGGACAAACACTGTGCTCTCATCATCTGACTCCATTCAACCTTCCCCGTTTTTATCGTCCTCCAGCTAAAAAACACATCAGTACTTCCTTTGACCTTGCTCGCTGAAATCTTGGTTAAGTGAGGCTGTGTTTGTGCGCCAGAGCACGAGTTCATTAGAGGCCTTTAAGAGAGGTTTTCATGGACACAGAAGTCCATATGGGCAAAGCTTTTAGTGCTAATTTAGTGGTCAGCTGTTGCCCCCAGTGAGGCCTAAGAAAACACATCAGGCTGCAGCCATCTCATTGACCTCTTGGCAGCTTTCTCTTTGTTTCACATCGGGCTGATTGATTTGCAGCATGGCTATATTGAGCCAAATGAGCCACATGGCCTCCGGTGAGAAGAAGAAGAAGAGAAAAAATTTTTTTTGAGGAGCATTTCTGTATATTTGCGTCGTTGCTTGTGGCATCTTTCTGTTAACTTTCCTGGCGAGGTGAAATCACACTCTATTATGTGCACTGTGACACTGCCTATCAATCTCATCTCCACCTCTTCATTTGCTGCAGGATCATCCCCCACTGCACTCAGCCCTGCAGGCCAGGAGAAGAGGGGCAATGAAAGCCTGCATGCATCCCCAGACTGCCTCTGCCTTGTAATTTTCTCGGTTTTGGCTCAGACAGGAGCCAAGTCAAAACAGCCTCACACCTACGCTCACACACCTACAATTTGCCAGCGGCCTGGGAGGACAGAGCCGCAGATGTCAGCCATTAGGTCACACGTAGAACTTTAGAAAAACTCTAAATCTGAACTTCTGTACATGCAACAGGCAGACAGATGAGCTTGCACATTGCTGTTTCAGCTGTGTGTAATTTACGCGAGTGAATCTTTGATTCCTTTTTTTCTTTGGGGTTACTCACGCTGCAGGACAAGTGTAGTGTGTGGGGAGCGTTTGGGTTTTTAACACGGTTCAAACTAACCGTGAAAAACAAACTCTTCATCATCGCGTCTTACATCTTGTGACAAAGTGTGAAACCGCTGTGGTTGACATGCAGAGCAGGAGCGAAGTGGGAGGTGCATGCGGCTCAATTAAAGCCTCAGTAAATTATACAGTACCTTGGGGTGTGAGGGCGATGCAGCATCCCAGAGCCATGACAATGCACGGTGGTTTAAACTCACTTTAAATCCGTCACCTGAACAGGAACTCTGCGTCCTTCGTGACTGACGGTCCCTCGGCCCTACTGACCTACAGCCCCTCTGGAACATCTGCTCACACTCCACCCCCATGTCCCCATCCCCACCCAGTGCAGGGTACAGATGGCCCAGCCGTGCCCTGACTTGGAGACCACTAATCTGTTTATGGTGTGCTATAGGAGGAGAGGAGTGTTAATCCAAACCGCTGAAACAACACTGACCGCTTAACCTACAATGAAGGATCGCGGAGGGTACGGAGGAATGCCGAAGGATGCACGGGACAGTGCATGTCCTGAACTTTTGTGTTAAATATTGCAGTTCATTCTTTAAATAAATAGTTTAGATGCTTTGAACTACTCAAGCACAATACTTTCTAATCAAATTTGTTAGTGAAAGCAAATGCAAAGCATCTAAAACTAGATGCATGGCACTCACCTGAAGAAAAAGTAAACAGACCAAACTGCTGGGAGACTTATCCTTTCATATTTTTTCTGTAATCAAAAATGAAAATGCTCCAATGTAACATCTGCGATTATTAAAGAAAACAACGCTGCTCTCCTGCTGAGTGTCCAGTCAGCTGCTGGAGAAAGTCTCCACTGAGGTCTGATTAGGAAAGCACAAAGAGTAGAGTCCCAGTGCCAGTAGGAAAAAAAACAATAATACCCCTCTCCCCAGTAATCCGCTCTGAGCCCAAATCCACCCAGCTGATGGTGATGTCGCTGCCGCCGCTGCTGACCAGCTGCATCAGGTGGGGCAAAAGATTGTTGACATTCAATAAGAAACCAACAGGCTAGCTGAGGGAAGCTTAAGAGTTGCTGAAATGTTGAAATGTTGCTGATTATAAGAGTGATGAACAGGAGAATTAATGGCAGAAATATAGCATAATATTAACCAATTAAAGAGCCAGCTACATCTGGCTGCTCTTATTCACAAGAAGTAGCCAACTCAGGCAACTCCACATGTTTGCTTTTGCAGGTTTTTCACACTGCTTGCCCTTCCTGATGCAAACATAAAGGGATTTGTGCCTCCTCTAGACATGCTCCCAACTGCATAACAGATCTAACGTAATAGCAACGGTATATATACCTAATTGCTTGTGAGAGCCAGCCAATCAGAAGAAAGCTGGCTTATACTGTGGTGAGCTAAAACTGTTTTTTCAGGTTGGGGATAAAATATTTAAGATGCATAAGGTTTATTTTTGAAATGTGAATCGGGTGAAGCTACTTTGGAGTTCAAGAATGGAAAAAAATAGAGTTGTCCTTCTAAATGATCCTCCATCATTTGGTGTTTTGATGATGGTGCTCGGTTTGGGTTGAGCTATGGGAACAGCAAAGGCTTAAATATATGATTTGTGTCAGTGTAACAACGAAGCCACCCAGTGAAGCCTCATGCTCTAATGATGGAGGCTTTTTTATGCTGAACAACAAAAGATAAAGGTGAACACTCAATACTGTTTAATTGGTCCAATAGCTTCACATATTTGCAAGCGAGAGAGCATCTGGACTTGAACCAGAGACCTCTTGATCTGCAGTCAAATGCTCTACCTCTGAGCTATACCCCCACACCAGGGCTATGTTCTCACTGTAAATGTGACCCAAGCCTTGCCAAATGCCCTGCACAGTATAACAGCCCCACGGTACTGGTGACTCCCCACAGACCCTGGATCCTACATTTCCCATAACTGCACCATGATTGCACCTCTGAAGCACTTTTTTTTTTAAAGAGAAAGCTATTATGCTTTTACTTACTTTCTCTTTACCAAAGGTCCAAATAATGAGGCTCACAGGGAATACATACCACGACCTCATTATCTGGAGGTTTGGCTGAGTTTAATATGAGCATCCAACACTGGGACAGTTTATATATGACAGAAAACTTTAAAAAGCATAATAGGTCCACTTTAATATTAAACTCCAAAGACATAAAAGCACTTTGAGGAAATCTATCATGTTTAATCAGTCATAACTCTCCAGAAAAGAAATGGGTATGTGGTTATATTATACATAGCAAAAATTAGCCAAGGGAACCTTGTAAATGAAGTTGCACTTACTTTGCAGCTTAACTGAGCACTTTTCAATACAAGCCTCATTTAAACCACACACAGCACTTTGTACACATACTCTAAATTGCCTTGGGAGCATTTAGGTTCAATCCCTGGGATTGAACCAGCATCCTTTCAACTAGAAGTCATCACACCAAATATATCCATAAGAAAAGAGCCCTTTGTGCTTTCATGCCCCTGCTTATCCACCTGTTTCACAGTCTTTGTTGTCACTGCTGTAGAAGGTGTCACTTGCTTTTAAAGCAAGGGTAATGTGGTAACTGTCCAACTTAATTGGTGTATTTAGCGTGTAACATTTAAGTGGCCCTTGGGATCGTTTCCACTCTGACACTGGACTTGCACAGACTGGTCATAGTTGAGACTAATTCTAGTACAAGTAACTGAAGGTGTTCCCATCTGTCTCTCTTCCTACCACACCTATTCAAACAGGCACTCCCTCAGCTCACCTGGAGCTTTGATGTGGGCTCTGCTTGGAATGCGATGCTGGGAACCAGGAGGTCCACAGGGGGGGTAATGAGCCTTTTTTGCAGCCCGATGCTGCTCTCAGGTGCCTGCAGGTACCACAGCAAACAGCTGCTGAGCAGTAATCAAACTGCTGGTTAACTTCCTAAAGTGCTTTACTGTCCCTCAATATGAGTCAGCTAATTATCCGGCTGAGAAACGAGGAATACGCCCATCAGGATCACGATTCTATTTATAGTCCCATAAAAGTGACATTTCAATCTACCTAATCTGTTCTTTAATGACATCACCACGGCGGGAAAAGCACGGCAGGAGTGTGAAATTATTCCTGATGAATTAAAACGCACTAAAGTCTGCTTGTGTTTCTTGACTTGAGGTCAGCACGCAGGGGTTGGCAGCGCTGCAAGCCCACACACGAAAACCCGTCTGGTGGTGAAATGAAATCACACGTGTACTTTCAGGAGACGCTGCTTTAGATTTTGGACCAGCGCCTGGAGCGCCAAACTGTCTGTCTGCTTGTGTGCCAGGAGGTACAGTGAAGGGTGAAAATGAAGAAAGGGAGGGGGAATCCCATCAGATATCACAGTTTTCCATTGTAAAACGTTAAAACACATGACCTCATGATAAACCTAATGTTCTACTGAAGGCAAATAACAAGGAAAATGCAAGAGCGAAGTGCATAAACACACAGACGACCATACAAGCTTGGAAAGCCCAAAAATATATTCATCAACAGGAAAGAAATTTCAAAACCACAACCCCAAAGCTTCCCTCCTGCGATACAATCCTCAGCAAAGCTATAAAGTTTCTGAAGTTTATCCATACCCTAAACGCACACACGCAGTTTTTAAATCATGCTGGTTAAGAATTATTTGGAATAATATCTGAAACTCTGTTGCTGCTGAGCCGAAATCCTCCCGAAGATTGACGAAGGCTCAGAGTTGTAGAAGAGGAGCGGTGCGCGATTGTTTCCTCAGCTGCTTTAAATTACCACTACAAAGTCTGTCGGCAGGCTGCGGTGACTTTGAAATACTTTCCATTTTGAACCCTCCACAGCGCTGTACATCGCAGGGTAGGCGTGACGCCAACAAAAAGATCTCCCTCTCTTTCGAGGGAGACGTTTCTGGTGGGGAAAGGAGGAGGATGTGTTGAACGTCTGACGTCCTCAGAAACATTTCCTTTGTAAACTTTTCCAGCTTGTGTAATGTTCACGAGAGTGTGCGGCGTGTTTTACAGCACGGTAATGAGCAGGCAGTTTTGCGAGAGCGTCACTGCACATTTATGCGACGCTGAATCCAGACAAATGAATAAATAGAAAGGGTGACCTGGGCTTTCATATCAACAGCAGATCAAATGGCTAAATGAAATGCGAAGGCAGTTGCTTTTGGGGAGTTGTAGCAACTTGTCGCAACTTTTAGCTCATTACTTTGGTTTTACAGTAATGCTTTGCTCTCTTTATGGTGTTTTTGCCAGTGTATAACAAACCCAACAGCCCACCGGGTGTGAGTTGACCTCCTGTCAATCCTACTGTTCAATGGATGTAGGCTAAATCATGCATTGTTCAATCATACTGGAGTTCGAGATCCTTGACGTAGCCTCTGGGTTTGAAAAATAAAGCCATTGCATTCTACTTAGTGGCCAGCAGGGGGTGAGTACAACAAAAGCTTCAAATTACATGAAAGTCTAAGGAAAAATGACCCTTTTGTTCACTTGATTTATCACCTCATTAAACACTTTCGTGATTAATTTATGTGATCAACTGTTAGTTTCAAATCTTATTGAATACTACACGATGCTCAGTTTGTAAACAGTGACAGTGATATATATATAATAAAGATGGGCTACGCTTGGTGCAAGCATCAATTTCTTTCTTTTAACTTCTTATTTTCTCACTCTGACACAGTATATATAGATACTGTATTTTTTTTAATTGACAAAAGAAAGCTTTAGAAGACTTAACTAGAAGAAAATGTTTGCAAATCTACTTATATAAGATTCTAAGCAGAGATTTAAAAGTGTATTAAGAAAAGATTTCGGATAAATGCAATTCTGAAAGCTAAACCTGCAGTTTTAAACCTCCCTCTTATTCTACTGATCCACCAAAGAGCAAAATAAGTACATCTATCAAAGTGCTACTAAAGAATGACAACATCCAGGGAGAATCCAGCTCTTGCAGCGATGCGGTGCAATCAACCCTTAGTCATGCTGAACAGCTCAAACAGCATGAGTGGGAGTTTCCACTGCACTTCTCAGCTCACTGTAATTAAATCCTGATTTACACTTATCAGGAGCAAAAACAATGATGAAATCATCTGGAATTTACCGTCCGCAGATGTTCTCTCATTAAAATCTTGTAAAAAGCCCAAACCAACTCATTCATATTAGCTTCACTTCGAATCGACTCTCACTCTGTGTTGTGAATATTTCATTACCCTGCCCTCGCCATACAACCTGACCCCCTTGAATACAGGCGTACGCTCTTTGACTCACAGCTTCTAAGCGATGAAAAGAAAAGCCTCAGTATAACAAAAACTGAATGAGAGCAACTCCCAGCCAGCAGAGATGGGCGATTCATTTTTCTCTCCTCTACATGCGCACTCAGCGGGGTCGGGAGAGGTCAGAGCCGATGCATTCAGCAGCCTTTTACCTCTTGACCTCTAGACACCTCATTATTATGTCTGCATACAGACTGTGGGGTCAGCTCACATCAGCAAACACTCAAGTAAATCACCAATTTATTGGCCACTTGTTCACAGCCTCGTTGCTGACTATAGATATTCAGTTTTCAGATGCTTAGTGATAAAAAACTACCCATTTCTACATTTTTAAACTTAATAGAAAAGCAAAAAAACACTGAAAAGTTACAAATATAAACTATAAAAAAAAGTAATCGAGCAGTTCCTTAATGCACAACATAGGGGAAAATGTGAAAAACACATGTAAGAGAAAAGTAACAGCCTATATTTTTAAGTACACTTAAAATTCCTTCAACCTTTAAATCAGCAAGGAGCTCATTTTACAGCTCTGCCCTCCTGATTTGCTACAGAGGCCTTCGGGAGGCTGCAGCACGCCCTCTCATATCACATCATTTAACGGTCTTTGAGGTCACAGCTGACTCCTATTGGGCTGTAATGGCCCTCCCGCTGAGCTTGGCACGGGTTCCTGCTTTCCCTGCACCTTTGAAGTACTCACACACTCAGACTCAGCAGAGGAGGAAGGGGCGTTCCTGGGCTGGTCCCAGCTGAAAAGGCTCTCTGGGTTTCCGTAGCCTCCAGGTCCACCTGGCCTATTAGTCTCACAAATTAAAACATTCGCCCTTTGACCTCCTGCTTTTGTTCCGTCTCAGGAGCACCCAGAGAAAGGCGAACTTTTTTGGAAGAGATTTAAAGAACAAAAAGAAAAACTCATTCCCATCTTTACTGGAAGTAAAGGTAGTGTTAACCACAAGGAAGAAGATAATGAAAGCCCCTGAAGTCAGAACAAGCAGAAGAAGTAACCTGAGCAGCCTCGGCACGATCAGCTCTGTCAACATGAACCAGAAGGCTTACGGGAAAACGGTTGCATTCAAAAAGGTGAAACAAAAGTGTTTTTTCCTCTGTGGTTGGACAGGACGAGCGAGGAAGGAGCGAATTTACCTTTCCACATGCACAAAGCCAAGAAAAACAAGACGGGAACGAGAGATTAACCTGTCAACAGGCTGCATTTATGCTGCGCACATTATGTAATTTCAATACAACTCCACATGCATGACAAAGCAACATTAGACATGGGAGGATGTGTTTAATTGAACCGTTCCTTTGAATATTTAAACGTGCGTTACAAAATGTGTCCTGGCAGGGCCCGCTTAGGAAGGAGGCAGCTCACACCTTACAAATGGCTTGGACCAGACCACTACGCCAAGTCTATCACAAGATTGACACTCCACCAGAAATTCAGATTCAGAAGACTTTATTCATCCTCGAGGGGAAATTGAGAGACTGACCTTGCCGACCATACATACAATACACAAACATCTCATTGGGGAGACAGGTCAGGCTAGGTAGCACTAGCCGGTCGACCACACGAGCAGCGACCCGGAACCGAACAATGGAAAATACACAACATCAGGAAAGACAAGGAGAAAAAAGAACTCCCCCCAGACAGAGCTCCAACAGGGAGATCACTTTGAGAACAGAAAAAAAACGAGGTAACCGCGCTAATGCGTTGACGCCGTGCTGCCCCGCGCACAGGGCGATCCGCAGTAACTCGCTAACGGAGATTTGCCGCATTAATGCAGTTATGGCGTTAACGTCCTTTCAATGAGATTGACGCTGACAGCACTAATATTAAGTAAACTTGTTGAAGTACCCAACCCTCCAACTCCGTCCCTCAGCAGTGGATAGAGTATGAGAGGAACTAGCATGCCCACAATCTTTGCATCGTCCTGTCTTATAGGTACCAACCAGGTCTGCCAGCCCCAGAATCCACAGTCAGTCCCCAATGAGACCATCATCAGGCCTAACTTGCTGTTTCACGATCAATAAAAGCTGTTTAATCACATTTGGAGATGTGGTTCCTGCTAGTAAATGAGGAAAAAACAGTAAATTGAAACATTTTGTTTTGCTTTTTTTTAGGACTTTTTATCAATTTTCATTTCTTGAGGAATTGATGGCCTGCCGTGCAAAGGCAAACACAGTGCCGTGTCAGTCATAATAGCATGTGTGTTAAGAGTAAATAACTCTTTCTCTTGTCATAAAACAGAAAACTTGCAGAGTCCTGTCTGCACGCTGCCGCCTGCCTGACCTTATGTGTCTCGTATAACTGTTTCACGGTCGCACTGGCCTATATCTGCGTTCTGCTTTGACTGAAAGGCTGCACACTGCTTAGTGTTTAAATTTTAAACAAAAACCAGCTCCTGGCGACAGAAGCGCATCCAGTGTGTTGCACAGCTGCTCATTTATCAGCTCAGTGTATGACAAGCTGAGGGGTCAGAGGGTAGGAGCCTACATGGCACTACAGTTTCAGGTCACAGGCGGAGCTGCAGAGGTTACGGAAACACTCGAGCGATTACAAACTTACATGCGTGTGTAATGTGTGCGTTCGGTATCAGTGAGGGCAACAACCTCACACAGTTGGAGAGTCGCTTTGTAACCTGGCACTAAAGGTACACAGGAATATGCAGACTGTTATGTAAGTGTCTGAATAGCTTAATCGCAGAAGGTTTTCACCACAGTTTCCTGTGTAAACACTGAGCTGTGTGAGCCTCAGACTGTGGTTTCACCAGTTTACTGGCATCACTCGCCGCTCACATGGAGCACAATAAGTAGAACAGACAGAGTGTTCGACGGGAAAATAGGGAACCCTGAACGCAGACATGGAGCAAGGTGTGGTTTGGAAAAGGGATGACGAGGGCAGATTTGGCGCTGGACGATCGCAGTGGAAACCTCGGTTTAACAGACAGCTATGGTCAGACTGGGTTCAGCTTTGTAGGAGAGTGACCTGCGGGGGTCTCAGGGAAAGTCATCAAGAGGGAGCGGCATTAGGCTGAGCTGGGCTGACCCTCACACATTTCTGTCTGCTGGGAATCAAATCAGAGAGAGAATACATCGGCGGCCCGGCTGGTCCAAGACAAACCAGTCGCTGGCAGGATGGATGGATATGCACAGAGCAAACCCAGCAGGCCTTAGAGGGAAAACAATGGAGCACCAAATCCTGGCGGCTTCCAGCACCACACCCAGAAAGCCCCCAAACCCACAAGCTTCACCAGGAGGTGGAACTATTTAGAGAGAAATAGCACTGCTAATACAACACAGTGTTTCCCACACACAGACTTTCCTCTATGGTCCTGGGTTTTGTGTAGTTTTGGGCCATGTTTTGATTTAATTGTCATGCTGTTCTCGTGTTTTTCATGTTCACTTTTTCCTTGTGTCTTTAGCCTCCCTTTGCCTTTCTCTCCTTGTTTCATTCCGCTTTCTTTCTTGTTTCCACCTCCTGTTTTATTTAAGTAATATATTTCCTCAGTGTACCTTTCCTCTGGGTCTTCACCTCCTGTCTTTCTTCCTTTCTCTGAAGGCCTAATTGTCTTCAGTTAGGAGTGCATGCCTCCATTGTTTAAATTCCTGATATGAATCAGCCAGTGCAAGTGCACTTTTTATTTATTTTTGGTCTTCTCTGCAGATAGCCACACACTTTGGCGTTTTTTAAACTTGTACACCTGCAGTCCAAGATTGCAGAGTTGTGTCAACGGCCAAACTCAGGACCTTCTTGCGACAGATCTAACCACACCACCACTGTACAGTCTGCATTCATCATAAACTGTGTATTGCTTTTAATTTAGTAGGAAAGCTTGGGCACAAAGTCCTTCTAAGAGCAAGTCGCTCAAGAGTGGGTGAATGTGGATGGATGTGGTGGGTACCCTTTCCTCATTTCTTTCCTTTGTTCATTTAGATAATTGTTTCAGTTATTTGTGCTGCTACATGTTATATTTCAAACAAACATTGTTTTTTTTGCACCTTTTTGTATATTCCCAAACGCCTTTCCCAATTCCAATTCCGTTTCAGTGATCTCCCTCTGGGAATCTTCTGACATTTGTGAGTCCTTAAATTGATGCTGTGATTATTATTCCTAGAGATTCAGAGGAGTTTGGGGTTACAACATAGCTAAATGCCCAGTAATGGCTCAGTGCAGACGCTAACAATATTAGAGATACAGTCAACCAAAACCTTTAATTAAATACATCTTTACTTAACTTTAACGAGTAGAGAGATAAGTTGAAATGCTCCCTGCTTCAGCTGTTCAATACATTTATTTGAATGCTTTGTCTGCTCCTTATAAAGTGTCTTTAACCGTCACAAATCCAATCCAATCACATTCACTTCACCGAGAAACATTTTCTCCAGACCAGCGTGTCGCCCACTCGGAGCCGCACCCTGACTCTCCCAGGACACACTGGGATTATACCACATGTATCTCTCTATTGTCGGCCAACACAAATATTCAAACGTACACTGATGATTCTGTAAAGCAGTGCCCAGCTGTAGGAGTGTGTGTGCATAAGATTTCCACTGAAACAGAGCGTGCGTGTTTACTCATTAACACAGCGGTACGGAAAGCATCAATGAGCTGGAGTGGAAATCACAGCTGGGCTGTCAGCGCCACACTGACACCTCATACTAACTCGTGCCAGAAGGTTTCAGAAAGGATGCCATTGTGTGTATTATTTTAAGCTTTGCGTCTCCATGGAAATGGGCACATGTGCACGGACACGGGTGCGGTCTCTCGCAGCTCATCGTACCTCAGCTGTGGAAAGGAAAGTACAGCCCTGCAGTGAACCCTGAGTCCTCTGCAGATGTGTGTATGCGCAGCAGTGGGAAATATTAACTATCAAACATACAAGAATAAATTATTTGTTTGGAATTTACAGGCTCAGATGGGTTCCAGATGTATGTCAAGTGTTAGGGGTACTTACCTATTCGTCAACGGGAGAATAAAGGCAGAAAGTCGGGGGGCACATGAAAAAGACAGAAAGAAAACACATTAATAGTTGATTGCAGCAGGATATTAGAAGAACACATCTTGTTATAATTGAAACTATTTATTCAGCTCAGATGAATCTCTAGAGGTGCACTACTGTAGTAGCAGGGTTGTTTTTCATTACATCGGGAACAATCCTGCTTTGCTTCTCCTGAGAAAATCTTATCATCCCGAACAGGAACCAAACATCTTCACCTCCCTCTAATCTCTACGTGCGTGCTCCCCGGAGGCTTTCTCTTTTGCAGAACTTTACAGATGCCAGACCTGCCGGGCTACGGCTCACGCGTCGGCAGCCTGGCTCTGAATGCTGCTCTGTCCTGAGGGACTTTCCTGAGAAAAATAAAGAAGTGGTCCCGGGTAAAGGCTAGAAAAGAAAGTAGGCCTGACTCTTGAATATCCTGCTGCCCCCGGGGGGCTCGTTCATGTAAGTGCCTCGTGAATGGCAGGCCGTAGGAACAGATGCCAGGAAGCCTTGAAATCCTGGCGGTCGCTGGTTATTATGCTTCGTGGGACATGCGCCATCAAGCTGAAAGAGCAAATATTATTTGGGGCTAAAAAGGAGGAGATAAAGAGCAGCCATGCCCTGTAGAGTTGCTTTTATTTGGTCCGGGCTTTTTGTCTTTTCTCTTATAATTCCTGCATGCTGTTAAGTCTTTTCTAAGGACATATGTCTCTTGTAGCTCTTACGCCCTAACTTCTACTGACCTGCAATCAGCAGCATTTTGGTAATGATGGGTCCCGTTGTTATGACATGATGTAAAATTAGTGGGTGCAACTGAACACATGGCACCCGTGACACACTCTGTTGGGCGTGTGGTGACAGTTTTACGCAAGTCAGAGTTCTCGAGAATACCAGCTACTGCGTTTGTTTTCCCCCTCAGACACATGGATACATCTCCAGCAGAAACAGGAGTATACAGCATGGGTGTGTCCAGCAGGCTGGAAAAGTACGTCAAACTGGTTCCAACTTAACGTCCCCATACATACTTCTTAGTTTCATGTTGGCCATGTGGGTGCAAAATGTTTGCATCAAGCAGTTAAGTTTTTTAAGCCACTCAGATCTCCAGAGATTTATCAAAAATAATGGAGGTGTTGCAACTTGTTCTGTTCTTTTAAGACAGAGAAAAACAAAAAGACTGATCTAAAAGGCGATAGCTACATATCTGTGTGTGCGCTTACTTCAATGACATAAGAAAACAGGCAGCTTACCAAACCAAACATTATGAAATCGGCAGATATAATTCAAAAGGTGCTTTATACAACTTGCAAGCTGCTCACCTGACAAAGTTGAGAGGAAATTAAATACAGAGCGCTTGTATGCACACATCAATCACGGTGCCACATGGTGAAATCCCCAGAAAACTGCTTTACACTGATTTTCTGCTGTGGATAAATTAGCCTAGCATCTTTCATCTGTACAGTCCTGTGGAAGCTAAAGTACAACCTGTGATTCAATAGGTAGTAGCAGCATGACTTTTTCACCATCTCACATCACTGTGGGGGAATTCTGTCCCACTCTTCTTTACGACATTGCTGAGGTTTGTTGGGGAATTTGTTTATGCGCAACTCTCTTAAAGTCCTGACACAGCATTTCATTCAGGTTGAGGTCTGGACTTTAACCGAGCCATTGCAACACCTTGATTCTTTACTTTTTCAGCCATTCTGTTGGTGCTTTTGCCAAATAATGTTTTTATGTTAGCCATGTCAGCCATAAAAGTAGCTTTAGTAATTTGTTTTCACTCTTAAATCACTTTATGTATAAAATTAGATTGCTTAAGGTAAAATTCCCGCATTTCCCTGGTAGATAGAAAATAAACCAATCTGACAAATGTTTATTTATATAGTTTCTGAACATAGTATGTCGTCTGGAGGCTGTTTTTATTCCCCAGCTCAAGTTTCTGGCTTCCAGTTTGGTTTGAGTGGCTGCATGTATGAGACCACCAGCACACAGCAGAGGTGAAAAAGAGAAAAAATGAACTTCATCCAGTAAATTTGTTAAATGGTGTTGAAATCCCGCCAGATGACTTTTCTCAACAGACGACAGTGAAACTGATTCCAGTAAAAGAAGCAGACCACAGGACAAGTGCGACCAAAGGTCGAGATCAAACCAACCTGCTTCTATAATGTCACACTCAAAACTGCAAAGTCTGCACTGATGCTGAAGTGTACAGTAACAGTTTCCAGCAACGAGACAGAAATCCAAACTAAAAGTGAGCTGCGAAGCAGAGAGTATTCAGCAAAGATAATAAATGACCCTGAGCGAGGCCAAGCTGTTATCGCTGATTGTGGAGTCTCTCAGGCCTCCCAGTGGAAACACTTCAGCGTATTTCCTGTAATTTTACGCAGGTTCTCTGCTTGATCAAAACACACAAGCAAAACAAAAAAGAAAAACGAGCTCATTTCAGGAAGAGTTGAGCAATATCATAACAAGCAAGTTGGACTCTTTCCCCTAAAGCACCTGTGGGAGCTGCAGCCAAGCAATAAAAACATACAAGCCCTTAAATCTGCTCTACATCGCTTTGGAGTTCACAACCCTTGGAGAGCAAATCGGGGCTGAAAAACACGACAACTTCTTGCTCTATGCCTCTGCTATCGATGCTCCAGACCCCGAGAGTTTTCTGACTGAAAGACGGGGAGGAGCGCCCACTCCAGCTGAACAAACAGCTCGTGCAGCGTATAGCAGTTTAGGTGTGTCTGTCAGAGAGGCAGATATGTGTGAGGATTTGACTGTCAGCATTTCAGCATACCAGCACTACTGATGACACACAGATATGACACAGGAACACAGACAAACACACTTTACATGCAGGACAGCTGTAATTTAGGACACCGAGGTGGCGATGTAGAGAGCCATCGTGATTATAGGCAGCTTACAAATGGGGATCTCAGCCTGAGCTGATGTTTGAGCCTCCATACTATCAGAGTCAGCCATGAGCATTGTCATAAAAAACATCAATAATACGTGAACATCACAGCAATTATACACTTTTCTTTTTTTTCTTTTTTAAAAAAAAAAAGGCCAAATATTAATATGTAGGCCTCAGTTAAGTAAGAGTAAATTGTGCATTCGGGTTATTATAAGGCATTATAGATAGAGTCTATATGTTAGTCGGATATAGCCACCTTAGAAGCTTGTAGGTTCATTTTTTGTTCAGTGGATTTTAGTGTTGTTGTCTTTTTGTTGTTGTTTTTTTATTTTAATGTGGGAGTCTATGGAGATTTACTTACTTCTTGAGACAAGCCTCAAGTGGCTAAAAGAGGAACTGCAACTTTTGGCACTTTAAGAGGTGACTGCTTGGTTTTTATGGCAGCCCGTTTCCGCCACAAAAAAAAGTATCCATAACTCGAAATTTCGAGTTATTCTCTCAAAATTTTGACTTATTAACCTAAACTTTTAGAAAACTAACTCGAAATTTCGAGTTAGCGCTGCCAATCAGTAATCTGCGTGAATTACATCATTTCCTTGTTACCCGGAAGCTGAAGCCCTCAGCTGGAAATTTTACAGCTAAGCTACCAATATTACAGCCAGTCATGAATGCACAAATTGCTGAGTATTTTCAGTGTGGCTTCACAAATGATGAAATTGTGTGTTATTAGGTGAATCACATGGCGTTACTATCAGATCCAGTTTTGAGTCCGCATTCCTCTGCGCCATATCCTTCCAGGTAACAAGAAAATGACATCATTCACGTAGATTACTGATTGACAGCGCTAACTTGAAATTTTGAGAAAGATAGCTAGAAATTTTGAGTTATGGATACTTTTTTTTTGTGTGGCCGAAACGGGCTTCCATAGGTTTTTAATCTTTTCTGATAACAGCAAAGCTCTGAGAGTCTCTAATTATTCACACATGTACAATAAAAACGTAAACTGATTCCAGTAAAAAGTATATTCAGGTGAATTTAGTCATTTGATCCTTCTTTCTAAGAAGCGAGCCATCAACTATTAAAGCTGGATATAATCAGGAAAGAAAATGAAACTGGCTTATAAATAACTTGGGTCCTGGTGATTAATGGCTGATGCTGGGTTTATGGTGCTAAATACGTCTCGTATGTATCCGTGGAGGGTGCAGAGCCATAAATACAACACTGTTGACTGCCATCAAATTTACAAATCGCATCAGAAGGGAAGCTGGTGTCACCGAGCACCCAACACTCAACTGCAGTTACATTTTCAGCTGTAGGCGCTTTTATTAAACTGCTGAGGCAGCGGCTTTGGCTTCATTAACGCCCTCGGCGTCTAACAGTGATGCTGTCAGTCTGGACTGTCATAAAGAGAAACTGAATCCTCCCACAAGCAACTGGGTATCCGTTTAACACGGCCCCTGGCTGCCCCGCCTGCCTAAATATCAGAAGTCAGTCGGCAGCCTGAGATTCAAGCCCTTCCAGAGCACTGAGCAGCTGCATTGTATTTTATAGAGAGCATATATAGAGTTTCCTGAGGTGGTTATTCCCATAGGTGTAGTATTGCAGTTCAGCTGGAGTTTCATGTTTCTGAGCCTTTTGTTTACAATTCTGAGACGAGCTCCATCAAATCCAATCTTTTTTATGACGGTCACATGATGGCATGGCCAGGACTGCATTGCACTTTTCACACTTTCACTATCAATTGGTGAGTAGCTTTGGGGAGTAGTGTTTGCAGACAGGTGACCGTGGTGAGCTGGTAGTGGCCAAAGCAATCATAAGGACGTTAACAATCCAGTGCTGAATGCCTCTTTGCATTCAAATGTCAAGCCTGCCAGTAACCACTCACCAACCATTGGTATATAAATAGGTGACTGTTACCTGATCTAAGCCTGGACTGTTTGCCAGTAACCTGGTAAATATTGAGAGGTTAAAAAACACATATCGCCCAGTGCAGCTTCAAAGCCAGTATAGGACCAGTTACACAAAAGAAGAACTGAGAAAATTAGGTTTTTTAATGAATTATTCAACACAGGGAACAGCTGCAGATTAGAACAGATGATCTGCAAGAGAACAAGTGACAGGGATGAAGTAAAGTGGGAGGAAAAAGACAAGTTTGCCTCTTATGTACGCGAACAAATCACCGCGAAGAGGCCGTTTTCTAAAAGAAAAGATCCAGTTTAATTGGATGGCTTCATGTCAAAAGGCCCAATAAAGAAAAGAGAAAACATGTGTCTCTTCACGTGTGCATGGAAGGTGTATGTAGTGAGCGGTGGAAGCCGATCTGAGTGAGAAAGGGGCTTAAAGTGGTTCCTCTCTGCACGACAGTCCATGCACGATCCTTCATGCACAGAAAAGGGAGCGGGCAGGAACGGATTTGTGGATGCACACATCAAAGGTTGGTCGAACAGCTCCTGTTTATGTTTCATATTTCTTTTATCTCCCGATCAGCTGCTCCCTCTCCGTCCATGATCCTGGCATTTTTTTTAACATTAAATCATATATTATATCACGGTACGTTTTCACATGAGCCGGGACTTGAGGGACTCTCCCAGGAGTACTGCCTGTGCTTTTCCGTAATACAGGCATTAGGGAAAAACTAGGCATAGGGGGCCAATAAAAGGGAAAAGAAGGCATCAAGAAAAGGCAGAGTAGTAGAAGGATCAGCAGGGAGAAAGGAATTTCATTACTTTCTCCAACTTCTTAAGTCTTATCTTTGAGCTCAGAGAAAGTCTGTTGGAGCGCTCTAACTTTTTGCGGCTAACTGTGTTGCGGAATTTCACACGTTAGCCCAAATGTGTAAACTACCACGTAAACCACAGCACATTTACATCTCTCAGCCACATGGCATTCTGTTGACAAACAGCTGAATTCTCGTAAAACACGCTCCGTTATAATGAATCCCTCGGCTGGGCAGAGCTTGCACCACACAGCAGCGGCCCAACCGCAGATCTCTGCACTACATGGCCATGTCACAATATTAAGATATTTTCAGTTTCAACATTGTTCAAGATGTTGAGCCGTAAGAGACAGGCAGTTTTGTAAACAATGACGCGGGCCGCAAGGCAGCAAATGGTCTCTCCGAGGTGGGGATGAGCCAAGTTTATTCGACAAGTGGGCTGCGGTTCAGACTGAAGTGATGCAAACCCAGATGGTTCTGCTTTGTACACACTAGTACACATCCGGGCAGGCAAACAAAGATCTGACCCCTCCCCATTGATTTCTTTGATCACAGACTATTCCGGTGGTTACTTGAATGGAGAAAACAGTGGGATCGCGCTGTGGCCCAGAACAAACACTTTGTCCTGTTGCTCTAACATCCTTTAATGCAAACTCACACGTCAACACTTTTCTGCATCATTTTATTGTTGCAGTGATGAAAGCCTCAACGTGCCATTTTCATGCAGGATCGTAATCCATATTAGATCATAAAAACTCATAAATTCTGCAGCTTAGCAGCATTAAAACTGCACTTTTCCCCTCATCCGAGCTAACATCATTACATATAAAATGTTTCCACGTCCAACACAGAAGAAACACATTACTACTGTTTAAGGCCTGAGGATAACCACATAGGAAAATAGTTGTTTAAGGTCTGGAAAAATCCAAAGTACTTGCTTCCTCTAATATTGCCCTCGCTAAAGTACAAGCTGCTTCATGTTTTGTTTAGAAAGCAAAGACTGACGGTTTGAATTGTGCTGACAAGACAAAGAACAAAGTCTTTGAAATGAACACGACCCTAAATTCATAAACAAGGTTCCTGCACCATTAAAAAAAATCTAAATCAGACCTTTGGTCTCACTAAATAAAGATGCCAAAATGATATTTTATACATAAATAAGCTATAACCATCAGAGCATTAACCCAAACAACAAGGGTTTTTATTCTTTACCATAAATGACATTAAACTGCATAAATTGCAACTGGAATTTTGCTTCTTTTCAATCAATTCATCAATTCTGGAAATTGGATTGGATCTTATGTAGGGCTTTTTTACTGGACCTAAGGCCCTGCATACAATGCAAATGCATCAGAAAGCATCTTGCCTGAGTACACTTTAAGATAGGGGCTAAATCAGCCAGAGACCCAACCAACTTTCCAATTAGCAAATGACCTTCTCTACCTCCCCAGCTACAATCACCCCCGAGAACCAGGTTCTATTAAAGCTCCCCGGCTAATACAACACGTGTGTTTGTGTGTCTGAGTAAAAAATTGTATCATCACATACGGTTTCACCTTTCTCCTGCAGCTTTATTCTGATGTAGTTATGATAAAGATCGCAGCTTACACCCGGACTGTTTCATTTTTTGCTTATGAGTTTTAACTTAGCACGAAGTGAAAAATATGTAAACAAAAAGTGTGCAGGAAGTTCAGCTCATGACTTCAATGAGACGTGATGCATGGAGGCACGGTCCCCTGATCAGAGCAGGGTTTGCCACAGAATTCGATTCTGTTTGTGGCAGCAGGGGGAAAGAGCGAGTGCGTGCAAAAGGACGCACATCCGCATTTCTTTAAAAAGTAATTAAATAACACAATATATTCCTTACGAGAGTAAATAACAGAGCAAAAAATCAGCTGCATCTTCAGTGAGACTCTCATCTTGCAAACAGAAGCTTCCATCTTTTGAAGCCTTTATTTTGAACAGGAAGGCTTCCAGTAAATATCCCAAGGCAGACTTGAACCCAGGCCTTTGCATATGCTTTTAAGCATATGGTCACCTTTTCAATCCAGTGAATTACTGAGGTTTCTCAGCTGACAGTGTGTGCACATTGCTTGAGAGCTACCCAGTGTATTGGTTGTGATCCTGCCTACTGCTGGGTGAAATCGGTTGCAAAGAAGGTGCTGCAGTCTCTGTGAATTCCCTATAGCAGCAAAGAAACCGGCTCACGGTTGGCTCCAGGTTCTGGTTAGAGCAGACCTTCAGCTTGCAGCTCATCTCCAGAGAAGAACAGGAGCTACCACTGCCAGCAGATAATGGAGCTGAAGGACTCGGTCAGATTGCAACACAATGGGCAACGCAACGAAATGGAAATGGACGATAAGCTTAATATTGCTGTCCGGTTAGCCTTTAGTGAGAGTGAGGACTTCCTGCAGAATTCTAAAAAGAGGTTACTGTAACTTGATTCCAACGTTTGGTTGTACTCCTCCTCCAAGTGAAAGTTCAATGCAGCGCTACCTTGTTTTGACCACTTTCATGTGGACTTCTGAGCATCACATGGACAAGTCACGTTCATGAAACTTACCCCCAGGCTGTGATAAACCTTCCTCTGTCTCTAAGCCACTGCACCTCGTTCAGTTTCCAGGCTGTCAAGGATTATATGAATTCTTCAACACTATGAGGTTACTAAAAAGAAGGGATTAGGGATGTGTTCGTCAATTACGGGCTATTTTCTCTGCAAGCTTGAAGTGGTCATTCCTCAGCAGCTCTCATGTTTCAAAAAAACATGCAACTTCCTCAGAAAATACCTCAGAAGTAGACACGCTCTGCCAAGAGACTATGAAGTCACCGCGGGCTCGGCAGTGCCTGACATGCTCATGTTATGTAACCAAATGCTGGAGTAAAACTCACATGACATCAACCTGGATGTCGAGTGAAGTTTAAACATCAGTAGAGCAACCAACACTTCTTTTGATCTGACTTTGAAGTGTCAGCGGGTTATCACTAACAAGCTGACAGTTCATTATCAGCTGATTGATCAACCTATTGCAGATTAACAGTCTTAGAGTACCACTGCCTCCACTTAAAGTCCCATTTTCCTGAAAAGAGACTAAAAACTGTGTTGTATCATGGTTATGATGGTTGTAAATATAACTAATGCGGTCTTGTTAAAATAACGAATCACGTTGCTGCTCCACACGTGCACATTTTAGGCTGTAAGCTCAGCGGCTGCATGACTCCGGCTTTAAACAAGTTCAAATAAAACACTCTGAATAGAAAATCATGCTCTCTGGGGAACTAAATACAGTATAATGTCCATGTGTTGCTATTGGCCAGGGGTGCGTGGTCTGCTAGCCAATGGTGTTGCTCTGTATTGTTTCTGTGTGTGTTCAGTCCTCCCGGTCCCTCTCGTGGGGTGTGTAGGGTGGGGGAGAGGAGGGGGGGCTCAAAAATGGGGCCGACCTCAATACTGAAGCCAACCAAGCAAGATGATTCAATTGTCTTCCACTTTCATTGCCCTTTCCCAATTACGGACATAATTCATTAAGTAAACACCCCCATATAGTGGCACATCGCACAAGCACTTTCACCCCTCAGCTGACCTGCTTGTGTACATCTTTCTGCACATGTTCACTATAAACAGACCAAATCTGATATAAAGACACAGTGAATCAGCACATTCTTCTCATTTCTCTGTCGCTTCGTCTCATTCTGAAGGAAACCATTCTGCAAAGACAGCGTCTGTAGTCGCAGGATGATTATCCCTCAGCCAGCACAAATATTGGGCCAGTATAAATACAAGCAGGCGGCTTTAGCTCAGCCTGCCTGGCAACACAACGCTGGGTATTTCATACCCCCCCACCCCCAGCCGGTCCAGTTTACACGTGAACCCTGACCGGATTTTCCTTCCTTCTCCTGCCTCATGAAATCTCCTGCAACTTGTCTGAGGGAGAGCAACCTTATAGACTAAACTATAGGTAGGTTCTCTAAAGTAGCAGCTAGGACAATCTGGGCACAATTACACCCACCGAAATTTCATAATGAAAGCTTTTTAAAGGACAGATGTAATTTTGACTGACCTTTCAGCTTGATGTGATTGCAAACGTCTGCTCGGGTCCTGCTGAGTGTTTACCCACCATAAAATCCAGTGTTTAAACTCATCTAGATGTATCACATTACAGTTTTGTCCTAGTTTCTCTGCAACGTGCTGCACACCCTCCAATTCAAAGCGTATCGAATAGACAATACGCCGCGAGAGAAACATCTTGAACAATCCTCCAAATCAATGCAAAACTGTGATAACGCATGCCCAGAGAAGGATGATAATAATTGCACTATTTTAAGATTCTGCTTTATTGAACAAACGGTGGGGAACGGGGAAGAGATCCTCAGTGATGTATCATTGTCATTGTCTCTGGTGAATATGAGCTAGTACCCTCAGGATGGAGGTAAAAGGCCTTTGAGGACTTCTAAAGCCCTGACATCCTGTGTTTTTTCCAGTAGCAGTCTACTGAACAAATCTAGTGACGTCAGACTTAATGACCGGATTAGGCTATCATTGGAGAGATTTCAGTCTAAAAATCATCACATACAGACGCTTGTAAGTCCTCAATGCTACATTTAAGCACACAATGTAAACGCCATTTTTCAATGCACAGCATTATTATTGTGAAGGTGCGTATTTAAACTCAAACCACAATCTTTTCCTAAACATAATCAAGTAGTTTTTGGTGCTTAAACCTCACGAGCGACTAAAAGAATAGAGTTGAATGGAACCTCAGTCCTGCATAATCTGCTCCTTGTCTTACAGTTTACAGTTTATGCCTTAAACTGTTTCTCTATGTTTGGTTATGTTCAGAGTTTTGAACTCTTCCATATGTATTGCTCAGCTTGATGTATTTTAAGAGCCAATCTTGGGGCTAACACTGCAAATTAGCTCAGGCTATAAATACTGTTGGTTCATGTTTCATGCAAGTAAACAAAAACACAAAAACATGAACATGATCAGCCACACCTCAAACCCAGTAATCCTTGTTTTGCTCCTTAATGGTGACCTATCCTCAAATACCTCTATGACTCTCTATGGGCCTTGGGGCAGACGCTCGTCTCCATTTAAAGCAACTTTCTCCTGAAGCAGTTGGGTGGACCACGGAAGATCTCTGCTTGTAGATAAAGCTGTGTGCCTGAGATGACTATATTTGTAATATCCCATCTGGTCTAAAGTCTGAGCTTTGCCTTGAACATATCTGACTCACCACTATAAGAGCATGAGAGTCTGAGTTGTTGGTGATGCTTAGCAATGGAAAACCGTCAATAGCTGATGTACCTGATTTGTCTCTTCGATCAGTCTTTGGTGTAAAAAGTGGCTACAGTGATGAAGATAAAGGGGAAAGCCTGATTTAAGGGCCTATCAGAGTTTCTTTTATATATAGAAAAGAGGGAAATACATATGTGCATATATAATCCTGTATGTGTGTGTGTGTAGGGTATACACATGTGGACTCCAGCCCCACCCATTGAACAAGCTTCTATCTTATAAAGGGACTCATCGGTTTGTTTCTGTGGCTCCTTTATTCGTCAAGCCTCTAAATGATTTCTCCTGGCTTCTCTAATCAGCGACTGTGTATTAAACTCTAATTCCCCAACTTCCGAGAGCCAAAATATTGTCAGGGTTTCATTAATCTGCTTCCTGATGTCTCAGATCTTCACACGCTGCCAACACGCAAGCACAAGAATAACTGTGCAAACAGTAAATATTTGATAACTGGCAAACACCGCCGACTTCTCCTCGGCTCCTCTACTTTAGCCTTCTTGTGTGGTCAGGAGGCTGTTCAAGAGAGCTGCAGGAATGCGAGCGCAGGGGAAAGCCAACAATGCTTTTAGAGCCACCAAAATCTCGTACACAAGCCACTTGTATAGTTTAATGTGGTTGTGTGCACAATAAGTTCCCTTTGACATAGGGCAGTAGTGAGAGCAAAGCACAAGAGGAAAAGATGAACTGCATGGAGGGAAAAAAACTTATAAGCTCCCCCCCCCACACCCTTTTCTGACTAAGCAGAGGAGACAATCCCACTGACGGAATGGCTTGCAGAGTGTGGGAATGATCCAGAGAAGTGACTGTGATTAGTTGGGCTCCACTGGCCATGATATCACAGCAGAGTGAACCTGGTTCAGCAGGAGCGCTTGAAGAGAGGAAGACACAACGAGAGAGACAGGGAGGGAGAGAGAGAGGGATCGAGCTTGGTAATTTGGTCTCCACAGTCTGACAGTGATTTCTAAGATGGTAATCACATCAACTCTGTAGCTAAGGCAAAGGGACATCACTGGGAGCTGCGAGTTTATCCCACCCTGGCAGGCCCCAATGGAAATCCAATAGAAACGAACAAGTCTGAGGCTCCAAAGCTTCACTGCTGCTCCACAGACCCACTAATCACGAAGAAGAGGACTGTGAGATATCGAATAATGCGCCGAAGGTCTTCAAAAGCAGCTCGCTCAGTGCTAACAGATCAGAACCTCAGCGCTGATGCCTGTCCAGGTTATTAAGGATTAAACTTATTCACACAGTCTGAATGGTTTGAAGTCATGCAGCACGCTGAGGAATGAGGCCCTTTAACATTAGAGGAATAGTTCAACGTCTTTGCTTCCCTTCCAAGAGCTGATGGGATACAGCTAACACTAAATACACAGATGGAGACAGGAAACCTCTCTAAAGCTCCATAATCGATGCAATTGATCTGGTTTCTTTAATCTGTGCATAGTTAAGTGCAAAGACAATCCCTTGTGGTTTCACTGCAGGATTAGCAGCACGATTACAACTTGAAGGTTTTTTTTCAGTGCGCTTGTCCAGCAAATTAGCCAAAAATCCACAAAGTATAAATATGAGAAACTGCAGTTCCTCAAACTATCGCTTCAGGCTAAAAATGACTTTACAAATGATTCAATCCCCACATTAAAATGTCCCAATTCAGCTATGAAGTCAATATGTTTACAGAAACCAGTTTTTGGTTCTATACCCGGTTTCTGCTTTTATGGCAAAATTGCTAGTATATTTTTAAATATCATTATGGCTTAAATGTATTCATTATTGGGAGAAGGGCTGTGTATCAGCAAGTGGATGGTGACTTTTTGAATTTCTTGACCAATCAAAGCTGTCCAAAGAAATCTGTGCTCCAAATTTTGGTGAGTGAAAGTCTAGTATTTTATTAATCTGTACTAATTAGCAAGATATGTATAGTTTATGAATTGTAGCTGCGAGATAATAACACGCACACTCCTATTCCTTTGCCGCTTCTCCTTAAATGTAAGAATATTAGAGGCTGATAAAGTGTTATGAACGCCCTGTTATGAATTTGCTGCTGATGACATTTCCTGTTTAGAATCTTTCATTGTGTTAAAATGCATCAATTAACCACAAATATCTAGACTGAAACAGGCCTGTGTGTGCGCACTGGCAGAAAATTTGAATAAAAACACACGTGATTAAAAGGCATCTTGGGTCAGTGACATCAGCACGAAACGCACCAGATGTCACCAGCGCCTGTGTGGGCGGAGCTTGTGATTGAGACTGAATGCTAATGAGGAGAAATAAGGGCTTTTCCCACACGCTTTGTCTCTGTACGGATCAGCAGCAGTGACAGCAAACTTCACAGGGACAAAAGTGTGCCACCTTACAAACGAGGGTCCCGGTGAAAAAGCAGATTAGGGGCGAGCAGCGTCCCAGATTAAACAGATCTGTCTGAGGTCAGGTGCAAAAAACCTGTGTGGTTTTTACTCACATCAACAATGTTAAATGCTATAGATCCTGCATCTTACTTTTCTTGTTTTTCATCACATAAATGTCAGGGATTGAGATTTATGAAACGCTTTTATTAATGAAAATTAAACCGTTCAGAATATACTTTTGTATGTGCAAAACTATTTTAATCTTAGCCTCATGTTTTATTCCACTTTAGGGACAATGGGGATGCACTGAATACAAGTACCTATACAAGTACCTATAAGGAGCACTTAAAATCCTTTAATTTTCTCAAAGGTCAACAGTGCACCTTATAATTTGGTATGCCTTATGTATGAATTCTGGCTGTTCTTACTGACCTCAAACCGATTTTATGTGGTCCACGGCACTCAAAAATCTGTCAAAAAATGTTTTAGTACAACTTTGGTAAGCTAAGGAGCTGCATGGATTGTTGGAGCATTACGGCTACCGTAGTCAGGAGCGTTGCGGGTCCAAAACTCTACTTCAGGTCCTAAAGTCAAACAAACACTGCAGCATCACTCAGAGTTAAAAACTGTCTAAATTCTTTCATCTTTAATAAACTGATCAGTGTTGCTGCTTTACCAGGTGTAACAATTAAGTTTAACATCCAGGCATCCATGAAAATAGAATTTATTAAACTTAGCGGAGTTAGAAGTTAGCAGGAAGTTAGCTTGCTAGTTTCCACCTAAACATGATAAACCATGTTCTGACTGAGAGATTTTTGAAAAAATTTAAACATACAGCTCTGCTATCACTTCCAACATAAATTAAGACAGAAAACTAAACAGCAGTGACGTTTATAGGGTTACTGAAGTTGGGGTAGTTGGCATGTGCATGTGCTACGTGCTAGCAACATAGCTATGTTAGCATAACATAAACACAGTGAAGCTGGAGGATGAACGTTAACTTTTTTCCACTCGATGAACACTGTGAGGGTTCCCTATGGTTAGGGACAAATTCAATCGCATGGCAGGATGCTGTAAACGGACCAAACTTCAGTCAGGAGAACAACTGAGATAATTCATCCACAATACAAGGTTAGCCACTAATATACTGCAACAGCATGGTGTTGATAGACACTAGACAATAGAGCAGCTGCGAGGGAATTCAACATTAATGAATTAATGGTAGGGAAGTGTTTTAATGCGCCTTATAATCCGGTGTATGAAAACAGACACTTTCATCGACTGTGCACCTTATAACCCGATAAAATACGGTACAGCACAAAATGTTAAATGGCATATAAACACACTAATGAGATATCACTTTACATATTGCCATTTGGACAGGTGTACAGCTTAACTTCAACATTTAATGTAAAGAAATATCCAAATGCAACTGCACAATGTGCTGTCAACCAAATAAATGAGTAAATAAACAGGCAGCTACAGTATAATCCTGTTTGTTGACTATGAAACCAGTATTTTGCCTTGATTACAGCCTTCTGCCTTTTTTTATTACATAGCAAACATTTCTATTTCATTTTGCACTGAAACAGCACACTGGTACTTTTAGACAATCTGTGACAGTCTTTGGATGGATGAAGGCTAGTCTTCTCTGCACCAGAAGGGCTGGCACTGACAGTGAAAATACATTTGAGACTTTATTGTTGTTTGCACTATAACCTAATTTAATTCTTTTAAGTTGCAGTATTTAAATATTTTTATTTCAGGTGGGTTTATTTCCTGACAAATCCTAAAAAGTGTATTTGTAATACTTTTCATTATTTTCTATCATATATTTGTTATTGCAATAATGGATTCAAAAACTGAGGTCAGTGTATGTAAAAGTCAGACTGCTCTAAAGGCACAAAGGTATATTTTTCTAATTTTGTAGCAGTATTATGTCATACAGGTAGAGAGAGGAATGCAGTATTTACGATCCACCTGGAAATTACCTCACTGGAAAGAAAAGAAATTTGAATACTACAAGCCGCTGCAAGCTGTGCAGTATTAAAACTGGTTAAGATTTGCGCAAGCTTGTTGACATCACCTCTGCATAAACAGCAAGAAGCAAAAGTGAAAGAAAGACTGGCGAACAAGGCTGATACACATGCAACCGGAGAACAAATCAGAAACTTGCGCAAGTCCAAAATGCCTCAGATAACGAGCCAAAACATGAGCCACGGGAAGGATGGAAGCGATGCACGGAGCACGAGGCATCTGTAAGTGTGAGGTTAAGTGCAGAGCTGCAGATGTTGTTGTCAAGCTGCTGCCTGAAGCGAACGTGGAGGATGCCGCTGCTCCCATCTGTGGTCATGTTAAATATTTAATGTTACAACAGCTACATGACCAACAGTTTCTGTAAGTGCCAAGGAAAACGAAACAGCAATTTGCATAAGAGAGAAGAGGCAGGCTGACACTTTTTAGAACGCATCGTTGGCTTTTAGAGAGAACAAGTGTGAGGTCACAGAGAGTCTCATCTCGCCTGGAACTAAACTTTATCTGATGTGTTTGTATGTTTCCATGCTGACTCCCAGTGATTTAGGAACAATGAGTAATCAAGGTCTAGCCGGGCCCCTCTGGAAGCACTCCACAGTTTGTTTGTGGAAGGAAATGAGGTCTCAGTGGATTGTGGTTTAGCCTTGTCACTCCTTCGGGTGTGAAAACAATGTAATTATGGCGCAATATCTGACAAGAAACATGAGCGAATTGACAGAATCACACTTCCAGCTTCCTTTCCAAGTAACTCCTCAGCTATTTGTGACCTTGCGGAAAGTAAAAGTCCAGATGGACAGGTCACATCTGCTCAGAGGAATGTATCCTCCGTCACCTCTGTACTCTTTCACCCTCAGGGCTTTGGAAATGTCAGGACTGTAAGGTTACCCTCTCTTTTCCTTCTCCCCGCTCCTCTGATTTCCTAGACGTTCGCTGATGCCCATGAAGAATGAAAGCCATGTGGCGTGACACTGGAGGACTACAACACAAACGACTTTGCAGAAATGAGTAACAAAGAGAACCCTGAAAAGATAGCAGGGTTCAAACTACAGTATCATAAAAGGCAGATTAAGAAAAAAAATCATATTGCAAATTCACTACACTGACTCACTCATTATCCAGTAGCTCTACAAGCTAAAAAAGACAAACAAACTGGCTTCTAAATGATGATTCACACCACGCCCACACTGGACCGTCCTCATATTTTCAAAGCTGTATGTGAAATTCCAGTGAGCGAAGACGGACCTTGTTTTTGACATCTTATCATAAAATTTCTATCCAGTCTGAACAGTCAATGAAAGACTTCTTTGTTCGAGTGATCAACAACCACTCCCACGGACATCCGTCCATGTCAACAAAAGCAACGTGATTACAACACCAGACACCAACAATCCTTACTGTCAACACTAACCAATTGAATCCAGTAAAACACCACAGTTAATGCAACACTAGTGACTGTAAATCATGCTCATTTTCTCCCACTTACAGCAGACGTCAGCCAGTGTGGGGCAATAAATGGAAAAGAAAGTTCAGTATGACTGCATGAATTATGCTGCAGCTGCCAAACACACCAATTTGTATTCGGCTTTTTTTTTAAAGGGTGTGTTTCTTCACGTTGTAATACAGCAAATAAGGCCATAAAAACCCTGCTGTTAAGCCATGACTATTTTTGAGAAAATTTTATCTTCAGCTCCTCCATAAATGTGGATATGACTAACTACAACTGACTTGGGACAATCAATAGACCCACACAGTCCAAGCATCCAAGTTTAACAGCAACATGTTAGTTTATATGTGCTATGGCAACCATTACACCAAGCCAGGGCGCCTCTGCTCAGCTCTGACCTGCACTGGTTACAAGCTGGTATGAAAAAACTAGAGGAGGAAGAAGAAATGCTGCACACAATGCGGCAAGTGCTTTTATTCTATACCTTAGCACCTTGTCTAACATTCACACACACTCACACACTCTTGGAGGGATGTTTCAGAGGTAACTCTGGGTTCACTATGTTGCCCAAGGAGATGCTTTAGCATGCAGACAGGAGGAGTAGGGGATCAAACCACCGATCTGACTGCTACAGGGGGTGCTCTTCCTCCTGAAAAAGCCACTCGTAACTATAATTGCTCTTAGGGCATCTAGTATTCTCGAAGGTGATGGAGGGGACAGGAACATTAGGGGTTAAACACTCTCCATCAGCTGTTTTAAAACTGAAGAAGAGATAAAATGTTGCCCAGTTGCTTTATTTTCAAGCCCTGAAGACAAATAAGGATGAGTTTGAACTTTGAATCATGCAAAGCTACACTAACAATATTCATGAATAAAGATATGGACCTGGAAATGAGCATAACAGATCAGTTTTATTGAGTCATTTATATATATATAAAAAGCTTTATGCTAGCTTCTATCAAGTGCAGAAATGCCCTACATCAGAATTATTTCAAATGACCAGCAGGGGGCAAATTCTCTAGTTGCATAAAGACGTCAGATTGTCAAGTCTATGAAAAAATAGCTTTCATTCGACATCTACTTGTGATCTCAGTAAACATTTTCCCAATAATTTTATGGCCACAATTGCTAGTTTCAAATCTGATATAATGCAACATGATGATAATTTGGAAAATAATGGTTCCAATAAGAGTAATATAGAGGGTTAAAGAAGGCTATAATTTTGGATGTGCCTGTGTATTTGAGTGTATAAGGTCAGTTTGTCCGTTGCGTTGCTTGCTACATTGAGGTTCAGAAAACACAAAAGGTGTTGTCCAAATCACTCAACTCTAGGCTTTAAAACAGGCTTCACAAGTAGGTGATGTCATAATGGGTATGTACATCTTTTATATACAGTCTTGTGATAATTATTGCAAAGCACTTAATAAGAATCTACTTTAGTGGTTCAATTATAGTCCTTCAGAGTGTAAAAATAACCTTTATTGTGAAATATAACAACAGTGCGAAAACACAGATTGCACGCCTAACACTCCTGTTTGCCCACACTCAAACTGACAGATGGCTTTGTTGATGCCACTTCTTATCCCTGTGCATATTTCCACTCATACCTCAGTCTCAATTTCCCCTTCAATCACTACAAACGCCGCTCCTTCCCTTTGAAAGCTGCTGAAAGAAGATGACACCTGGTCCAAGTCAAATTGCATTAAAATACCACAAATGTGTATGTTTTCACAATGGGTAGCCACAGTGTGATACATACCCCTGACCCTGGGTCAGTGCCATCGTCTCCGAGCAACAAAGGCCCGGGTTGAACATATACATTTCACAGATGGAGAACAAGGAAGCAGCTGCCCCAGTGCCTTTCAAAGAAGAAGCACGGCGTAGTTCTTGCTTATTGGCATGACTGGCCGCACATGACATCACTGGAGAGGCATGCATCCCTGCGTGTTGCTATTAGAAATGCATTGCTGTTTGCAGACAGGACTTAAACATAATGGAGGCACTGAGATGAAGTGAGCAGTGATGGAAGGATGAATGATAGACTGAACCCCAAATTACGTTAAAGTACTCTTTCATTGTCATAACTGTAATGCATGAATCTGAGTTGGTTTTGCATGCGGTGCAAATTGCAGGGTTTTCCCCCGGAGTATTACGAGCCCGGTGGCCCAACAGGCTTAAGCTGACCTCCTGCTGGTGGGACTAAGATTTTTGGCTGTAGACAAGAGCTAGAGCTAGTTAACTGTCCATGTTCACAATTAGCTTACAGCTCCAATTTACTGTTTTAAGTTATTCTGTGCTCTGTGGCTAGTCTGTACTATTGATTTGCTGTTAATTTTTCACAATTATTTTGTAATCTTTGGTCTTACTTCCCCTCTTGTTAGCCAGAAGAAAACACAAACTGCACCTCTAAGTCCATGTCTGTAACAGAGTTTCGTTCTGTCCTTAGCACGGCTTCAGATGACATCAGGAATGTTGCGGAATCTGTTTTATGTCAGTGGAAATAGAAAAAAAAAACTCGTTTCTGGGTGAAGATTTGCAGAAACTGTTTCTGTGTTTCTTTGTGAACAAGGAAAACAGATTTTGAAACGTTAAAGGTGTGAACTTTTATCTCCATTTCTTGTGTCATTATTTGCAGGCAACTGATTGGCCAGCCCTTCTATATCGTTACAGTTACATCTCTACCTGTTGCTTTAGCATGTTCTTCTCATATTCATGTCCTTTTTGCACATCCATGTGAACAGAGGTATTAGTCAAAAAGACGACGTGTGGCTGTAGCCTGGGATACTTTTGAGATGTGCTGCAGCATATCTGATGGAACGGCAAGCATCCGTGTCAGAGCTGGAACGTGATGCATCCACACCCAGTGTGTTCCCAGGGTTAGTTTTCCCACTTCTTTACAACAATCTGCCCCACCCTCATTATTATCACCTGTGCTTACTCTGCTACATCTGTTCCCAATCACACCACTATATAGACGCCCCTGCTTTCCTTCATTTATTTTCCAGATTGCCTTGTTCTTTTCAGATATTACCAGTGTTCCCAGTCTTCCTTGTGTTTTTGTTCCTTCTCTGGTCTAATGGACTCTGACTGAATACCAGCACATAGATTAAAGATTTGGATTTTAGATTATCTCTGTTGTTGGTGTTTGAGTCCTCCTCCTTCCAATCTTTAAACCTTTAGCCAGAAGTGGAAAATAAACATCTGATTGTTTCTCTTCGTCTCCGTCCTCTCTCCTTCAGTGTGCAGAGCTGCACATTTACAGCTCGACTGTTTTCTCTGCACAATTACTGTTATAACGGGTTAATAGCGTTATATTAACTGAGTGCATCATTCATTTGTCTGCACCTAAAAGGCATTTAAGCTCCAAAATCTTAAAAAGATTTATATTTATATACCATATTTATTAATAAACCTTCACTGGTTGGTGTTATTATGAAGACCTTGCTCTAGAAACAAATATGTAAGAAATACATGTGTAATAGAGGATGAGTCAAGCCTGGAGAATATTAGAATACATACAGTTACATGTATAATAACAGTTTAAGATATACGAAGTGCAGTAACCTCTAATATTTGGATTGAAAAGTGACCAGACACATTTTCTGGGACTGTTTTACTCCCTCGGATGAAGTCATAAATCACAAGGTGTTTCACGGGTGAGGAGGGCTTAAACAGAGAACTAAATCACTCGACTATACCTTAGCCTTGGATCTTTCCCAACATCTCGGATTTCTTAAGTATTCACATGACAAAGGTCATGAAAACAAAAGCTATGGGAAGAGGAACAAGTCAAGTGATTGTTGCGCAATAACTAAGGATTCACCACAATGCCAAAACACACATGCTCGAGAACAGCGTCTCTACTGCTTGATCACATTACTGGGAGAGAGCCGTCAAATTTTTTTGAAGACCTGCACATCAGCTATTCATGTTAAATGAGGCAGCCAAGAGAATCTGGCTCAGCCTGTGATGTTAAACTCTCACTCGCAGAACAACACTTCCTTAATAAGATCAGGATCAGTGCTCAAGAGGTGAGTTTGAATCTTAATGACTGGCCAGAATCACTGATGTAGCAAAAGAAAAAAAAAGCATGGACATTAAAGGAGTAAATTAGTGTCAAAACGGCTCTACTCGTGGGAAACTGACTGTCATACCCATTAAGTAAGACTGAAACCATCATTCCTAGGCTTTAACGCTGCATCTTCTGCACGTTCTTCTGTTTGCCGGAGAGCTACATTTCACTCTGGCAGCCCTACAGGTTGAGCAAACAGATCGTTCTTTGGCAGAGCACCAACATCAACAACAATCAAGAATCATGGATCACCAAATAGGGTGTGGGAATGTGCTCCGGACAAGAGCAAAGCTTGATCTCAAGGCAGAAAGTACAAAGATTTTTGTTCGACCGCACAGCTTTTCACTCATGTCTAAAATAAAATACTCCCTTTTTCATGTACCAGGCTGCTATAGTTAACTAAACAATGAAACCCAAATGAAAAAATATTATGTAGATCCAAAGCTATCCATACATTTCCCCAACTGTGTATCAACTTCAAGGTTATAAGGAGGCCGAGAAGGAGTGTACGCCCCGGACTGGCTGCCGGGTTATCAGAGGGACTGACAACCGCCAGCCCATTTAGAGCCACTAATTAAATGAACAAGCTGTCTTTGGACTTTTAGAGAAAATCCAGATATGCACATGGAGAACATGCACTCAGAGAAGAGAGAAAAAAAGTGACGTAAAATATTTTAGAAGTATTTTTAGATTTTGGAAATTTGATCAAAGTTGTCAGTAAAAACAGCTGGAGGTATGTAGAACATCTGCATTTGAGTCAAGCGTAGCATTTTAATTTCTGCATAATAAGAGTATCTATATTTAATATGATGTCTGTTAAGAATCCAGAAAACTTTGGCTGCCAAGGTAACGGGAGAATGAAATGATTGTTTAATAATTCTGGTGTTTTAAGGCTTGATTTATTTATTTCATCTCATGTAAGTTGTGGACACTAGCACAAAAGCAAGACAATGCTGCATGGCTACATGTGAGATGACGTGAATATATCCCTGTGAACCTTCAGTGAGAGGGTAAATGACATTGTGTCTTATAATTCCTTGATTCAAAGATCAGGGCAGTGAGCCCCTCCCTGTGTCCTGCAGCCCTGAGACTGTGCGTTTAAACCAAGAGATCAGACACCCGTAATCTCCATTGTCCCGTCCTGGGTAGACGGCAGGGTCCTAGCATGGCCCACTTTAACAAGCAGGGCCATCTGCAGTGTCACAGATGGCGCTGATAGAGTCTTACAGGTTCCCACATTGAAACAGAGGGTTAACCTGATATGAGCTGGTTCACTGAAAAGAAAAATCAACACATGTTGAGGGAGAGCGAGGGAACCCCCCCCCCCCCCCCAAAAAAAAAAAACAGAGAAATTGTTGCTTTAGGTAAATCATCATAATCTGCACAAGTATGCAGTTGAGTATGTTTATAAGCCCAGAATAACACGGCAACTATTTTTCACACCGTATCTGCTTCTTTTTCTCAGGTCTCTGTATTCAACCTGGATCGCCTGAAACACATGCTTTTGATTACGATGTTATTCTGTCAGAATCAAGGTATCTTTGATCCACCTCATCCACTCCCCTTTTTCCCTGCCCCTCCGAAAACAATATCCACAGTACAGCTCCCCCCACCTCTTGGCCCACCCTGTTCAAACTAACAATTATGTTCTATGCTAAACAAAGACCCAGCAGCTTTATGACAGGAGTGAATAGACATCATCAAGGAGATAAATGAGGCCTTTCTGTCACAGACTGGTGCCACCGTGGCATTTAGTTTAAGGGTGAGCAAACAGCGGGGGCAGTAAAAGAAGACAAGGGCACACTTTGAGGACACATGTAGTGAAAGAATTCAAATCAATGGTTATCAATGGGTGCTGCCCGAGACATTTCTTCTCTTAGACAAAGTGCTGCCAAGGTAACAACCCAGACGTTAAGTGAATGGAGAGACGTCCCACTGACAGCTTTATTCAAACGGATCCCGTGACCGAGATCGCAGTCACCGATTGGCTGCTGGGCGATGAAGACGCCAGGCGTCGTCTCAGCACGGGGGCCGTGACCTTGACTTCACGATAAGGTGAAGACTGGGACCGGGAGACTCCAAGCTCTGATGGGCAAGTGCGCCCCATCTTTGTGTTGCTCAATAGAGAGGTAATGAGTCACACAAAGGTTCCCAGCAGCCAGCCGGCTGGCATGCAGCTCGCCGGCACAAAGAGATCTGCAAGGGTAGACTTTTGCCCCAACGTCGGCCTGTTTCAGCGCGGCAGCTGTTCAAGACCTGCTTTCCATTTCATTTGCACAAGCGCTTTTATGTCTGTATCCCACTCAGACATATCACTGTGCATGTATATGTGTGAGTTTATCTTTTCTAGCTGGATCATCTGACACATATCCACTTTACCCCCATGAACTGGAAGGTGGGGATTCTGGAGAGTGGGTGTTTTCAGCCTCGGAACATAGACTGTATGACTCTATAGCCACCATACAGTTACTATTTTTTGTGGCTTTCTGTTTTCAAGCCTCAATTTCATCATTATGGCCACCACCATGATCATTTTTAGGAGTCAGAAGTGACCATATATGTAGTTTGAAGGGCTAAGTTTTCAGATAAAACTGCAAAGCTTGATTAGAAAGGCACAGATACAGGTTCAGCCAAGGATGAGGAGATCTTCTACTAACTGGAATGCCCAAAGTTGCCCCTGACACACTGGTGAGTGCATAGGTAGAAAGCATTCATCAAAGCTGAAGCACAGACTTCTTGGACAGGCTGTTAGTACAATTAACTTCTCAGCAGCACATATTATTTGCCAGATAATTCCACTAAAAATGCTCAAAAGTGACAAATACCACAAACGTGGCTGAGATGTCCAGGTCAGAGACTCAAAGTAAACCCTGTGTGATCATATTTCAGGACTTCGGCTCTAAATACGGGTGTGGCTTCATGCGGAATGTGCCTAGGAAACATTTGGTCGTGAAAAGTTAAGCTCTATTTGGACACATCTGACCGTGATGCAGAGTTTGAATGCAAATGAATTCTGAGCTGCTTTGAAGGACTATCTAGTCAAATTTGTTGTGCGCAGATAGAAGGGCAAACCTCTCACACAGATAGGTGTGGGTAATTTGTGTATTCCAATATTCAAAACAAAAAGTGCCTAATAGGCTCGCTAATCTGCTCTGTGTTCATCTTTATTATGCAGCACTTTCCCCACAGATACACGATTTCTGCCGACCTCATTTGCCCATTTGACTACTTGATTAAATTTTCTGTGAGGTAACAATAAAACCACCAGTGACACTTAAAAATGTGAAGGAGTTGGAATGCACTTCACAAACTATTTCAGTTTTTCCCAGAAAGTGAAAGGAAAACATGACACACACTAAAACACAAACAAACCCTGATGTCGGGTTGGAGTTTAGCAGTATTCCTAAAGGAGGACAGAGCCAATATGAAAGTCAGTGCTTCTAATGAAAGACACCTTCCGCCGCATTTTAAGCTGCAGGCTGACAGCCAACAGATGGGGCTTGAGCACAGCACCGCCTTTAGGTATTTTTCTCTGGTGCATCACATCCTACTATATCAGATACACCCCGAGGGAGGGAATACTCTCTTGAGATAAAACGATGTGAACAATCCACAGCAGACCGACCCTCTATTAGTCCTGTGATGCAACAGCGGTCAACACAGCCCTCGCATTTCCCATAAAAGACTCCCCATAAAAAGCTATTTCCAGGAACCTTTTCTCCTGGGTCTGAGAGCGAAAACAAGTCAAAACCGCAACTGTAGTGACCGAAACTGTAAATCTTGTTTTTAGACAATCAGAATACTTTCATAAGGTAGCAGCTGATACATATAAAACAAAGCCACGGGGTCACGTTTCATATGAAAACAAACCTGAACTCCTGTCCTGCTGTGATGACCCTTGAAATCACTGTTTCACACACCTTGGGGCATCAAAGCAGGATCGCTATCCTGCCTTCCTTCTTTTTGGTTGCATTCACTTTCTCTGCTGATTTACTGCTTTTCACTGTTGACCACAGCACTCATACTTTACCAAATTAACTGAGGAGAAAAAGTTTTCCAGTCAGTTTTCTTTGCTTCCCAAGCCCATATTCCATTTATCAGGACAGCCCCTGCAGTACGATCAGCTTCCCTCCAACAACAGCACGGCAATTCATACTCAGCACAACGGCAGCTTTAAACAGTTAAAAGTTGAGATCAAACAACTATTGCACTGTTACATTTCTTGACAGTACTCTTGTTTTGCCTTGTGCTATAAATCCAGCGCTCCCCTTTTTGTCCCCTCTCCCTATCCTGACTCACCGCAGCAGGTTTATTTCAACTTGAGCCAAGATGAAAGCCAAGAAAGAAAGACTTAGCCCAACAGGAAAGCTAAAACCAAATCAAACTTAAAGTCCCATCCATCTATCCGTCCATCCATCCATCATCTCCCCAATTCAGGGTCACAGAAGGGCTGGAGTCTATCTATCTATCTATCTATCTATCTATCTATCTATCTATCTATCTATCTATCTATCTATCTATCTATCTATCTATCTATCTATCTATCTATCTATCTATCTATCTATCTATCCATCCATCCATCCATCCATCCATCCATCCATCCATCCATCCATCCATCCATCCCCCTAATTCAGGGTCACAGAAGGGCTGGAGCCCATCCATCCATCCATCCATCCCCCTAATTCAGGGTCACAGAAGGGCTGGAGCCCATCCATCTATCTATCTATCTATCTATCTATCTATCTATCTATCTATCTATCTATCTATCTATCTATCTATCTATCTATCTATCCATCCATCCATCCATCCATCCATCCATCCATCCATCTGCTATTGATGCCTGCTATGCTCTCTTGCTGCTGCTCTGTCTGCCTTCTACATATGCAGATATGAGCATGGAAGGTCAGGAAGCTCCCAGATTCATGCTGCCAAATATTACTGCAGTTATAAATAATAATTTTCTTTTGTCTGGGTTGTTTGAGGTGTACCCATATACAGGATGCAGAGCCATGTGAAGTAATCAAACACAGAGTAAAACCAGACAAACTGACAAGGACAAAGGGAAACACTGACTATACACATGCAGAAGGATGAAAATGAGATACAAGTGAAACAGAAAGTAAACAAAAAATAATTAACTAACACAAAACCTTGACAGAAGTGGTGTGACTGAATTAAAACTCAAGTAACAAAGCTCCTCTGCTGTAGATGGTGTGAGCGGTATGAAGATAGAAAGTAGAAAAAGCCCCAACAGCCCTACAGCAGTTTCGATGGAGGTTATAAATCTGGGTTTGCGTCAAATATAATTTCACTTTATTCCACCAATCCCCACTTCCCAGAGTGCTGAACACTTAGGTGTTATCCCCCCACTTAGCTGCTGATGAACTGTGCCATTTCTTGTGTGTACAGTATACAAAGCAGTAGTTTGTTATGGTAGACTTACAGAACACAGCTCCACACAAGCTCTGGACAGACATAATGCCGGGGTGTGTGAGAATCTAAACAGGTGGAGTCTGTGGATTTACCTATTGTGCAGAAACAACAGTACGACATTTCTTTCAACACATGTTTCCAGAGCTCAGATATCAGTGGAAGTTCCCTCTGAACTCCCCAGTGAGCTCTTCAGGCTGGTTACTGGGAATTTCCTTCAGGATGAGAATCAATTTCTTGGAAATATGTCAGAAATAAGCTAGAATATCCCATTTTCTCTTAATTACATAGATAACGGTAAGAACTGACAGTGGAAGTTTGAGGTGTTATGAGATCAGTAACAATGGTCACAATAAACCTCAAAGGATTTCCTTGGAAATCTAAAGAACTCTGTTTCTCTTTCAGTCTGAGTCACAGGATGCTTGATTACTCCAGTTTGACTCCAGTGAAGGTCTGCAGTCAACACTGAGTCTGGAGCCCCTCATTTAAAAAAAACTCACTGTGGAGTGATTTATACACAAGTGCTGAAAAGCTGCATTAAATATTAAACCAAGCAGATTTACTGCGAGTACAAAGCGTGTATTTTCAGGGTTGATTGGTGGTCAGTAAATGTTTAATTCAGAAAACTGAAAAGCAGAACATAATGGAGAACAGGTCATCCATTTTTATGGCACTGCACTTTTTTGCTGCTATAGCAGGATGGTCTCTTCCCAGTGGGGCTGCTGGGAGCGGAACTGGCTGAATCCCAAAAAAAGAAACTAGGATACTGAAAAGAGGGACAGTGATAGAGAGAGACTCTGAGAGCTCAGAGAAAGCTTGCAGTCAGAAGGGAAGAACAAAGTATAAAAAAAAAAGCCGGAGGCAGTGGACAGGCTCCGAAATTACTGGCGAAAATAAAAGATTAATCGGGATGGCGAGGAAATGTCCCAGACGAGGAGGGTAAGAAGAAGAAGGGAGGAACAAAAGCTGAAGGAGGGTGAATTTATGTGCTTCACGGCACAATGAGCTGGTTAGTGAAGAGTCATCCTGACCTGTCCAGTGTTATCTGAGGCATTAAACCTCGACTCGTCCGAACAAACGGAAATCCGTGTTTTTCCTAAAACAGAAATAATCCCCAGAAGACTGCAGGAATAAATAAAGGAATGAGTTTAGACAGTGACATGGTGTTGAAGTGTCAAGAGGCAGACCAACAAAACCTCTGTATCCAGGTCAGTTTGTTCAAAAACACTCCAGCAGCCTCTTGTATCACCAAAAGTGCAAATCAGTGTGACGGGAGAAAGCCCAGAGGAGGGAACAAGCACAGCAGGGGGCAGATAAGACCGCAGAGAAAGAGTTGGACTCTGAAATGACAGAAGTCAAATGAGAGGAGCAGAGGGAGGTTCATGAGATCACTTGGAGAAGGTTTTTTCTTCAGCAGTACCTCCTTTTGTGTATTTTCTTGTCGTTTTTGACCATTTGATTGATAAAAGTGGCGTCGTCTGCCTGAAAAATCTGACAAAAACACAATGGTTAAACATTAAAGTTATGATGAGATCACACAGGGAGAAAGCTATAAGAATGTAAGCAACACACTGTCTCCTCCCACACGATGAACAAACTCAGTGTGACCTTTGCTGATTTGCTTACTTAAAAAGCGTCGCTGAATTTTGTGACAATGTTGCTAAGTTTGCGAGGTCGACATGAACCGAAGCACCATTATCACTGCTGTGAGAGGAGCGGCAGGCTGTCAAGCAGAGATGGTAAACAATGTCACATTTTTAGAGCGCATTAGACCTTGGTGAACTGAAACATTGATAAAATCATGTAAATGATCACTGAGAGACAAAGTTACAGGCAACAGAATATCTGTTTTTTCAGAGAGAGTTTCTATAATATGATGATGATATGGGACGATTTAGTCACTGAGTTTCAAAAAGAAATCAAATACTTTGCCTGACTGCTTTTAATCTTTAAATACATTTGTATTTTCTCTGGGTTTTACCAGCACGTGGCAGGATGTAATGCACTGTTACCAGTCAAATGTCATTAAACAACAAAAACAGACTAAGTATGTACAACTTCCTGCTGGGAGTCAGACCGGTAAGGCCTGTGTGGTGTGTGAGATTAGATGCTACTGCACAAACAAGGGAAACATGCAAAGCCAAAGAAAGACGGCCACGGCTGTCAAAAACTCTCACGGACAAATCTAGCACTGCAACCACGGGAGCGCTTTGGGGTCAGAAAAGTTTCTAAAATCGACCTAAAATCAACCTCCATCCATCCATTCGCTTCCGCTTATCCTTTTTCAGGTTCGCGGGGGGGCTGGAGCCTATCCCAGCTGTCTTAGAGCAAGAGGCAGGGTATGCTCTGGACAGGTCTGTCACAGGGCTAAAGCTAAAATCAACCTAAAATCTGAATCTCAGTGTAAGACATATGTCTGCGTGTGTTTGCTTGTTTCTCTGGCCACAAACTCCAACTACACGATCAGGATTGGAGCAGCCAAACTTGGCAGAAGCATACATCTTTGCCCCCTGATGGGTCTTATCTTTGTTAGATGTTATGATTGCCTAGTTATAGTTGCCTAGTAACCACCTATCAAAGAGCCAAAATTACCTGTTTTTTGCCTTTATGCACCTACAACACCTTATAAAAGCATTGTATCGTTTTATTTTCACAGCCAACAGCAGAAATAGGCCAAAGAATACTGTAATTGAAAACAAACATCTTAAATACATGGAGAAATCCAAAGCTTGAGCACCTAAACAGCCATTCTAATATGGGAAAGACACCTAAAACCCTCAATGTCACAGCTTCTGCTTCTGAGGACAAAGGAAGCAGATAAAAATAGACCTAAAGTGACGGGCTTAACGTTTACACACACCCACATATCCAACAGGTGCCTTCTGTTTTAGCATCACTCGGGTGATGGTGCGGTGATTGATGAAAAGGCTCTTTCATCTTTAAAAGACTCAACCTGGCTGATCCGTGCGCTTGTATACAGAGGCAGGGTGAGGGAAGTTCACATTCCAGTCAAAGCCCAGTCTAAACACCTGCATGGCAAAGACTGCTGAACAATCACACGTGTTTCCTGCCTGTTAAAAAGCCACTCTGTCAGTTTCAACTTACATTGCTCCAGATTTTTCCAGCGTTTAGTAACATTGCATGAGTTTCTTTAAAGTCATGACGCACAGTTGTGGTCAAGGATCACTTATAGAGTAAAATTCACTGCAGTCTATAATGTTGTGTTGGTAAAAAGTCTTTGAAATATAATTGCAAGCATGCACTTAATTTAAATCTCTTCATATTTTTTACATGTATGACTCACCATCAGTGTTTAAGATCCTTTATCTTTTACTTCCTACTAATGTCTAACAGCCGACAGCGGGCCGGCTATTCATGTGGACTTCAGAAGAATTCCACTTGACTTTTTATCTTTTTTTTTTTGCCTGCAAAGATCCAACTTCTCTTATGAATAATACCATTGCATAATATTTAAATGTGTCTTGGTGCCGGTGGTGATCTGAGAGGAAGGGAAAAGCAGGGTGGGATATAAAGTCATTTAAAGGCAGTCTTGAGTTAGGGAATCAGCACGGGTGCCCTGAAAGGCTTCTTGTGAGACAAAGGCCAGCCGACAATGGTTTTACAGCCCTGCGAGCTGTCAATATTTCTCCAGGTTGCCACGGAAAAGAATGTGGTGCGACGTCGTAAATGCATGCTGCAGTAAAGTTAGTCTAACCTGCACAGACGTGTATATTTGATCTTTGGAGGAAATGTTGTAGTTTCAGCTGCAGTACAGGATAACAGATGCGTGTGGATAGACGTTTGGGCAGATGTTGTGGAAGAAATCTTCCAGTTTTGTCTGTTGGCGACGCTCCTGGATGCACTAACTGGAGCGCTATAAGGTGCTGAGAGATAACAGCCATGTTTTAAAGACTCCACATTGGGAGATTGGAAGGGCGACATGTTGCAAGTCACAGGTTAATTTATAACAAAAAATAAAGCAGTTAGAGAAAATGTCACAATGTGGGTAAGCCCAGAATCATGATTAACATCTGATTACTTGCCGTGCCCTACGGAGGTCATGTTAGCCATAAAACGACAGGCACTGTACTGAAATCTGAGTCAACTTACAGGACCTGGAGGAAGTAAAAGACAAAAAAGCAGCCATGAGTAACAACCAGGACGAATGACTTTGTTTACTTTATTGATCTGACAGTTTAATTAGACCAGGCCCAGGACTGGGTTTTGTCGGCCTGGCGACCTGTGGCTATTCAGCCTCATGTCAAACGGTAAATCCACTTTAATTGGCCGGTCAAGTCTTTAGAGGGCGAGTGATAAGCAAGATGGAGGCGGCTGTGTTTGCTCTTTTGTGTTTTGATGGGCTGTGATTGGAGGGGGTTGGGAGGTCAGCGGGCTTTTAAGGTCAGGGGGTGGGTGGCTCCCCCTGCCACCAGTGAATTGGAGAATTTTATTCATTAACTGTCTGTGTGGTAGAGACGCTCACATACACCTCAGGGCAGAGAGACGCGTTATCACGATGCTTGATTTCTGCTCTAAGCAAAACCTTTCACCAACAACAAACCAACGGTTCACTTTCTCTGGAGGAACCGGAGCCTATTCACCTGAAAATATACAAAAGACCAGCAGAGGGATTTTAGCAGACAGCCTGAGGAGCACTTGCACTCATGGAGGGTCCCACCGCAGGAATGCAATGTGTAATAACTAACACGTTTCACTCAATCAAAGCAATGAAAAGCCTTAACCATAATTTTAGCGAAACGCCTCCTTTCATAAACAAACAGAGCCTCCAGCTTCTCCCCCTTTCTCCCCTAATGACACCAGCTATCCAGGCCAATTTAGGGAGCATGTGTGGGGTGCAAGGTCTCAGAAGTGCAAGGGAGCGCTGTGGTTTCCTGGTCACTGGCTTTTTGGGAATGGTTGACTTGACAGAGCGGTTCAGCAGAAACCACTTCAATCGCAGGCCAGGCAACCCACCCGGGGCTGAGGTGCTGAGACGCACACGTGGTTAATGAGGCCTCGTGAACGGGAAGCCTTCAGTTCAGTTTGGTGCAAAGACTCAACTTTAAATATAGAACACAAAACCAAACAACGAGTTTGGTCCAGCTTGATCAGCTAAGAACTTTTTTTTAATAATCTGCTCCATAAAAATGCAAAGTCATGGAGATGAATATAAACCGCAAAGGAAGTAGAAAGAAATGACATCAGCTATATGACAGTTGAATGAAAACAACAAGCCTCAGCATCAAGGCTGTCTCGGCCTTCTCTGTGTCTGTCTGGGAAGAGGAGGAAAGGGGGGGATGGTGCAGGAATGAGTGAGCAAAGTCTTTGAAAATCTGCTCTATAATTAGCTGGGCTACTATATCAATGGAAGGTTGTCTGGACCTGCAGAAATATGCATTCTGATAATGAAAGGGAAAAGAGAAGCGGAGAGTCGAAAAGCAGTGATGTATTTCCTCTCTGTGTCTTTCTCCCTCTCTGTTCCACCATTACATAAACTAATCTCAGTTACTTGACAAATAAAAACCGAATCACATTAGAGGACGCTACCGATAAAATTTGATTTCCCTCACTGACAAAACATTTCCTTCCTACGTTATCTGAAGCTCTGTGATGAATTCCACCATTGACAAATATTGACTTTGGATGGACTCGTCAGCGCTGCCTCACTTAGTAAATCAAAGTCGCAGTAATGGCTCAACTGGATCAATTAAATGCATAAGAGAACGCTGTCGGCAGAATAATGTGGGTTATCGGTCTGAGCTGCTTCAGCGGAGTTTAAAGCACCGAGGGGACACGCTACTGCCATCCACAGAACTTCTATTACAGGCTTGCAGAGCTGCACGACAGTCACATAGATGAAGTGGAAGACTGGAGTGAAGTCCACAGACAGGATGGTTCGGAACGTTCGTCATGGGCAGTTTAGGCAGGAGAAAAGCTCCTGTGAAAGTGAGGAACTGCTCTCGTCTTAAATGTTACATAAAATGCAGTGTTTGTGTGTCAGAGAAAGTACTGCGTGACCTGATTTGTTTCATTTCAAACACGTTTGATGACTTCTTTGACAGATACAAATGTAGTAAATGTGTCTTCTGCACACTTTGTCTTATCTTAAAGATAAGGTGTTGGTTCTGGTTGACCGTGGAATTACAAGCCATTTTACTGCATTATTCCAGTAACTACGCCCAGGAAAATGGCACAATTTTAAATGTACACATCGATCGTGGCTCAAGAGTTGGGTGTTCGTCTTGTAATCGGAAGGTTGCCAGTTTGAGCCCCGGCTCGGACAGTCTCGGCCGTTGTGTCCTTGGGCAAGACACTTCACCTACCGCCTACTGGTGATGGCCAGAGGGGCCGATGGTGCGATATGGCAGCCTCGCCTCTGTCAGTCTGTCCAGGGCAGCTGTGGCTACAACTGTAGCTTGCCTTCACCAGTGTATGAATGTGAGAGTGAATGAATAGTGGTATTGTAAAGCGCTTTGAGGGGTCCCGAAAAGTGCTATATAAATGCAATCCATCATTACTATCATTATATCACGCCCCCTTCTATTTTTCATGAATGCCAATATACGTATACATAAAAAAGCCAAAAAAAGGCCAAATCGTTAGATGACAGTTCAGGTTTTTCTGTCAGAGTTTTTAAGTCGTTGGTTGACTCCTGCCAGTCTAAAGTGTCAAGCTCCATGTTTTTTTGTTAATACCAAAGCTAAAACCATTAACTGTTAGCTAATGTATCGTTCAAGAACCAGGGAAACGTTACAACCGAATAGTGTATTTCTAGTTCCACTGATGTCCAGTAAAGTGAATGAGGTCAAGTGATATTCGCTGCTTTCGGTGCTGTATGTTGACAAAACTATTGATCATACCTCATAATCTTTGAATTCAGGTGTTTTCAGTCCCATTTCTACACCCAACAGGTGCCTTTACAAACATCTGTAAAAGAATGGGTCATTCTAAAGAGCTCACTGAAGTCAACAGTGCAGTGGTTAGGTCTGATTTAGACTTGTGCAGAGAATCTTTGAATAGAATATGACGTAACCATACGTAAGTGGGAAACAGGCATTTATGCTCATGCTGGTGCAGTACATGTTAATTACTGTATGGTCATGCCCCGGTGTTTTATATGAAGTGCCATCCAACTTGACAAAAATAAAATGCTAGGACTTTTCCCCCTCCTGGGTCTCCATTCTTTGTTGTCGACAGTTTTTCCCAGAGGTAAACATACTCGTCCCTCTAGTTTTTCCACTTCTTTGTACATTCCTTCACGTCCATTCTAACAGTTTAACCAATTTCCCTTTAGGAATTTGTTGACATTTGTGAATCCCTGCATTGATGCTAAGATTGTTATTTCTTATATCGAGACAATGACTCATAAATTCAAACACTGCCAAAAATGCACAGCAGGAATCAATGCCGCTGCTCAGGCCAGTCAAAATAGTTGCAACCCGATGTGTAGTTACATTTCACGGATGCACATCAGGTTAAGTCATTACTAGTGAAACATACGTCAGGTATAACAGTATTCCACCAATGCAACAAGTCAGTTAGTGAAATTTCTTCCCTTCTAGATATTCCAAGATCAACTCTTTAATTGTATAATTGTGACGTGAACCTCACATGAACATCTGTACAAAAACTGTGCACTGGGAGCTTCACTGCATGGGTTTCCATGACTGTGTGCAGAGGTGCACATATGTTTGGTCTGTGCCATAACAGTGCTAAGTGCACAATTAAGAATTAGAGCTATAACGGGTAGATTGCTCTACACAAATCCAATGCATCATTAAATTGTACTCAACAACCACCCCCACGACTGTCACAGCATCCAGGTTTAACAACTTGGCAGAAATCACGCAGTCCCTCCTTTGCTCTTAGCAAAAACAGTTTTCTTGCAAGCAGCTGAAGCTACAAATTAAAACCAGACAGCTTCCAGTAGTAAAAATCTGTCCCTTCCCGACAGACGCTCTATATTCATATGCCAATATCTCTTTATAGAGCTTATGATCCGATGTGAACTAATGCCAGCTCATTGGTATTACTTCTGTTGTTTGAAGCCTTTCGTCAGCATTTTACGGCGTTACTGAAGGTTTATGTTGTAATACTACAACCAGTAACAAGTCTTATCACTTTCAACTGCAGTCACAAGATTATCAGGTAAGACTCTGCACACAGTTTGCACACGAAGGTCTTGCAGTGGATTTAGGGAGTTCAGATCTCGTGCTGGAGTTCTGCTCAGTTTGTCTCTGTGCTGCTCTGAGTCTGCTCTGTTCCTCCTTTATTCTGGATTTATTCTTCTGCAGTCTCTGGCGTGGTTTGTACAAGGAATGTGGTGAACTGCCAGCCATGCGCTCTTGGACCAGAAAAGCCAGAGGGCCACTTGCCGCCACAACTATTACAGCGCTTCATTCGTACTGAGCCAGTGTAACCTAAAACCCAGCAGAGTCCTCTAACATGAGACTACACGGAGGAGCTCTGATGGCAGTTCAGCTCACTGATGGGGTGTCACAGGAGAACTGTTCAAACACAGGACTTATATGACTTGTATGTGTTTGCGTGTGTCCAAGAAAGAATACCAAAAAGAAATGACAGATTTTTACTTTACAGAGGCAATGCACAAGAAATCAATGAGAGTGAGAGCATCAATTTCAGTGTTTAAAGACAGATTTGCTAAAATGTAAAGTACAGTACAGCACCTATACAGCTGGTGTAGCTGATAAAGAATCAAAGCAATCAAAGTAAAAGTGAAAGAGATGCACAGCATTCCCAGCAAAAAAGGACTCGTTTGACCCAAATGTGTCAGCATCTCAGCCTGGATTTAAAAACATGCCTGCATGCAAATATTACCACAGCGAGCTGCAATATTAAAGCAGCAGGCTGCTAACGTGGCACAGCAGAGCAATACCTTACCAACAGGTTAGCATCTGATCCTGCATGATTCACTATTGGCGAATGAATCTACATTGCGTCCTCCACCTCCAGCAGTCGTCCTGTGGTCAAGTCACAGCCACATCATGAAAGCCACCCCACCCCCCCTCGCAGTGCCTACTGAGCTATCTGTGCTCCATTTACACCAATTGTCATTCAGATAGGGCAGGGTACTGCTGTTTATGGCTACCCGTGACACACATTAATATGAAAAGCATAATTAAGAGCAATTAGGCTTTTCTAGGGAAGGGGGTTAGCTAGAAACACAGCATGCAAAATCTGTTGTGGCGTTTCATCCAGTAATATTACTTGCATGTATTACTTGTATGTAACAACAGTAAATGTTTAAAATGGGGATAGAAGCAGCTTGAATTAAGAGAGGATTGCGATCACTTGAAAGGGGTAGCTACCATCACCGTTGCCTTTGACTTACAGCTTCAAGATAACCCATGAACGAGAGACTCCTACTGATCATGTGCGGCTTATTGTGACTGAATCCTACAAAACAAGCCACAAAAAACTACACACATCTGTTGATTAAAAGAAATCTCCGAAGAAATCTTAAAGTTTATATTGAGTTTAAGAGGGGTCAGCAGATATCCATCCTGCACATAAATACCTTAAGGCAAAGTAACCCATTCACAGACCTCAGGAAGCAGGTTCTGCATGGGGAACATGCGAGGACTTGCTGAACGTAAACTAAAAGAGGGGGGGTAAATGCACTGGGGTATATCCAGGCTGCAGAAACTGTTCTGGGGATGGATAATTGTGGGATGTGGACAGAAGAGAGAGGGGTATGCAGGTTCTCTAAGTGCTTACTTGAGAGGGGTGTCATTTTAAACACACACACATACACACACACACTTATCAAAACACATCACCCCCGAGTCACTCAGGGAAGGGAGATTAAAGGAGCGAGGGGATGGCCACATGCTGTGTTATCAGGCTAATGAATGCTTTCTGGTGGCCAAGCAACGTTTTACATATGAAGAAGGGCAAGTGTGAATAACATGTTTAATCTTAACACGCCAAGAAGTCAGCTCAGGGCAAGAAGTCTTTCTGTTTTTACAAATAACAGCAGCCCACACCGACACTCACCGGAGCTTTTACTTGTCAGAAGGTTACCGTAGTGAGAAGGACGGAGGAAAAAAGACCTGCTTGCTTCTTTAATTCATTCACGGTTAAAGTGAATTATGTTGGAGCTTGATCACACATGGGTGAAAGTGAAAGGGCCAGAGACAGGGGCATCATAATCCTCAAACTTCCTCATATCGGTATTATGGCAAATAACTTTAGGGATGAGCCTTTTCCTCACATATCACAGCTCCATATCCTCCATGTAATATACACCAAGACTGCCATGATTCTGATGGTCTTGAAAGGGGAGATGACCAAAAATGATCAAACTGAATTTTTCCTGCTCAAAACGAGCCTTTGGGGGATGACTGCACAGGTAAGCAGGACTAGTCTATAGTAGTTAAAGCACACCTGTTGCCTTAGTTACCAGGACTCTTTTAGCTCTTTAAGAAAGAAACATTATGGTAAAATGGGTTAAATTAAGCCCGACAAAATACAGATTAAAAACCTTTTTATTTTCTTTTGGTAGAAGGTCAAAATTCTCTACTTGAATGAAAAACATTCATGCATAAGTTTGAGCTCATTAACAGTGGTATCATTTTTTAAAAATTCAAATCTTCTCTTTCATTGATGCACACATGTTCTCTTTAATCATAGCATATTTAAGTGGTTATATATATATTTATTAGAGGTCACTAAAGAGCCGCATATGGTTATGATCTGTCAGGTTTTAATGTAGTTGTTAAATCTGTGGCTCTTTTATGTCAGCAAAGAAAATGCTGATGGAGAGAGTCATTGCTTGGGTGAGTTATAGCAAATTAATAGCCGGATTTAAGTGGCTCATAGTTTGAGGCTGGGACAGCCAAACTGTCACACACCCATCGGCGTGGGAAGACAGCACAGGTCTCTCTGGAAGATATATAAAAAATAAAGTTATTAAATGACCTTTGAGCCACTTTGTTACAGCTTGGGCTGGTTTTGAGCTACTGTAGCAGCAATAACACAACTTTTATTTAAATCTGCGTCATTTTTTGGAATAAACGTCACTGATGGAAAATAAAAACGGTGCCTCCTCGTGCAGCTGTCTCCCAGAGCCGCGCGCTCGCAGGCAGCTCGGGTATAAGCAGATACTCAGAGCGGGTCGGTACTCACGCACTGCCTCCTGTTTGGGGTCCAGCTCGGAGCAGGTCTGTTGAAGTTGGCCGATCCTGCCCTGGAGCCCCCGGACCCGCTGGTTGGTGGTTGTGAGCTCGTTTTCCAGCTCCTGGAATATGGAGTAGGCATGTTTGGCCAGGTCCGACAGCTGCCGCAAGGTCCGAGATAGAGCCACATTACTGATGGAGACCAGATCCTCGAAAACCAGACCCTCCTCGTTTGGGACTTGATACCTGCACAGTAACTGGGGTTCCACTATTCTTTTGGCAAATGGCATATTGTTGTGGAGCGGGAAATAAATCCAAGAAAAGTCACCCAGGAGTGAGAAGAAAGTTGCTGTGCCCCCTCGGCCCCCGATCCAGTTTGACTGAACTCAGCTGCTGCTGCCGCTGGTGCCCCCCATCCTTTCATTTGTTAGAGAGGACTGTTGTGCTCCTCGCCGCTGCGCCGGGTCATCTGCTGCCCTAATGCTGGTGTGTTTTTCACTGTTACGAAGTAAAAGAGGTGGTTTTTAAAAAGAAGCATGTGGGAAGTCCCGGAGTGGAGTTCCGGGGATGAGTGGATCCGGACTCCGCCTGCTTCAACCCCGTAAACACTCCACAGCAAACGCTTCAGATGCATTGGAGGCATAGCAGAACGAACACTACAGAATATTAAAAGAGCAATTAATTAAAAGGCCATATTTTTAAATTATTCTTATTATTCTTCTAAAGTTGTTCTTTTTTAGAAAAAGCATGGATGTTGGTTTTCTTTGCGTTTTGGGGATGCACAGTGAACAGGAACACTTAACTCCCTGCAGTCTGGTGGATTTCCTGCACCAGTTTATGCTATAGCATGAACCTCATGTCTTTGTTTACGTAAAGAAAAACACAGAAATCAGTGACTGGGTAACATTAACTGGACTGTAATGCAGTGAGGCTCTGGGGCATGATGCATTACTTTCAGGGAATGTTATTTGTATAGCCCAGTATCATCTGTAATGGTTCAAAGGTCCTCACAGGCATACAAAATATATTAAAAGCAGGGAAAAGACAAGCAAACAGGCAAACATATATGAAAAATACAAAGTATTACTGAGGAAAATGTGCATCTGCTTTGCATCTAAATCTGATAAAACCTGTGGTTAGTAAAATGTTTTTACAAAAGTGCCACTACTTGCTCAAATTAAATCCATACAGGTTATTTGCAGTTAAAAGTCCTTAACAGATGGCCCATAAGCTGTTAATAAGACAAAAGGAAAATGCAGTCAAATAAAAAAAGAGGAAGGTGTCATGGTCCCTGTGCCTCCCCGGCCAGCCCAGTGTGGCCACAAGAGTTTGTTGTTTTTCTCTCACTCTGTCTCTCCTACCTGTCTGCCTGGGCGGAGCTCTGATTGGGCTCCTGCCCTTGGCCCACGCACCTGCAGCTGATCTCGAGCGGATTGCAGTTCTCTGGCTCTTAAGGCTGGGGCTCTGAGCTGTTCGTCGCTAGAATATTGAGTAACTCTCGTTAGTATTGCCTGGCTTCCTTGCGATTCTACTGTTCCCGTGTTTGCCTTCGACTTACCCTCGTCTGTGTAAACAGGTTTACCTGGATCAGCCCTTTTGTGACCCCTGGACCCCGTGAGTAGGAGAGTGAGCTGAGCTGCTTGTGTGGAGACTGTTTGGACGAGGAGCAGAGCGAGTGCGAAGAAGTGTGTCTCCCCAGCCAAGTGATCCCCGGGACCCTGGTGTTTCCCCCCCCTTCACGTGTATATAGTGCACCAGTGTGATTAATAAAGTGTCGTTGAACTGTGCTACCTCAGTCTGCGCCTGAGTCCGTTCCACTCCCGTGACAGAAGGAAAGAGAGAAAACTAAGTTAAGAAGGTTAACGAAGTGTCTTTAAATGTGTTTGGAAAAAACATCGCGCAAACAGTTGCTTGCTTTAAAGGAAGATATATGCTAAACTGGGAGACAAAGAAGGGATTTCATTATTGGGGTAATATATTAAAATGTCAAAGGTCTCACACATGTGCACCTCAGCAGCTACTGAGATTAACTGAAAACAAAAATGTTAGTTATCATTTTCTTAAGATTAGTTAAGAAACTTCTGAATTTCTTTCGAGAATTATTTTGAGACAAAGTCCTGATGTCTGACCTCCTCCTTGTTTTTTTTTCTGGCTTTAGGAACCTGCCTCCACCTGCAAAGCATCAGAGGAGAGAAGGACACACATAAAGGAGAGAAGGAGACACTTCGTGTCATTGTTTTTATTTTGATTTTAGTTTACCATACAATATTCAGCAGCGGTATCTACGGTTAGGGTTTAATAAAAGCTTTGGCAATATTCAAGTTATAAACACATCACATGTATTACGTGTCATAGAGAGGGTGTTTGCTAACTAGATGTTGGGGACATTCAGCGCATTCATGCCAACCATTATGTTTTTTAGCTTTTGAGTTCTTGAGACTGCATTTGAGCTCCAAAGTGGCTGATGTGCAGTCCTCTATGCCATTCAGCTACGTCTCTGACAAGGCAGATGTCTTGGACTGCAGCTTTCTCCTCGCTCTGCTCAGTTCTCCACCTGCTGCATGTCCTGGTTGATGTGGCCCTGCAGCCAGCAGCAGATCTCACCCAACAATTTGTACTGCTGCCAACTGCAGTCCAACACACTGGAGCTGGAATACAATACCAGCCTGATCAGCATGCAGGTAACGAAACAGAAGGTGGGATGGGCTGTGTATCCGAGTGCTAAAAATGATGCATTTGTTTCAATGTTTCACAAGAAGCTCAAACAACACAAACATATTAACACAAAGTAAGTCATGTTGTTTTTTTTTCTTTAGTTCTAGTCTTAAAGTAAATCCAGAGTATTAAAATCTCTTAAATCTAACTTAAGCTTCAGGAAGTCTGTTGAAAAAAAAGAAGACTTGATTTAGTTTATTTGCTATAGGGATATCCAGCACATTTCCTTCATTCACTCTTGCGCAGTAAAACAACAATAATTCAGCTTTCACGTTGTCATACCCCTGTGTAGGTTAATCTTCACTTTTAACTCTGTTTGCAGACCTGACAGCCTTAGCCGAGCTTCATTCACATTTGCTGAATGAGTGTTTAGTTAAATCCCACCAGCTGACGGGGCCAGAATCGACAGCTCCAAAGCCTTTCCTGTGGCCTAGCTAATGTCCACACCAGAAGTGCAACCTTTGCAAAGCCCAGCCGTGGACAAAGGCGGGACGAGAGAAGCTCCGTATGTCGTCATCTTTGAGTAATGGTGCTGGAACAAAAGGCCGAACTTGAACAGACAAAAGCTGGTAATCTTTGTTGTGAGAAGAGTCAGCTTTAACTTGAAGTGAGCAGGGGTGATATGGACACAGTTTACTTACCGTGAACTGAGAAAAACGTGCTCTCCACGTCCACAGATCACAACATTAAAAAGCGCTAACAGGTGGAGTGAGTTATAATATTTTTACAACCTTGGCGTATCTTTTGTGAAGATGTGTTGAACTTCAGCATATAAAAAAGGTGGTGCATACAGCAAGGCCCTGCTCTCTTCCTGATGCATGTTTGGAAATGAGACAGCTTTGAATATTAGATGCATTTCACAGGCACGCTTCCTGTTTTATTTTGGTGTCTTCTGTTGCTCTATTTTTCCCACCTCTGATTTCCTGATTGAATCCTCCTGCGTCTTGTTTCTTGTTTCTCAGTCAGACCTCTGTATACATCCAGTCCTATCTCCTCCTCAGCCTTTTGTTATTCTTTATGTTTTCTGTTCCTTTTTGATATTTTTAAAGTATCAGCCATCGGAGCTGTGGTATCTCACTTAGGTCCTCTGTCAAAGCACACTATCTATGTCTTGATATGCCTTTATTTGGCTTTTAGTGTCATTTTTATGTCATTCATTTATATGGAGATAAAAATGGAGGCCCGGTTAATTCTCTGTGTTGTGTCTGAGAACACAAAATATCAATCCATCTGTAAGAATCATTAATACTAATAAGCACGTGCAGAATAATCAGGCAGCTGCTGTTTAAGTGGGAGACGGTTATTATAAGAGCAGGCTTATACTTAGAGGCACATGGCTGACATACAGTTTCCTCATCACGCTCAGTTGTCATCCTGAAATGCAAACCAAACATTTTTAAATAGTATTTATAGTTGAGTGAGAATGACTCTGTTAAGCCAACTGACTTAATGAATGCACACAGTCCTCTCCCGTTGTATAAGATGAAATAAACCTATAGTGTGGATGGAGTGACTGTAAGTTGATGCAGCAGGTACCGACATGCAGGATTGTGCCAAATATTGGTTTTGGCGCAGAGGAATTACGAGCGTCTTGTTGTCGTCTGGCATCCTGCGTCTGCTTCCCAGACTGAACTTATTTACTCAGGCTCATTCATTTTCTCAGATGCCTCAAAAACTTTCTGCCTTTTTTCCTTGGATTGAGTATCGGTTTCTCTTTTCTATTCCTTAAAAATGCCCTGGGAATTCAATCATGCAAAAGAATTCAGCGAGTATCCGTCTTTTCTTGGTCTCGGTGATAGGCTTAATTTAGTCTTGGAGAAAACTTCACATATTGGAAACAAGTCATAATCAACTACTTACAGGAGAAATTAGAGATGAAATGAGCGACTAAAGCTGGGATCAAACTTGCTTGAGGATTTGCACGTTCCAGAAAATGTGAGGTACTAAATGGGAAACAGCATGGCTGACACGTGACAAGTGCCAAAAACTGCAGTTCTTCTAACGGCCACTTGAGGCAGACTCTGAAGGCAAGCCATTCCCCACAGACTCTGATGTTAGCTGCTGTGAAAATTACACCCTAGTACAAAAATAGTTTGTTTCTCTATAGCTAAATCCTCTTCATAACAACAACATCGAGAGTTTTTCGATATCTTATCCATTTGAATTTTTTAGAGGCTTAAAATGAGGGAGGCGGAGCCACTTTGTCTGACACCTGGGACAGCTGTTAGCTGCAGCCAACAGCTGTCTGCTGGGTGTCTCCTCAGCAAATGCAGTCACTGAGCTGGAGCTGTTGAATGTTTTGCAGACTTAAAAAAAAAAAAAAATCATACTACTCCAAAACCAGAATTTTTAAATATTCAAAGTGAAAGTAACTATATTTACTCAAATACTGTTTAGTAACACTTTGAGATACTTAGAGTATTTACAATCTCAAGTAAATAATATACTTTTTTTTGTATAACAAGTTGAGCAAGTACTTTATAGATTATGTTTAACATGCTAGCACATGATAATAAATAAATAATAATGGAAAACTATACAGTAGATAAGATTTTAGTTGACTTTATTTTTGATATTTATGTTTTCTAATACTTTATGCATTTACTTAACTAAAACTTTCAATTAAATTATTTTCCTTTTAGCAGCTTATTTATAACATTGTATTTACTAGTACTGAGTACCACCTCTCTAGCAATGTCATTTAGCTACTAAACATATGGCTAAATAGGCAGTCTATATTTCTAGCAAACTACCAAAATGTGACACTTCTTGATCATAAGAAGAACTTGATCATAATTCAAAATCATAACAAACAAAGAAAAATACCACATAAAGTATTATTAGTGGGCTCAGTAGTGTAGGTGAATATGTGAGATGAGAAGTTCTGAATGCCATGAACCAAATGCACTCCACTGGAGCCTCTTTCAAAGCTCCAGTGGAGTGCTTTGAAAGAGGACCAGCACACCAGGCCCAGGTGTTGGCTGTGATGCCTCCACTTAGTACCTACAAGAAAAGCTGCCACACAGACAGGAAGGTGGGACAGAGAGGGTCTGCAGATCACCAAAGTTACTCCAAATTACCCTCATGGGGGGATATGCATTTAGTACCTAATGTTATGTCAAATTTGCCAAGAACGTTAATCCCAAAGATCACGACTCCTCCTCCTCTGTGGATCACGAATATAAAGAATAGCCTTAGCTAATGAAACATTTTGTTTGGACCAACATGCCAATTAGCCAACAGACCAAATGAGTGAGCCAGCATTCTCATCAGCTCCTATAACACATTTGTAACTAATAAAAAACAGATGATGCATGATAATAATAACAATCAGAGGAGCTATTAGAGACGCGAGTGCAGCACATGACTGAGAAAGCGGCCCATCTGTGGGTGGTGTGTCTTTAATGAGAGCCAAGTGTGTCAGAGGATATTTTGGGATGGCAGCAGCAGAAGGTCTGGGAATACAGCCATCAGTAGTGATCTGGGTGACCCTCGGTTGTTGTGTCTGTGTCACAGAAAAGCTCGGCTGCTTTGTGACTGCCAGAAAGTTTCGACTGCTGCCCGTTTGATCTCTCCTGCCCTCATACCCAACATGTGATAACGGTTTCTCAGACATCTGTTTATACATCCAAATTTAGTGGAGCTGTTGAGGCATCTTTATACAGCAAACCAGTGGTAATAAAAGCATTTCAAGCAACAAAAATAGACTTTATTGATTAGTTCCATTGTTGTCTTAAGACCAGAGCTCAGTCGTGCACAGTTTCAGATTCATTTACATTCTCACATAAGTTTAACACAATCGTGCAGTTTCAGGCTTGCCATCTCATTATCACAATCATGATCCAACAGTAGTGTGAAAAAAAGCAATAAACACATGACCATGCCTGCTTTTTCAGCCAGTCTTTAAATCTATCATGACTATTAGATGATTATTGTGCTTATTATTTCATTTTTTAGCTGTTAATACTGATTTGGGTTTTGCTTTTTTTTTTAGCCTGTAATATTATAAAAGTTGTTATAACAGCAGATTGGCTGTTTAGAAAAAACTCTGAGTTTAAAATAATCTCGCCAATAGCAGATGTAGATTTTTACTAAGGAAAAGGCAATTTACGAAATCGCAATTATTATGAAGAATAACTGTTGACATTGTGAAATCTTTTTTTCATCAAGGCCAACTCTGCATGATAACAAACATAAAGATGTCAGGCAACACTTACATCAAACATGTAGCAACTTCACATGAAAATGCTCATATTACATACAAATCCAGTGTCGACATTCGTCACATGTGCTACGGATACAGTCCTCAAAACACACATTTTTTGTGGACGCTCAAAATGTTTTGTTAAATCAGATTCATTCCACATCCAATGTTTTATTTTTTGCCATCCTTTGAAATGTGCACTTTTATTTTTCCTTCCAGTGCAAACAGCGTAAGAACGAGAAATCAATCTGTAGCACCATCGCTTGTTTTATTGTGTGTGTGTGTGTGTGTGTGTGTGTGTGTGTGTGTGTGTGTGTGTGTGTGTGTGTGTGTGTGTATATAGATGAAATGTGGTGCGTAGAAAAACATGAAATCTGAGAAGATGGGCTGGACAGAAAATAAGATTTTTCATAATCATGGATAGATGTGCAAACACGTCCTGTAAACCATAAAAGATTTATGAGAGAACCTAACAGTGAATCACAACACAAATAAGTTAGAAAGTCATAAAGAAAACATTGTACATGTGCATATTATACAGTGATTAAAAACACACGGTTTAGTCCTGCAGAGCATCTTTAACAATAATGCAAACAAACACATGGACTCGAGCTGGAGCTGATAATTCAAGAAAAGTAACATCCCTGTCCGTTGAGTCAAAAATGCACTTTGCTTCCATCGTCAGACAACAACCACTTGTGTCTTGGCTTAAACATTTGTGTTTAATAGAGAAACCGATGCGCGCCCCTGTGACAGAACGGGAAGGTGACTCCGATCAGACTTCGGGCTCAGTCATGTCGAAGCCAGAGGCCGTAGGAGCTCCAGCTGGGACTCCAAGGTGACCCTCTCCTTATGAACCACCTGCAGCCAAGCAAAAGAAAACATGACCTCTGATCGCTGCAGTCTGAACAAGAGATGCACCTCAGGCGGTAATGACATTATTTGCTTTGTTTTCTGTGGTGACGACGGCCAAGAACAAGGTTGAAATCTGGCCAACGGCCCCAAAAGATCACAGTGTTAATTACTACAAAATATGAAAGTGCTGGAAAAAAATGAACAGCTTGCAAAGATTTGAGATACAAGATGACTTTTACAAATTGTAGAACGAAGCAGGAAATCTTAACTAAAATCAGGATTATTAATGTGCTCCCTGCGGGCAAACGGTAGAATGGTAGCTTCTGGCTTTCGATGCAGTTGATTGCAGTTTTAAACTGAGAAAAATGTGTTTTTCACCCTGAAAGCTTCATGTGGATATGAAGAAAAATATAATGGTGCAAAATTCCAGTGCACATCATATTTTGAGGGCCTGTGAATTAGAAATTATTCATGGTATGAGGTAAAATTTTGCAAGCCTTTATTAAATAGAAGAGAAAAAAAAACTGAGGGCATGAATGGGAAATACAGGATCTTTGACTGAACCCCAGTTCACATTAAGAAACATCAGAGCAGTATTAAAGCAAACATTTTGTGTTAATATCCCAAAAACAGAAACATACAATAACAACCATTCTTTGAACCCAAAGATTTCAAATAATGATTAAAAGTTACACTTTGAAACACAAAACACTGCAGACAGACCGATTACTGACTTTTCCGTTCATCACGGGCACGGTGGAAAGTAAAGGCTGTCGCGGCAGCCTGCTTTTATTACTGGATTATTGTGTCAAACTGCGCCCGCTAACAGCTTGTGTCAGACCTCTGTGCAGATTCTCCGGTGTGTTACTCCTGTGAAAACTTTGGGCAGCTTAGTGTTTAAAATAAATCACTGATTATGGAATTATTTTCTTTGATGTATGCGTTTTTCCTGCGTGGCGCCCAATCACATGCCTTCTCCCAGACCTTGTGAACCCCTGCACAAAATATGGAACTGATTATGTGAGTGGAGAGTATGTACAGCATTAATATTTGGAATCTGACCTTGTCACTCCCAACATTAAAGCACAAAGCTCTACACAGCATGGAGGGGGAGAGACGATAATAACTTGCCCCCAGGGAGAGGGTATACTGCAATAAGAGTATAGCAGGAGAGTTAAGTTAACTGCCTGTTTGCTATGTTGTGTGTGTAACACGATTAATCCCCTCAAGTGGCCTCTAATATTCATTACACCCCCAATATGAAGGTGTTGGACAGAACGATGGAAACTCCCTGACTAATCTTAAGACTAAGGGTGTAGCTAAGGAAATATTACAGTTTGCCACCTCAAGTGGAAGAGACTGAGTGAATGTGGAATATTTACAGCATTAATATCTGGAATTTAGGCCCTGACCTTGTCGCTCCCTAAAAGAGAGCACAAAGCTCTGCACAGCAGGAGAAAGAGGAGTGAACACAATAAGTGCCCCCAGGGAGAGCGTACACTGCCATGTGAGTATAGCAGTAGACTCAAGACTCAACAATGTAAAAAGATTAATCCCCCGAAGTGGCCCCTAATGTTCATTACACCCCCAAAAATGTGAACTGAGCATAATAGGATTCTCCCACTCTCAGTGCTGTACTAGCTGTAGGCCCGAAAGCTTAAGATTTACCCTGAAGGTGGCAACAGAGGAAAGGTCACGAGGTCAGTTCTGATGTGAACGTGGAAAATAAACAGAGTTAATATTAGACACTTACTTTTTGGTGTCTCCCCACTCTGCACTAGAATAAAGGTCATAAGGTCACTGATATATCGAGTTGAATGCATTGCACTTATTAGACTGCTAGTGCATGAAAAGCTAATATTTTGGCTTGAGGTTGGTGCTCAAATGGAAAAGATTTCTGTATATGCAGAGCATGAGACCTACATTTAAACTGGAAATTCAGACTAATAGCATTGCTGGTGGATCATGTCTATCCAGGCTAAACTTGAATAGGCCTGCACCTGCCAACGTATCTTCACTGAACATCAACATTCTTAACCGTATCAGATGAAAACTTCATCGGAATTAACAGATTTGTTGGAATATTTATGCACTTCCTTCTCTGGGATAAATCAAAACCCCGGTTGGATTTTGTGTTGCATGCAAGTGCTGCTCAGTTGGACAAATTTCCAGAGTTAAGAAGCTGTTCCTCTAACTTTATTATGCTCACGTGCCTATTATCGTTTTGTTTTATGTCATTTAAAAACGAAAATGACTCATGTTTTTTATGTATATGTCCCACTATAGTATAAATTACAGTCTTGAAAAAGAACGTTTTCACATGACTCTCTGCATTTCTGTGAAAAACTAAATGCATGCCATGATTAGGCAGCTTGTAAAAACACCTTTATCAGGAATAACTTGACGTAATCTCTGTATGACTTTATCAGTGTCTTACATCACTGTGGAAGAATTTTGGCAAACTCATCTTTACAGCTTTGCTTCATTTCATTCAGGTTTGCAGGCACTTGTTTATGCACGACGTTTCAGGCAGGTTGAGGTCTGGGCCATTGCAACTGCATGATTCTTCTCTTTTTCAGCCATTCTGTTGCAGTTTTGCTGCAGTGCATGTGCTCAATGTTCTTTTACATGATCCAGTTTTAGCCAAACTTTAGCTGTGGGGGACACAGCCATTTATTTCTAGAATATTTTGGTATACAGAGGAATTCATGGTTGTCTCAATGACTGCAAAGTGCTCAGGTCCTGCGGCTGCAAAACAAACCCAAATCAGCACGCATCCCCCACCATGCTCGACAGGTGGTATGAGGTGTTTATGCTGATGTGCTGTCTTTGCTTTTCTCTAAACGTAGTGCTGTGTGTTATGGTCTGACATGTCCATTCTGTCCGTCTAAAGGACGTTGTTCATGAAGTTTTGTGGTTTGCTCAGATGCACCTTTGCAAACCTAAGCTGTGCTGCCATGTTTTGCAGTTTCTCTGAGAATTGCTTAGTCTGAGCTTGTGGTGAATTTACTCAGATGTCGACTGCGGCATTGTGGTAAAACACCCAAATTCTCCAGACCATCAAATTGTTAAAATGTCTGCGTTTACAAAGCTGTTCACACTTGATTAGTGATGATTATTTAATCAAGAGTATCTGATTAGCAGCACCTGGCTACTACTTACCCTCATGGAAAGATGTACTCAGTATTTCACAGGACTGCACAGAGTCCTGTAAAAATATATTTTATGTCCATATATATGCCTGGTGGTCATGGTTTCCAGTCATTTTTATACATAAGGACTTCAGTCATCTCTATCAACTGATAATGGTCTAATGGTTCTCACCTAATATTACAAAGTAAATGTAGGAAGATTTTCAATTAAAAGTTTCCTATGATATTTTATTTTCATCAGCCATGTTTCTCAGCAAGACTCATAACCAAATTTGCTGACTTTTCAAAAAAGTGTTTTTAATCAGTGATTCTGACAACATATTAATCCACCCTTCATTTATGGATATTTTTCTTTAAACTTTCTTGAACTGTCTTTGTAAAAAGTCAAGTCTTCCTTTCCATCCAGCCTTCCTTCTGTCCCCACACATGCACACACCCTGTTGTAGTTGGATGCCTGACCGGCCCAGGCTATATTTTGAAGAAGACAGTTGTGAATGCCAGTGGCTGTTTGGTATTTCAATAAGGCTCAGGTCTATATAAAGACACATATGCCTTTCTCTGCAGAATTCCACAGATACTTTGAGGACGTGGGAGAATTAGAACGAATAAATATCATTCCAGATGACCTTTCACAAAGGGAAAGGAAACATAAATCCTTGAAATCTGAGAACAAAATAGCCTCTTTGCATGATATTTTAAGATGTTACAAAGTAGGTCCTTTGTTGGTAGCATTCTTCTCCTTTATATTCCTTTTCCTCTGTTGTATTAAAGCTATAAAAGCCCTGCATGGTAGCGTGAAGGTTCCGCTCCTGGATCATTTATGAGGAGAATGACAGGCATGCAGCATGTGCTCCAAATGTGAGTGAGAGTGTGTTCCACGGGCAGATCACCAATGCAAACAGCCAAGTCTTTGCCATTAGTTCAGCTATGACTGATGGGCAAAGGAGGGCAGACAGTTGAGCTTGAGGCTTTTCACAGAGTTGGATCGGTAGGAGCGTTTTGCTGTCAGCAGCAAAAGAGCAGAACTCAACTTCTGACACACGTTTGAGGGGATTTTGAAACCGAGTTAACTTGAACACTACCACGCTCTTGTGGTTGCAGCTGAAATGCAATGTTTAGTACTTCTGTTGTTTAATTGAACTGTCAGAGTTAAAGGTACACTGTAGTTCTGTGTGTCAAGCGGGCACCCTTTATATGTGTTTTCTAAGCACTGCAGGGCTGGTTTTCCCATTTCCCAGAGTCTTGAAGGAGGTGGAGGGCAGGGAATGTGAGAAAGTTGTAAATGGGCACACACCGCTACAGCAAAACCCAAGTGGTATATACAAAGTGTCATGAGCTCAAAAAATACCACATGAACTAACCTTAAGTTGCTGCTGGAGTTCGCTATTAAGGCGTGTCAGCACAGCATTGGTTTCCCTGTTCTTACGGATAGCCTGCTGGATCTCCCTCTTCTGTCTGGGCAGCAGTCTGAAAGAATTTCATACAGTTTTTATTTGCTATTAAATAGAATTTTAAGGTGAATAAAACAGCATGGCATGGCTATAACAATCTCCAGTTCTTCCAGCTTATCAGAGGTTTGAACTTTGCACGTCAGAAGAATAAGACCAGTTGCAGGGGTCGCTGCAACTAGGAGGCCTCCGCTGTTATTGATGATCACCGTGTATCGCACTGACAGTTTCAATGAGCAGTCTGGTCAATAAGGAGACAGAAGCACACATGGTAGAGTCATTATAGTGAGTTAGAGTGTGCCTTAATGTCTGGTGAATTCCCCTCTTTGGGTGGGTTTTGTGGGTTTTACGATCACTTAAGAGCATGTAGGTACTTTTAAGAAGCTCTTTGACCTGCATTAACTCATTTTTCTGGCCACTTGAGGTAGAGCAACAAGCTGTAAACATTGGTATATTTTACTCATAAAGTTTACAAGAACTTTGCATGCAGTGACCTTTAAAGCTTGAAACAAAAACTGCATTTTCTCCAATTTGAGGCTCCAAAAGTTAGTCACCTGACAGTCAAGTTGTGTGTTACAATGCTCAGAAATGAACATGTTTAGAGTCTGACAGAAAAAGGGTTTTTTGTTTCTATTGTTTTTATAATTTACCTGTTTTGCTTCTGGTAGGACTTAAAGTTATTAGCTGCTGCTTTGACACCTTTCAGACCTTTGCTAGGCCTCACTTGATCTAATTTGAGCCACTGAGCTGGATCTCTCCACTATGTGTTTGTTGTGCGAGTGTCTTCTGAAGGTTTTTTTTAATGGTTTAACGAATAAAGGTTAAAACCTGTTGGTCATTAAATGCAAAGCTGGTTTACGGCATTTCCATGTTGGCTTCACATTTTAAGACCTAGAAGCATCAACGGTCACTGCTGGCTTAAAATAAATGATTAAGTTGAGGCTTCAAAATACAGAATCCAAAATTAATGAGTGACAGTGGCCAAGTCCATCTTTGACATGCAGGCTGTAGGCTAACACATTTAAGAAAACCTCACAGTATTCTGTCAGTTTATCACTGCAACCAGCGATTTATGTAGTTATTCTCTTATATAAAGCAATGACTACACCAAATTTAACACAGGTTAGTGTTCCTGGCTACATTTTAACCACTGCTAAAAGTGGTGGCTATTTTTAGCCAAAGTGATCAGTGTCACAAGTTAAATGTTTGACTAACTTTTGAGGAGTTTTAGCAGGAGGAGGAAATGGCACCGCTGGCGGAGGTACAGTCTCCAGGTTTTGGCTCTCTGGGAGATATTTCCTGCGAACTGGCTTCTGTGGAGGTTGATTGTGAGAGGCGGCAGTCATGTCCTGAAACCATAACAGATGAAAAGATAGAATTATTGTAAGAAAGACACTGACTGTTACACAAGAGGAGTGGCTCAGTGAGCAGTCCTGACCTGTTGTGAAGGATTCGTCATGTCCTCAGTGCTGAGCCCAAATCTGGAGTGTGGTCCCTGATCTTCAGGTTTCACACTGCTCTCCTCCTAAAGGCAATAAACCAAAAAACTTGGCTTGGACGTTTGTCATGTAAGATAGATGATAAAAGATCTATTCCTCCACGGAGAAAAGAGTGTTGATGCCATGATGAGGTGAATTAAATTGAGAGAGGAGCTATAAAGAGGCAGAAAGAAATGTGCTGGCCCTGACCGTGTATAAATCAGCACCTTCCCTGCAGGGACTGCGATGTAGGGCTCTCCAGACACGGCCTGCTCAGGGGCAGCCATGATGGATTACTTTGCTTTTATTGCATCACCTTGCTGCCTTATTCCTTTGTTTTAAGATGTTTAATGTGTCACCACATGGTTTTTAGGGCGAAAGTGTGAGGACAGGCCCTAGTTTTGTGAAAGTTGAAGGCATTTCTTACAGCCTTTCCCATCTGTTAATGTTGGATTTAGTGAATTTGATCCGCTAATTTGTCCGGGCTGCAGTCTTCACTGTGGCGGCAGTGGGCTTTCGTGATGCTTAAAGCAGGCTCCTGTTGTAAATTGTACCCAAGAAACCTAAAAATGCATTTTGCTCAGAAACACCAACTGACTTTCAAATAAATGGCCCTGAGATTCACTGCTCCATTGGACGCGAAACACAGCCACAGCATGGAAACATACAGACGCTGTAGTAGTTGCTACAGCGGCAAAAAAACCACAGCAGAACCATAAGCAGAGTGTGTGGTCAAATCAGCTGCAAAGGCTGGTATTAAAGAAGTGCCATCACTGTCAGTTTCTAGAGCGTGCATTTTTAAAACTTTCCTCATTCAACTGGAATATTTAAGAGCAATGAGACAAAGGAAGCTTGTTCAAACAAGAGGAAACAAAACACAAACTGGACACAACAAATGAATCAAAAACAGACAACTTTAACCTTGTCCAACTTTCTGTCTGAATGTATCAATGCATGCAATGGATCAACTGGACTCTCTCCACTCCTGGAAGAGACCAGTGGACCTTGGTAAGCACCAGGGGCGTAATTTCCAGGGGGTTAGGGGGGTTATGACCCCCTTAATAATCAGACCCAACCAATATACCACCCCAACCCCCAATGTTCAGCACAAAGTTGCACTGATGGTAAGCACGGATAATAACTGAGCTAACAGATACGTTAATATGTTCTACTGTGGCAATAACATAGACTGTACCTAAAAGATGGACATGGTTACAGTGATGCCACCCACTGGTTTGTTAACTACAAATCTCTCACTCGCAAACTTTGTGGCTCAGTCACAAAGCAGGCCCACCCTAAAAATAAACCCCGATTTGGTCTCTCATTTGCTCTGACCACAAATTTCACGTTGCGTTAAATACAACTTAAATCTAACAATTGAGACGTAAAACGTGACATCAAAGCTTTTACTGACCTCACAGATCAAGTTTACCATTAGGGTCATTTCTCCCAGGCTTTCAGAAAATAACTAAATAACAATATCAGTACTTCAACAAGCTTCATTCCTCCCTCTAGTTTTCTCTTAAATGCAGTGCATGATGCTTCAATAGTGACCACCTGTTTTTCACCACATGTAGGGCTACTTTGACTTCAGCGCATCAGGTATAGTAATACTCACTACAGAATATAGCCTGTAATACAGTAAGTAATGAGTGATTTCAGACATAGCCATGTACTTAAACTGCTCCCATGAGTTCCCCACAAAAGCAGGTGTCAAAATATTCACACTTAACTCAAGATTGACATGTTTTATGTAAAAGGAAGTTATTTTTAAGGACGCTTATACTTCACTGATTTACAATGCCTCTCTGAGGAGCTTGGGCTGGTGTGGATTTCTATTTGCCTTACTAAGTGAGAAATGTACATCTTATAGCTACCTTTGGGATGATCTAGTGCAGCTGGTTTTAATTAAGTAAAACACCATGTGGGGAGACAGAGAGATGGCCGTGCTCTATCGTGATGGGGAGGAGAAGAAAGAGTAATGGATCCAAGGTCAGAGTGAGAGTAATGAAAGGGCACCTTAAAGATAAGTGATGACAGAGACAGAAGTTAGAACTGAGTGATTTACAGCAGTGGTCTCCAACTGTTTTTGCGCCACGGACTAGTCTATGTCTGACGATTTTCACCGACCGGCCTTTGATGTATTTATCCGCAACACCTTAAAGTAAAAGCAGTACCGGTACAAAAAAAAGAAGATTTATTCATAAGACCCAGGAAAACCGAGTTAACAATAAAAACAACTTAAAAAATAACAATAAAAACCAATAAAAACCATAAATTTTACATTCGAGCCTCAACTCTCACGGCCCTGTACCAAACAACTCACGGACCGGCCCGGGGGTTGGGGACCGCTGATTTACAGCATTCAAAAACTAGAAAAAACCCCACATCCACACCAAAACGTAGGCAGATGCTGGGCCAATAACAAATCTAATCTATGCACATTTTTAGCACGCCACAAAAACTGACACTTCAAGCACATCTTGTCTAATGAAGAGTATGATTTAGAACACACAACACCTGATGCGAGGGGCAGTACTGAAGCAGGAGCTGCTTTGCCTTTTGACCTTAAAACTACATATGATTTTTGTAATGAAAGCCAGAGGTTTGGACGCCATAAAGCCAGAAAAAGCTGCCAAAATCGCTTCACTCCCACAAGAAAAACAAATACTGAACATAGCTGCGCAAATACAATAACCTTTGAGAAAGGAATGGGGATTTTTTTTCCACCTGCAGTTCCAGGAAATACAGTACTTTTCCATGTGCACACAGCGTTGATTATGGCTGTGGGGTGTGCGGCTCATTTAAACAAACACACACATTGATAAAAGTACCAAATGCACCACAGTAATTAGCGTTTGTGTTACTTATCATACGGCAGTAGTGAAGTTTATAAAGCGATTCATTAGAAAGCAACCACAAAATCAGCTCAGTTTTACAAGCAGCATATGTGCTGAAGGACACGGAGGATTCTGAAGTGAGGATACTTCCTAATATGGTGCTTACCCATGATTTTTAGATTAGGCTTCCTACTGAAGGAAGAGGAAATGTCTAAGTTGTCAGACTATGGAGAAGTACAAAAATGACACAAAGAGAAAAAGGAAGTGCTCTTCCTGAGAGGATGCAGGAGTATTTCAAAATAAAATAAATGATGAGCAGAACCATCAGTTTAATTTATTACAAACCTTTCAGCATTTTCACAGGTCCTTAAAGCCAACTATCATTAAAAACATACTGAAAGGAACGATTCGTGTATTGCGTTCAATTCAGTCTGAATGTAACTCGCTTTAAGAAACTGAGTAGCACCACTGGAAACTCTTTGAGTAGTACCGCCTTCTCAGGAAGGATTTTTAACAAATACACAATTTAGGCTTTAAAAAGCCATCTAATTTGCATGGACTTTCATGTACACTTCTGTCAACCTTTTCATTTATTTGTGTCTCGTAATAGAAACTCATACTTTTCCCAAGCACGTCTTTGATGACACTTTTATATATCTGCGATGGAAAGTTGTGAAGTGGAAAATGCTGACGTTTCTTTTTGTAACTGCAATTTGTGTTGCTGTTTGCTACATTTGCAAATTCCCACTGAAACAAAGGCAGACGTTCAGGTTTAATGCTCACCTCTTCTCTGAAGTGACTGAAGTCAGCAAAGTTTGGCTGCTGCACTTTGCTCTGGACAGTTTTCTCCGAAGCGCCGATAAAATGAGAAACCTGACAGGAAAGAAGATTTCTGTCACTTTTAATCTGAGAAAAAATGATGTTGTTGTATTGCTTTGCTCAGCATGCAGTACTACCGTCAAAATCTTAATCAAACAGGAATTACCTGCGAAGCTGTCGGTCTAGGAGGGAGGGCTGGAGGAGGCAGCAACCATCCACTTTTTACTCCTGGAATCCCAAGTGAAAAGCTTACATTGCAATGATGTCATACCCCTGCTTTGCTCTCGGGATACAGATTTCCCTCCTTAAACTCAAATATACCATGCACATTTATAACCACAAACTGAATGGCTCTCTTGTGAGTCTCTCACCTTTCAGACTGAATACTGAAAACCACGCATCTCCATTTCTGCTTTTGTTCCCCGTAAAAGGAGAACTGCCATAAACGACGCATATTAACTCAGTTGCAAAACGCACTGCTGCTCCCAGCTGTTTGTGCTTCTCACCTTCCGTATTGCAGAGATAATATGATGGGAGGAGCAGGTCATACCTGGAGCGCCCTGCTGGAAGAGCTTATTGAGGTCCAGCGATGAGGCCCTGGAGTGGGTCTTCTGGGGTCGAGGGGGAGGGGTGGGTGGCTCCTCGGCCTTCTTCATAGCGTCTTCGATTGAAGTGCTGGAGTAGGACCTGGAGGTCACACGGATGAGAAAATGTAATAATGGTTAATGAGCAGCTCAAGTTGAATCATTTTAGTTGGAGTGGGTTCATTGTCACCTTGGTCTAGTTTTTGTCTTCATCTGTGGATCCAGATCTTGAGGCGGTTCTGTAAGAAAGATGAATACTAATAAGTGTGCTCATTTTCAATCAATCATCTGTAGGCAGATAATAACCACTAGGGTTACTTTTTATTTTTATCTTTCACCAAAAATATATCTTACATCTAGCCAGGAGAGAGTCGTGCGCTTAGAAAACGCAACCAAATCACAACAAACAAGCATTTTCACCGAAACAGACAAAAGAGGAAAGATCCCCAACTCAGAGAAAGTACTGAGGTATTTGTGGCACCCCACCAACCCGAGCTCATCTGAAACTTGTAGCACATGATGTACTTTTACACAGGAACAGAGAAATCTCCCCCATGCTAAGGGAAGGGTTAGTTTCACCTGGCCGCTCAGGAAAAGCACTGAGCTGAAGAGTTACTTTGTCTTGAGATGTCGCGAGCATCTTCACATCTGTAGACACAGTAAAAAAGAAAGATCAGAAATGACGATGCAACAAAAAAAGTGTTTTTTTTCCACCCCCGTATTTAAAAACTCTGATAAGCAATAAAGACCTTTTGCCTTAACTCTGCTTAGACTAATAATGTCTTCATACACACTCGGCCCCCAAGGGCCCACTCTGAAACACCTATCCATCAAGAGCATATCAGAGCAGCATTTACTCACTACTTAAGAAATTATGGTTCACTGAATAGATTTGCTTTATTTCAGTATCGCATAAACTGAGATCTTTTTTTGGACTAAGAAATAACATATGTTAGCATTCTCTCTCTGCTTTGTTTACTCTTAGAGGATGAGTGGGATAACAGACATGTATTGTCCTTTTGTTTGTTAGTGTAAGGAAATTACCATACTTACTGTATGGTGGATTTATTTCTGTGCAAATGGCTTGGAGAGAAGAAGTACTGAAAGAGCACCATGGGACTTTTTGAGAACCATTATCCCAGTTACTATAGTGTTATACCTTTGGGAGAGTACCTAGTTCAAAGTGAATCTGTTTTACATGTGATTTTAATAAGCATAACTTTTTTACATTTGTTACTCAAAAAAACAAAACTAATTGCTTTATAATTACCTTGTTTACTAGATTCTTCTTTCAAGTCTTGTTTCGTTGAGGTTAAGCTTGGCTGGAGTCTCTGCATAATGCTCGGATCCTAAAAAAACATGGCGCGAAGAAAATCAGGACGTGCAAAGACTGAAATAGTTTAAAGTGTGCATTTCAGGAAGTAAAAGATGCTCTAAGCTCAACCTGTTGCCTGGTATGCAATGTACTTGAACCTGGTTGTTCTGTCTCGTGTTCAGCTTGCTAGTACCCCCTACAGGCAACAGGATGAAACTACAAATAAACATTTTAAACAAACCACTGACGATTTGTTTTACCATCTGATTCGGCCTCCGTCCAGGATCCTCAAAGACAATTAAAGGCCCTGTACTCTGTTGAGAAAGCATGGTATAAAGAGCCCAAGTCTGAATAAATTCATAGCCCAAATAATTAATTTTTGCTACTTGTGTCCGTCGTACTTCATGAGTGTCCGGTATGTCCTCTTCGTGCTGCATGAACCCCGGCCGCAGGCTGGGAGGCAGCGTCTCTGGGAGAGGGTAACCATTCTTTCGGGCCACAATCAAGTGGAACGCTGTGCAAAACTCAGAAAACGTGAGAGCCCCATCTCTATCCACATCACTCAGCTCCCTTTAAAAGAAATGACACACAAAGAATATATGCAAAACCTGAGAATGGAGCTGTGAAACAATAATAACACATAAAGCTGCATGAAACTATTCTGTTAACACTTTGTATTTAAGTTTCGTGGAAAGCACCTGGTAATCTGTTCAAAATTCTTGGAAAATATAGCTTTCTTTGAAACTGAATCTTTATTTAAAATCAGATAAAGATTAATTTAGTAGCAGGCATGCAGCGCACGGACCACAAAGACTACTTAAACCAGTAATATGTTAGAATCAGTTGAGCAGAAGTATATAAATTACAGTCTCCAGTTTCATAAATTTGTGACATATTACCAAGTTCTTTCCAGGAAACTATTATAATTACAGGGACATTAATCTGAAATTATACACCAGTAAAATGAAGTGTTGCCACAATGTTTACTTGGCCTTTTAAACATGATACTGCATTAGCGGTTAGCAGGCATTCTGTATAGATTTTGTCTTATTCAAAATTTATTACAAGTGAAAGCTAAGCCATGACATACTGTATAATAACATAAACTGTGAAGATATAAGCAAATACTCTTCTGTCAACATTACAGAAAGAGTTTGACGCTGACGCCAACCTCTGCTGGCAGGCAGTTAGCAAAGCTATTGAGTTATTCTGATAGCCTGCTTCTAGCATTATAAGCTAAAGCTAAGCTAACTTGCTGCTACCGTCATATTTTTCTTTCTTAATGTTAATATTCAATTCAATTCAAGGTTCTTTATTTGTCACATGCATAGTTATACAAGTATAACACACAGTGAAATGTAGCCTGACACGCTCCTCGACATGTGCAAAAATGGGGGGGGGGGGGGTAGAGGAAGAACATTATATATATATATATATACACACTATGGCACGATACCACTTTTTTATGTCCGATACCGATTCCGATATCATAAATTTGGATATCTGCCGATACCGATATGAATCCGATATAGTGTTTTTTAATCAACAAAACTGTTTTTTTTTTAAATATCTTGCTGCATTTTGTATAAGTTCATACTCAAGTTTAAAACAACAACTACACTAAAGCTATTCTGTTATACCTGTATGCAAAAAAAAAAATATTTCATAGTTCAGCAATACTGATCAATCTAATAAACTTAAAGCTACTCAATCCTCCCTATTCTGGTATTTTAAAGAGTACTTAGCGTAAATATTAAGCAACCTAACTAATAGGGTTCCAACGCCCAGCAACAAAAATAAAAAAATAAAAAAATAGGGAACCACCCCTCACGCTCCACCTCATGATGCTTAATCGACGTAATCAACCTTAATTTGATGCAGTGTGAAAAAAAAATGCACAGAAATCAATTATTTTTCAAGAAATATTAAATAGATTCAACATCTTTCTTCAACAAAATTGCAGACTGCACAGATGGTACCTTCCCAAAGGAAAAAGTACTATAGCTTACTAGGGTATATATATTAGACTTAATAGTCACTATATACAGTAATTGACTTCTATTCATTTTACATCAAATTAAAACTTTGGGTGTAAGATTTGGATAATTATTTATTAAAAGCGAGACATTTTAAATGAGAATAAGAAAGAAAAGTATGTCTTTGTGCCCCCTTTTCCCTGTTAATGCCCTATCGGCCCCCCTGGCTAAACTTTGCTAGATCCGCCCCTGCACAGTTACCAGCGTCAGCTACGTAGAAAAAGATCCTCGAGTAGAAAGTAATAATAAATAAATTCTAACAACAGCTGATCAAGCTTAAACGTGCTGCTGTTGTTCAGCCGCTGGTTTCCTCTTTCTGGTGCAAAGTGGGCCAAAAACAAACCAGAGAGACGTACTCGCGACAGAAAAGCCGATCAGCTGATCATTTAAGCAGTTTCATGATTGAAGTAGCAGCAGGAGAGGCAGTCGCTTGTTAAGCTTAACGCAGGAATGCTTTACAAACATTCAGAGATGGACTTACACACTTGCTTTACTTCTCTCGGGGATAACTTTGTCGGAGATGAAATGCCGGGTTGCTAGCAAAGCTCCAAATGCTATCCAGACCACCGACAGGTCCCGCATGCCACAGCTGCTCTATCACGTGATGCATACTGCTCCGACGTGCTAACGTTCTGAGATGAGTTACGGCGTGTTGCAAGTTTTGTGAGGTGCTTTCGTGATATTCAATGGATCGGATTACATTTTTTATTTTTCTCCGATATCCGATCCAGTAATTTAGGTCAGTATCGGACCGATACCGATACGTAATATCGGATCGGTCCATCTCTAATACACACACACACATTGGGTGAATGTGCAGTAGTAGCAGCAAGCAGATGAATTCTGTACATTAATATGAATAGACATCTGACTATTTTACAGGATAGACAATATAAACATATTTTAAATTAAAGGTAAATTGTTACTGAGTTAACTAACGAAAGCATAACAGTAACACAGCAAAAAAAGGAATCCCCAAATGTCCAACTTTTAAAAACAGGGAGTAATAGCCTCATGTCTTTATGTTCAAGGTTTTCTTACTCAGTCACAGACTAGTTACGTAAATAAGCTAATTTGACATTTGTGTTTGCTGATCTCTGTTTCATCCCAGCAGCCAAGATAAGGTAACCTAGCGTGTTGACTAGAAATACTGTAGACTGTATATACTTGTATTCATTTATTATTATTAAATTGACATAAACTACGATACCATGAGTAAATATTTTAGTGCCAATAATAATATAATAATAAAATGCCAATTTAACCACCAACTGCTGTTATATGGCATTTTATGTTAATGTTTATCTGCTTACAGCTTCATTCTTCCCATCTAGCAGTGAGTAGAATTACATGAAAGTAAATAATCATAGTTCCAAGGATATAAGACTAATTTTGAGACTGCCTAAACTCAGCATTACTCAATTTACCGAGCCATTAAGAAGACTACTGTCTTCACCAGTGGGTTATAGTTTGATGTCCATAAGCTGGAGCTTCATTTTTTTATAAATCTAACTGTGCCAAAAAAAGAAAAACAATAATTTTTTAAAAAAGTTGTAATTTCAAATAAGAGGAAATTAAACCAGTTTTCCAGTTCAAACTAATGTAATCTCATCTTCCCCCTTTATTTCATTAAATAAAGAGTTAAAGAATGTTCCTGAGGCGAAACCTTTTCCCTTTGAGGAGGAGAAGTGTAGCACTGGTCTGCACTTTAAAAACAAAGGCCTCTGTCTGCCTCAGAGGGCATGCTGAGGCTCTTGGCTGAAAAACACCAAACTGACCCCAGAGCAGAACAAGGACACAGACAACACCATCATAAGTCAGCAGCACTTACCAAATGTGGGACAGCTCTGGAATTGGGAGCTTGGATTTTGTGAAGAAATTTTTTGCTACAGCTCCTTGAAATAACAAAGTGCAAAAAACAGTGAAATACTTTTATAGCAAGATGTTTTGTTTTTTTTTTGTTTTTTTTTAATCTTTAGATGAATGCATTTGAGGTGCAGGTGGGCTGTCCATACCCAGGATGAGAGCCCCCAGGTCAGGCTGCAGGCTCTTGAATTGATTAGTGTAATACTCCAGCTGTTCCTCTGTGATCCTCCAGGGGTCATCCTCAGTATAATCTGAAACAGCCTGCTGCTCGAGCCTTTCTACTGAGGAAGCCTGAGCACATACAGAAAATCAAAGTGGCATAATACAGACTTAATAAAACATATTTGTAAATCTTTAAAGAGAAAAACATCAGTACCTGAGCCATAGCTGGATGCTCCACAGTGGGTTTGGTCCCGTATTTGCTTGGTGAGGAGTGCTGCTCCAGCTGAACGATCGGCCACGAGGAATGTTTGCTTTCGTAGGCTGAAGGATAGAAGAGAAAAACACAGCTTTGACGGAGGAGAAACTTGAGACTGACATGCAATGATTTCCTGCTGATTACACTCCTGAAAAATGTGATCTGAGAGAATGAAAGATTTACAGATCAAAAGGAACCGTGAGAAGAAAGAAACCGAAAGTTTCGAGGAATGAACAGGTGTCAGAAACTCAGGAAAACCTCATCGTTTTCATTTCTCAGTCCGAATTATTTGTTAATTACAAATGTACAAGCAAGCTCCAAACATGCTAAATCAGACAGTTTATGGCACGTGAAGAATCTGGAGAACTCTACAACTGCACAGATGGTGGTAGAACTTAACTTAAAAGGGAAAAAAGGGTTTTTAAAATTCTGATTTCCAGCTTTAATAGGAGTGAAAATGATCTCACCGATTTGCGGGTCAACTCCATTTCTCTGCTTGGCGTATGGGTAACTGCGATATGTCAATGGCGAGCGAGGTGGTGAGCTACACGGGGATCGTGGTGGCGACCAAGGTTCCTTTAAATACAGGGACAGTATAAATGAGGGGTGGGTAATCGATTTTCCAAAGAGCCCACATGAGAAACAGATACTGTTGCAGACAGGACAAACAAGTAACCTGAACTTAGTTGTGATCAATATTAATTTTATCTCTCTCAAACCGTGGAGGAAGTATTTGTTATTTCACACAAACAAACCAGCATGTAGCACGTGAACATTTCTCTAGGTGACAGGCATCTTTTTGGGGCAGACGGGCTCCACCTCAACGCCTGGGGACGCCGTTTGCTGTCCGCCAATTTGGCATTTGGCGTACAGCACTTCCGCACATCGCCACTGTCTGCCACTGACTGATGTTCCCCTGGTCCCAGCTCCTATATTTGTTCCACTTTTAACAGTAATACACAAAACTCTGGACTAGGACCTTTCTCTCCCACAGTCAACACAATACCCGTCATAATCACAAACAGAGAGCAACAGAATTATCATAAATCCAGTAACTCCAAAAACATTAATAACCTCCGGCCTCTTCAAAAATATCAACATCCATTCAACTCTATTGTCAATAATCCACCAGTCTCAATCAGTATGGCACTTTTAAATGTCCGCTCTCTGTTAAACAAGTCTTTTATTATTAATGATTTAATTTTAGATAATAAACTTGACTGTTTATTTTTAACTGAAACATGGCTGGGTTCGGATGCACCAGTTGTTCTCACTGAGGCCTCCCCACCAAATTTTAATTTCTCTTTTTCTATTAGAAGTGGTAAGAGAGGTGGTGGGACTGCATCTTTAGCCAACAACACACTCACCACCAAACAAATTTTATTTGATCATTTTACCACTTTTGAATTCCATACTATTGTTTTCAGCAGCCCTCCAGTTTTATCTGTCACAATTTATAGACCACCTAAAGACAGCGCTGCTTTTATCAAGGAATTCTCAGAATTTTTAACAAACATACATTCAAAATATAATATGATAATTTTAACCGGTGATTTTAACCTGCACATAGATAATCCTTCTGACCCTGCAGCAAAAGAATTCTTAAACATTCTTCACTGTTTGGATTTTATCCAGCACGTCACGCAGCCGACTCACAACAGAGGACACACTCTGGACCTGGTCATCACCCATGGGCTGTCCACCAGCGTGTCCTCTGTTGTTGACTTGGCTGTCTCTGACCACTACTGTGTGTTTTTTAACATCACCGGTTTTATTCAGCGGAAGACCTCGGTGCGAACTGTGAGGAGGCGCTATCTAACCTCTGAAGTGGCTGCAAATTTTACCAGGGTTTTAGTCAAATGCCCCCCTGTGATTTTACCTGCACCCTGCGATTTGATTTTTAGTTATTTTAACAGCAAACTGAAGAAAAGCCTTGACTCCGTTGCTCCACTCACCACCAAAAAGATTAACGTAAAACATGCATCACCCTGGAGAAACGAAGAAGTCAAAAAACTCAAAAGAAATTGCAGGGCAGCAGAAAGGAGGTGGAGGAAAAATAAAAATAATATCAACCATCAAATATTTTCCGAGCAACTTAAAATGTACAATAATACATTAAGGAAGTCAAGAAATTCATACTTCGCCAAAATAATCAGTATTAACAAAAATAATCCCAAGGTCCTCTTTTCCACCATAGATCATTTATTTAACCCTGATTTTAAAAGCTCCAAAAGAACCCCCACAGACTCGCTCTGTGAGCAGTTTGCAGACCACTTCAGGGGAAAGATCAGCGCCATCAGATCTGATATTTTATCTAATCGCGATATGATTGTAAACACATCTGAGGGCTCGATTGTACCTGAGGAGACACTGGACAGCTTTGTCCTGGTTAATGCTGAGAACTTTCAGAAAGTTTTCTCCACAGTGAGACCCACCACATGTCTTTTAGATCCAATTCCTTCTTCACTCTTTAAAACACTTTATGGATTTTTTGAGGCTGAGCTTTTATACATGATGAATTGCTCTCTTCAGTTGGGTGTCTTCCCTGCTGCCTTTAAAACGGCGGTGGTGAGGCCCCTTCTGAAGAAGAGCAATTTGGATTGTAATGATTTTAATAACTACAGACCTGTATCCAACTTACCATTTTTAAGTAAAGTCTTAGAAAAACTTGTTTTTACTCAGATTACTGATTTTCTCAATGATAGACAGATCCTGGAGATATTCCAGTCTGGATTTAGGGAGAACCACAGCACAGAGACGGCTCTCCTAAAGGTTTTAAATGATCTTAGATGTAACTGGGACGCCCAAAAGCTCTCAGTCCTGGTGCTACTGGATCTAAGCGCAGCCTTTGATACAGTAGACCACGCTATTCTTTTAAACAGACTAAAACACATGGTGGGCCTCTCTGGTGCTGTACACAACTGGTTCACTTCCTATCTCTCTGACAGATCTTTTATGGTGAGTATGGATACATGCTCCTCTAAGATCCATAAAATGACATGTGGTGTGCCTCAAGGGTCGGTTCTAGGCCCTGTACTTTTTAATTTGTATATGTTGCCTCTCGGCAGTGTCATCAGGAGGCATGGAGTGAACTTCCACAGTTACGCTGATGACACGCAGCTGTACATCTCCGTGTCTCCTGATGACACCAGACCAATGGATGCCCTTTTTAACTGTATCTTGGATATAAGATCTTGGATGGCAGAAAACTTTTTACAGCTTAACCAGGACAAAACTGAAGTTTTAATTGTCGGTCCTGAGGCTCAGAGAGAGAAACTCTTGTCTAAATTAGAGGCATTTTCACTATGTCCTTCACTACAAGTGAAAAACCTGGGTGTTATTTTTGACTCTGAGCTTGGTTTTATCCCACATGTTAAACATGTAACCAAAATTGGATTTTATCATCTAAAGAATATAGCCAGAGTCCGCCCTATTCTCTCTCGGGCCAACACGGAGATGCATGCTTTTATTACCAGTCGCATTGATTACTGTAATGCCCTGCTCTCTGGTCTTCCTAAGAAGAATATTTCAACTTTACAACTTTTGCAAAACTCGGCAGCTCGTGTGCTGACGAAGACCAGAGGGCGGGCCCACATTACACCGGTTTTAGAATCGCTGCACTGGCTCCCCGTGTGTTTCAGGATCGATTTTAAAGTTCTTTTTATTGGTTTTTAAATGTCTTAATGGTCTTGGGCCTTCTTATCTTTCAGATATGCTTTTACCATACGAACCCTCGCGGACCCTGAGGTCCTCTGGTACTGGCCTTTTGATTGTCCCTAAAGTCAGGACACATACTCACGGAGAGGCAGCTTTTCAGTGGTATGGTCCTCGTCGGTGGAACAGCCTGCCGGAGGAGCTCAGGGCCGCAGAGAACGTACATGTTTTTAAGAACAGGCTCAAGACCCACCTTTTTAATTTAGCTTTTACTTAGCGTTTATTTATTTTTTATGCTTATTTATTCTATCCTGTTATTCTATTATTAATTTAGGATTTACCTAATATTTCTTGATTTTATTCTTATTCATTTTTTAATCTTCTTACTCTATTTATATTTATATTGTATCCTGTTCTTATTTATTTTATCATTTTACCCTGTATACATCGTATTGCGTCATATCTCCAGTGTTTCCTCGGAGGGCGCTCTCTGCACCGGGGCTGTTATTGACCGTGGCTGCTGGGTCTCTGGGGTCCTCTCAGCCTGGTTGGGGGGCTCCTTTGCCTCCCTCCGGCTGCGGTCTGTGACCGGCTCCCGGTGCAGACGGCTCTCTGTTATAATGTTTCCTCACTTGGCTCATGCGAGCCCAGCCCAATTTTTACTCTTTAAGTGTGCGCGTGTGTGTATGTGTGTGTGGGTGGGGGTATATATGTGTATTGAGAGTGTGGGGAGTGAGTTGGAGGGTGGGGTGGGCTGCTTTTAACTATGTAAAGCACTTTGTGCTACATTTTTTCTGTATGAAAAGTGCTTTATAAATAAAGATTGATTGATTGATTGATTGATATACAGCCTAAGATTCTGCCTACCTAAGTGGCCGATGCTGTTGCTAGTATTTATATTTGTCCACAGTGTGCTCTGCAGTTTTGGTGCCCCAAAAAAAATTGGTTGATGGTGGCGTTTCTCCTGGGTAGGAGGGAAGAATGGTACCATTACAGCCATTTTGGGCTGCGTCAACACGTTGTCAACGATAAGTTATAGCAGATTTGCAGTTATGACGTACCTACAGCATAGATTTAATGCAGAGGACTAAATCAAAAACACCTTACACAGACCATAAGATGTGTGGCATCAGTAAGAAGAACAGGGACACCATGAATCACTGATAAGTCTTAATCCAGATGTCAGTTTTAGGCTGTTATATTTCTTCAAACCATTTTTTAAAATATGCAACTTGTGCTGTAGCAGAATGAAAAGATATAAGTAAAAATATTATGTTCGCAAATCCCTTGGCTAACTAAAGGAGCTTTCTTACACATAACTACATAAGCTAGCAGCTAAGTTGTTATTGCCTACCGTCACAACACTTAGTTCACCCTCCAGTGGGCTAGTTTTTCAGAGTATGACATGTTTGTATTCCATCTTTGTAGTCCACCAGAGCACCAATGATAATAAAGTTCTTTATAGAATTTCCACCTTCTACACTGCTGGGTTCATAGGGGGCCCTTGCAAGGTCGTCTAGAACAGCGGTCCCCAACCTTTTTTGCACCACGGACCGGTTTAACGTCAGACAATATTTTCACGGACCGGCCTTAAAGGCGTGTTTATCCGTGTTGCGGATAAATACAACAAAATAAAATGATACAACCAAGACAAAAACTTTGGTATTTTGTAAATATAATAATAAATGCAAATTCACTGTGTAATTGAGTAACTTTATTAGCAGCGTAACATCCTCCTTTCTGCTCCTTAAAGCTCTCTGGTCGCTATGGTAACACGTACATATTTCTTTCAAAATAAGACACACAACTACAACATGGGAAAAGACCCAGGGAAACTGAGGTAACGACAAGAACCCTGAAAGCCATAAATTTCACACCCGAGCCTCATCTCTCGCGGCCCGGTACCAAACGACTCACGGACCGGTGGACCGGGGTTTGGGAACCGCAGGTCTAGAATAAATGGGGCTATATGCACATTTTGTGAGCTAAACATTTTCATCACTTGTAAATTATGATCAAGACAATAGTTGAAGTTGAAATTGAAGGTTTTTTTTGTATTTTTATTAGTGCTGTCAGCGTTAATCTCTTTAAAATTACGTTAAAGCCATAACTGCATTAACGCCGCAAATCTCTGTTAGCAAGTTAGCGCAGATCGCCCTGTGCACGGGGCTGGACGGTGCTAACGCGTTGACGCCGTGCAGCCCCGGAGATTTGCGACATTAATGCGGTTATGGCTTTAATGTTTAATGTTTAATTATTTAATAGGCCTGGTTTTATTAGGCCTATTAGGCTTTAACGAGATTCATTTTTATAGGTTGTGATTGTAATAAAGCACCTTTCTGGGAGTATTGGGGACATGACAGTATCACAAGGTATTTTATGGAACCCCATATTTTTATTTTACTCATGAAATGAATAGTTAAACTAACCACCAACCATATGCATTTAAAGTTTAGCTATCATCTGCCATTAAGCAGGAACATTATATTATGAAGCCTTAACCAACCAAATAACATGCGCTAGTAATTTTATTTCAATTTGTTCATCTTATCCATCCTATATTTGAAAAATATAAATACAATGTTGGCTTTTGTCTTTAAAAACTAGGGTAATACATAGTTTTGCAATTTCGCTCCATTCACTTCTTCTCAGTTATGATTGTTCTGCAAACACCCGTTGCTGAAATGCAAAAAACACAACAAATCCATGACACTGATGCAAAAGTTTGATCCTGCTGGCATAACTAAGTTATTGCAATTTGTGGTCAGGGAGGTCTCCGGTCATCCAGTTCTAGCAATTCTGATTAAGGACAAACTGGAATGACTGAAAGAGGCTTGTCATTCTTCTCTAATCTCTCATCAACTGCTCCGATGATTAGAGCTGACTGGAATGTATTTGCATACTTCTTGGTCATACTGCATAGCTGCACTAAGCTATAATAACTTTGATGCATGCATACAGGCCAAAAGTAGCAGATGGCAGCGCACACAGGCTTACCTTCTTGTCTGTGCCGGCCTCCAGATGTCTGAAGGTGTTCCTGTCTGTTGGAGTCCAGATAAGAGAACCGGGTGCAGAGCCACACTGTGCGCCCTGAGCGTCTATGCAGGAAGGGACAGTCGAGTATCGCATCTCTGGTTCATTCTTCAGACCAACAAATCTAGGTAGAGGTAGATCTGGAGAGACAGCACAAAAATCATTGATATAAATGATATATTATTTATTTTGACACCAACTCAAATGCTTAAGTGGATATACAGTATAAGTGTTTTTTTAAATTTGTCTCATGATTTAGGCCTAGCACAATGACCTTTGATACAACTAGAATTAGTACGAGGGAATTAATCAGGATGAACTTCTTTACAGGCTTTATTCTGCTGAGGAGAGCTACTACTACATACAAAAATGAATATGAACCGATAAACATATTCCTTCTAATAATCCATGAAGCTATGTGATTTTATGAAGAAAAAAAAACACACACACACATTAGGGTTTCCTATTTGGGCAGGGTGTAATTGTGTGCTCCTTGTAATAAGGGCAAACCCACTTAGCCCTTTCCATGCGACTCCCCTTTCATCCAGATTAGGCCAAATCCTGCCATGTTAAGATAATCTCCTGATCCCCTTTTCCTCTCATAAGACGCCTCCTCTCTGAGCAGCAGACTTACTGGCGGTTACGCTCTCCAGGCGAATGGGTAGACCAGCCTGGGCAGCTGCGAGCAGCTTCAGAGCCACGTAGAACTGAGATGTACCAAAGTAACCCAGACGCTTTGCTCCACACACCTCGGTCACCTGAAAAAGAAGTCAAAAAAAGACTTTTGCATTGTGAACAACTGAAACCAGCTGAAACATGCTACGACCAATGCCCTGAATTTGTGACACAGTTATCTATGTCCAACAATGTCATACATCTCAGCTTTCATGCTGCCTGCAGTGACAGAAATATAATCTAGCCAGGGCTAGCTTAAGAATGTGGTTATTTTACACCCTGATCAAGATCATGTATAGTAGAAAATTATGGGTAAATAGAATAAAACTAGAAGAAAAGTATGCAAGAGATTAGCACGATGTAATCTGTTTGTCTTTTTCTCTTTTGTTTCAAGGTACAATGCTTCCTGGGAAGCACAGCGGATTAGGATTATAAAATACTGTAATACTGTAATACTGAATCAAGTAATAACACCTTCTACGCTCTGGTTTTAAGATATTATGTCTACACTTAAGGAAACCAAACAGTACCCTATCTATCTACCTAGCTAAAATACGAACCAAACCTCATTTTAGCTTAATTTAGCAAAAAGGCTAGCCTAAATTTGACAAATGCTAGCCTGGCTTTGCTTTCTTAAAAAAAAACCAAAAAAACCTTTTGTAGTCCTTTAGTTTTTCACCACACATTTATTAATAAAGGGACAGCTCTATAGCTATGCTAAGCATATTAGCACAGGGTTTAGCTTCTCTTAGCACTAGACTAGAAGTAGCAGACTCTGACTTTTAGCTTCTTTTTTTTTTTTTTTTAAAGTCCTTGTTGATTTTATATCTTTTAGCCAATTATTGATTAATTAAGCGATAATTGTGGTATTACAGTCAATTTTTTTTTTAGCTAAGCAAATAATTAGCTCACAGGTGTCAAACTCCAGGCCTCGAGGGCCAGTGTCCTGCAGGTTTTAGATGTGTCCTTGATCCAACACAGCTGATTTAAATGGCTAAATGACCTCCTCAACACCTCTTGAAGTTCTCCAGAAGCCCGGTAATGAACAAATCATTTGATTCAGGTGTGTTGAAACAGGGTGATATCTAAAACCTGCAGGACACCGGCTCTCGAGGCCTGGAGTTCGAGACCCCCCCATTTGCTTAACTTAAATCTGTGGCAGTGAAGAAAACAATTAGTATGGTAACACCATTTATCACTATCATTTTAAATAGCTTAAAAATGAACGTAATAAACATGACATGTCCATTTAATTCAGAAAAAATCTCTTAAAGCAGTTTTAAAGCAACCCGTTTTGTTATTACTGGGTAAGCTAACCGTTTTGTTTATGCTACTTTTTGGCCATACATCCCTTTATTGTTTGGCTTATTTGTGGGTGAGACATTTCTTCTAAATTGAAAAGTAAACTTTAAATTGTGTTGGTGTTCTTTCCCTGTCAAACTGTCCCAGCAACTCAATAAGGCACCCTTGGTTTTATCACTAGAGCACATTTTCCGCCAAGGCCAATGCCATCTTGCAAATTTTATAGTAGCCTAAGTGCTCTGGATCCTCACCAAAATGTAATGCCCTCTTCTTCTGGCCATTCTCCACATCTCCACTAAGGCTGGATTCATGAAATCCGGATAGATATTTTATTGTGGCAACAATGGAATTAAAACCAGTAACACAAACATGTTTTCATAAACTGACAAAATTCAAAGCAAGGTCTACTTTTTTATACGTCACCAAAAAAAAAAGCCTACATGAGCCCATTTTTAAACATTTAGTGGTATGCACTTCTGAAATACGAAGAACATGGGGCCCTGGTCCTATCTATTGTCTAATGAGGCCAAAGGGCTCACGTTGCCTTATGAGACATTATTTCTGCTTGACCTGCAGTGTATTCATTAAACAGCTTTCACAGGGGCAGGACATTCAAAACAGCTACAGTCTTGTGAGAAGAGGCTGAGCATACAGCTGGAGGTCAGGTCTGCAGCACTGATGTGTGCGCCTGATTTCAGCGGAAAAATGATAGATGGTGAGGTTATTGCAGGAAGAACAGCGAAGGCCTTCAGGAACCAGACTGACAGGTCAGATCTACGGCCTTAGGGGAAAGTTATTTAAGGAAGGTGGAATGATGCCAGAAGCATTTCAGCGCTCACTACGTCAACACTGGTGCAACTTTGTGGATACTACTGAATCTTATGGCTAGCTGAGGATGTAATTTTAGAGAAGAGCCACGTTATTCAACATATTACCCTGTAGTACTAGGGAGAATAATCTGACCAGATCCACTGTCATTGCTGATAAAAAGCATTTGTTAGCAGTCAGGAACTTCTTTTTTTCTCTTTACTTTTACATTTTAATGTAAAAGTATTTGACTGATGTGCAAAATCCAAGATTAATCCATGGGTTCACATCTATTGTGGATACAAAAAGCAGTCTGGGTGGCATTGATGTTTCAACTGTCAGCAGTTACGCCAGATTTAGCTTATTGTTTGTTTTGGTGTTAAGCATCTGCTGTTTCACAGACACAAAGCACAGAAATCAGCATTTGACTCTTAGGAGTAACTTGAGTTCTGGGTTGGAAACAAACAGCAGCCCCCAAAGCTGAAAAATACAACGCCAAAAAGTGAGAATGGTTCTACAATTTCCTACCCACTGCATAGGGATTATTTATAGCTCGCCTGAGTTAGGACATTATTAGGAAAATAGACACTTTAACTGACAGGTGGATGTTGACATGTCCAGCTGTAGCTGGCAGCTCCTGTTCAACTAAGTCACAAACTGGACCTCTCGACTGTGGTCGATTTGCCCCAGTTTTGGTGTGTGAAAGTATTCTAATAATTAGTATATATATGTATATGTTGTTTTTGCAGTGCATGTGTACTGTTTAACTGTATAAAAATCTTTATTTAAGTGTCTAAAGTAATAAATATATTTTTAAATATATTGCCAGTATAGGATTAGGCCCCATTTGAAATTCAAAATTGTATTAATTTTTCATGGTATAGATTCATAAAGGGCTGGGCATGATCAGCAACAACATTATGGTATTATAAACAAAACTCAGTTGGTATTAAGGGGTCTAAAGTATGCCAACAAAGTATACCCCATACTGTTATGCCAACACAAGCGTTAACCGTTGATACAGAGCAGGGTGGATCCATGCTTTCATGTTGTTTACAGAAAATTATGACCCTACAATCCAAGTTTCACAGCGGAAATCAAACCCGCCAGTGATTTTCCAATCTTTTGTTGTCCAATTTCGGTGAGCCTTTTGAATTGTAGCCTCAATTTACCATTCCCTTTTCCACAGCATTCTCTGTAAACTCTAGAGATGGCTTTGTGGGAAAGTCCTCAGCAGTTTTGGGCAAATTTCAGACCAGCCTGGCGGGCATCAACAGCTATGCCACGTTCAAAGTCACGAAAATCACCTTTCTTCCCCATTCTGAGAGATTCAGCAGGTCATGTCTAGATGCCTGAATCCATTGAATTTCTAGCATGTGTTTGGTTGATTAGATATGGCCACAGACAAATAACTCTTTATTTATATTCTTATAGTCCAACCATCATACGGCAGGACCAAGAGGATAGGTCATCAGTCCATTGGAGGGGAAAAACCCTGACAACCAATTAACCACACGCTCTTAATTTAGAATCAGCCATTAATCTTGCAGGAAGTAAGCGCACTTAAACCTACTTACACTTACTTTAGGTTTGATTAAACAGTACGTTATGGTGGAAAGAAAAGGTGGTCAGTGTTTGCACTGTTTAACGAATTAGTCAGCAAATTACGGTGATAACACTGAGCGTTTGCACATCAACTACTTCTTTGCTGTGATACATTATCTACTATATGCACTGCAGATTGTTGGAGGAACCCCCGGACAAACAATGTGATGATGCCATTTGTAAAGTACCACAAACAGTTTTTTCATACTAGACAACTTACGTACTGATATATTAGTCATATGCCTTTTTCCATTAATATTTTTAAACAATCAGCTAGCAGCACCAGCACCATCAAACCAGGATGTGAGCACAGGAACTCTGACCACACCCTCATTCATCTGGACAGGTTTGACAGCACATCTGTCAACACATCGTTTCTGTGCAGGAACCTGAACGTGGCATTTACGCACAAACACATGGCAGGAAAATGAACTACAAATGTACTGCGAATTGTATAGGTTGGGATTTACAGTGGCTGCAGTGGCTGTTACTTTCCCATGATAAAATGTTATGAGGGACATCCGCTTAGATGGCGGTAAAGTTAATCTCAGGCAATAGCAGTCTTTATACATCCATTTAATGAGCACAACAGCTGACCTCACTGCAGCAGGCGGAAGCCTCGTGCTTTTTTATTTATCTGCTGTAAACAGATCAGTTAGGAAAAAAAAAAAAAAAAGAAACTTCCTGTCTAAATTTACTAAATCGTAAATCAGCAGAACATACCTCTACATACAGCACATGGTGGAAAATGTCCTTTGTTTTAGCAAATATTATAGCATGATTGTAGCACAACCTCAAGAGCCACAACATGACATTTAACTCACGGAGGCAAGAGAGGACATAAGCCAGTCTCTGATACTGTGTGACATGATGACCCAGAAGTCAGCAGTGACTTCAGGAGCGATCGTGCAGGCATCCTGCCGCAGGGCCAAAACACAGCTCAGAAGGCTGCGTGTCAATCACCCCAAAGCGGTGGCGGCGATCCAGGCCTGACAGGAAGGAAGTGCGGCTCAGTGCCAAACTTCCTGACACCCACGCAGAGACACAATAGCCTCCCATCGAAGGGAGCAGACCCCTTGGGACAGAGGGTGGCGTGAACGGAGACAGCGACCCGCTGTGCTCATCTGAGCTGGAAAAATGTGTTTTTATTCCTGTGATGGGTCGGCAAAATGACTCTCACTGGGTTCTTTCATGCTGCAGCCAGCGAGACACAGTTAACACCACCACTGCTATTAAGTTGTCTGTCAAGTTTGTCGGGTATCAGCCCATAAAGCTTAATCAATAACACGCAAAGAAAAACAAGGAGCTCAGTAAAAGTTTTAATTAAATTTGTTTACGTGTTAGTTTTGTCTGCTTTTAATTAGACCCTCATTCTTTCAGAAAGGATTTTGAAAGCATCGGTTAATAAAGTGGTGGGTTTTACAAGTTTTAAGATCCATAACCACAAATGATATGGTATATGCTTTAAATGTTTGACTTTTGAAGTATTGTAAGTTTCAGATATATTGCTGTCTTTGTAAAACTGCTTTAACAGCCATTTATGTGCCATATTAAACCTCAGCAAGTCTGAAGAATCTATATGTTTTATAATCCATCACAGAAACATCAAGTTTATAGGTTATGATTTCTATATCAGATGAACTGCTGAGCTGAAATAACCAAACTGACAATCTATTTATTATTGATTGAGTTAAATTATTTCTCATTTTAAGATGTTTCAACCATTTGTCTGACAAAAGGTTGCTCCAGTTTTACAAAAGTCCCTGTATCCAAATGACTTTGTGATGTTTGCTGTATTAAATCACAGTGATAAGAAACTCACTATGATTTCACTATTTCAGTCTGATGATGGATGAAAAAGTGGTTTTCCTTCTACATTCAGAGTGCATCACTTCTGAGCAGACAGAATACTCGAATATGAATATTATGCATTTATCTATAAAAATCTTATTTGCTGATGGATCAATATTGAGGTTTTTTTTTCACAAATACTTGGTGCCGGCCACTCAAAATTTAGTATTGGTCAACCTCTGGAAGTGAATGGTTTAAAATTTCAGAACCACAGTTGTTATTCTTAAAGGGGACAGCACAACAATTTGTAAACATAACCACTGACAAAGGCTATTGTTGGTGCTGATCACATCAAAAAAAAAATCATTGGTTACAGTAAACAAGCTTATTAGAAATGAGTGCAAAAGGCCTAACCTTAACCTAAACTACAACATCTCCAAGGTGACATCTGAGGACCGACACAGCTACTAATGTAGTGATGAGACCTACAGACACATGCTCAGCTATACCCTCATATATGTAAATAGACTGGCTTCCTGTGTAGAAGAGGAGGGGGAGAAAGAGGGTTTGTGAAACCTCTCTCTCTCTCTCACACACACACACACACACACACACACACACACACACACACACACACACACACACACACACACACACACACAAAGAGATCAGAAAGGCATCACAATGAAAATGTGGCTCATTATTATACACAGTAGACCGCAGGCTCTGTGTCTCCTGCATCTGGGGGTTTAGGGAGCAGCAGCCGCAGCCCTCAGCCCCTCACACTTGATAACATGAGCTGACCAAGCAGCCGCAGACACAAGCACCACACTCACTTTATGCAGAGATTCGGGAGGTAGCTGAGACGCCTTGAAGAGCTCTGCCACTTTACTGGACGACAGTTTTCCTGAAGTGTCAGCCTGGCACAGACCGTGGAGACCTGAGTAATACCTCTGCTCATGCTCATTCAGGGAGATGAAACTCCCCGCAGACGCCGCACCGGATTCCTGATCCATTCCCGGGGCTGACGCATGGAGGATCCGCCGGAGACGCACTACAAACAAACAGATCAATACATCCTGCTCCGGACTCCGGCTCCTGTTTCAGGTCGGAAAAGAAGGAGGGTTTAGTATCACCTCCTACAGGAGAGTTCCCTGTGAAGACAGCCCGCCTGCTCACCCTCAGGCTCGTCCACTCCTACTGCCTATTGTGAGTGATTGTAGCACTACCGCCGTGCGCCTGCTGGGGGCGACAGAGCCCAGGACAAGCTGAAAGAAGACCCTACGTTCCAATCCATAATTGAATAAAGCTTATTTTATTACAGGACCTTGTACAAATTCTTGTCCTGTATCACAATACAGATGCGGTGTAATATGATACAGCATAATGAAGCCAACAATTAATCTGTTGTGCTCTGAGGGAACATAGGGAAGCACTTTGAATATCACTCATATTTCCTGCTAAATTAGAATAGCCTTCTATAAATAGTCTGAATTTGGTTTCATCATGAGATAAACAGTTCAGGCACTTTAGGCCAACATCCAAAACTAAAATTTTATACAATAAAGGAACTAGAAAGAGCAAAATAAACAGCAAATTTAGCAAACAAACAATGCAACTTACTTTAATGTCACTTTTACTCATGGAGGCTAATATTAGCACCTTAAAAATACTGCTAACGTCCTGACATTAAAGTAACACTTGTATTAAAAATGACCTTTTGACACAGAAATGGGGCCATTATTAATCAGTAAACATGCACAGAAAAAATACTGGACTCAGAAATGCCACATGATCCTGTTACAGCTTTAAGCAAACCTTCAAACCTGCATGATGCTGTGCAAAAGTCTCAAGCCACTATTTATTTATCCACTGGTAGGAAAATGGAAAACGATTCAATGAAAAATGTCCAAACATAAACTGAAATACAGTATATTAGATGAATCAGAGTCTGTGAGAGTCTAACAAGCTTGAAAATCAATATTTGGTATGAGCACTGTTACTCTTCACCAGAGCCTGAACTCTATGAGATGGCCTTATTTTCTTTAAGTAGTCTTTAAGAATAGTTCTCCAGGCTTCTTGAAGGACATTCAAAGCTGTTCTTTGGATGTTGAATCCCACACTGCTTCAGTAATATCGAGGTCTGGGTTCTGGGGAAGCCAGTCCGTGACTGATAGTGATTCATTGTATGTTTTTCTACCCAAGTATGTTTTTATTTCATTGGCAGTGTTTTTGGGATCATTATCATGAAAAATGAAGCCACTGCTGATGAGACTCTTTCTGTATAGCGGTCAAGAATATATAGTATTCTGTCCTTCCACTGAGCCCATTTCTGATGAGCCTTTGGTGAGCAGTAGATGGATCATCTGCAGGTCCTGCGTCAGGTTTTTGCTTGATGTTTTTATCCTGTTTCTTAACAGCATGACTTTCAGATGTTGTTTATCTGTCGTAGATGTGTTTTAGAGCTATCAGCCAACAGTTTTTAGGCTGACAGCTTTGGGAGAGCACCTTGTTGGTGCAAAAATACTATTTTATGCCTGTCAAACTGTGTTATGTTTGCATATTTTGTACACACAGCCATTAATAGACAATAGCTTTTCTTTTTTTTTTCCCCAGGAGAGATTTAAAAAATATTTTTGAAAGTCTTCAATCTGAATATCACCAGAGTCTCAGATGAAATAAAATATTTTGGATTTTGCAGATCCAGCAGTAATCTGCCCACTGAGATGATTAACCTTGATTGCCCTTTAAAGAAGCACACAAAATCTAAAAGCCTTGAAAAATGCTTTTCACACTATGAGTTTTACTTTCGGATGCATTTCATGCAGTGTATTGAGGTTCACGTTTTTGTTTTAGTTTCACAATGATTGGGTTAAAAACTGCAATGGCTGTCATGTCTGGGCCTCTGCTGCCACCGTGTGTAGAGAGAAAATACCTGCACCCTGAAAAGTAATTAACACATGCATCCCCAGGCTTTTACCTTTCTACCTATAAAACCCGGAGAGCAGCCAAATGGCTGGTAGGCTTTTAGCTAAGCTTTAGCTTCAGCCAAGTGGAAGCTAAATTGGCTAGTCATTCATATGTATATTAGGTTGTTACCTGGGAATTCTGGAGGGAGGGGAGTGGGGGTGTGTGATTGAGGGGGTGGGGGAGCTGCTAAAAGCTGTGCACTTCCTTTTGTGTTTCATCTTGATGCATTCTCAATCATCCAGGGAAATAAATCTCCAAAAGTCACCAACTTGGAGTGTTTCAGTTTGCCATCTTAGGGAGAAATCAACACACATGGGTGTATGTCCTTTGTTGCTGAGATTTATTGATAAAAACAGTACAAAAAACCAACCATTTGTACACATATTTATCAGAATCAGAATCAGAATCAGAATACTTTATTGATCCCTGGGGGAAATTATTTTTTGTTACAGTGCTCCATTTTAAACCAACATTAAGACAAGACAGACAATACGCTAACTAAGAATAGTACAATATATACATATATATACATACATACATACATAAGTCACTTATAAATAAATATTTGGAAAAGAAACATGTGTAGTTGTAGCAGCAAACAGTGTGTTAAGTGGATGTGTTGTACAGGGAGATGGCCACAGGCAGGAATGATTTCCTGTGTCGTTCAGTGGTGCTTTTCGGTAATCTCAGTCTCTCACTGAACGAGCTCCTGTGACTGACCAACATGTCATGGAGTGGGTGGGAGGTGTTATCCAACATTGTCTTTATCTTGGACAGCATCCGCCTCTCCGACACCACCTTGAGGGAGTCCAGCTCCATCCCCACAACATTGCTGGCCTTACGGATCAGTTTATTAAGTCTGTTGGCATCTGCGACCCTCAGCCTGCTCCCCCAGCATGCAACAGCATAGAGGATCGCACTGGCCACCACAGACTCATAGAAAATCCTCAGCATTTTCTGGCAGATGTTGAAGGACCTCAGTCGCCTCAAAAAATAGAGACGACTCTGGCCCTTCCTGTAAAGTGCTGTGGTGTTTTTAGCCCAGTCCAGTTTATTGTCAATGTGTACTCCAAGGTATTTATAGTCCTCCACAATGTCAACACTGACCCCCTGGATTGAAACAGGGGTCAAGTGTTTCCTGGTCTTCCTGAAGTCCACGATCAGTTCCTTGGTCTTTGCCACGTTGAGCTGCAGATGATTCTGCTCACACCACGTGACAAAGGAGTCGACCACAGCCCGGTACTCTGTCTCATCATCCCTGCTGATGCATCCAACCACCGCAGAGTCATCAGAAAACTTCTGAAGATGGCAGGTCTCTGTGCAGTGGCTGAAGTCTGTGGTGTAGAGGGTGAAGAGGAAGGGGGAGAGGACAGTCCCCTGTGGTGCCCCTGTGTTGCTGATCACCTTGTCAGACACACACTGTGGGAGACGTACATATTGTGGTCTTCCTGTCAGGTAATCAACAATCCAGGACACCAGAGAAGCATCCACCTGCATCGCTGCTAACTTATCACCCAGGAGGGTCGGCCTGATGGTGTTGAAAGCACTGGAAAAGTCAAAAAACATGACCCTCACAGTGCTCGCCGGCTGGTCCAGATGGGTGTAGACACGATTGAGCAGGTAGATGATGGCGTCCTCTGTTCCGAGACGAGGCTGATAAGCGAACTGAAGGGGATCCAGATGTGGTCTTACTATGGGTCGCAGCTGGTCCAGGATGAGCCTTTCCAGGGTCTTCATGATGTGGGAGGTCAGTGCCACGGGCCTGTAATCCTGGGGGCCACTGGGACGAGGCGTCTTTGGTACAGGGACGAGGCATGATGTCTTCCACATCACCGGGACCCTCTGCAGACTCAGACTCAGCATAAACAGTTTATGAAAGACTCCACACAGCTGGGGGGCACAGGCCTTGAGGACAAGGGGACTCACTCCGTCTGGTCCAGCAGACTTGCCTGAGTGAAGTCTCCTCATTTGCATCTCAACCTGGTATTGAGTGAAGGTGATGGGTGGGGGAGGGGTGTCAGGAATCTCACAGGAGGCAACATGTGAAGAGAGAGGCTGGCACAGTGGTGTGGCTCTGGATTCCAGGCTGACTGCAGGTGAGGTTGTGGGGGTGGGAGCAGACACTGTGGTGTCGAATCTATTGAAAAACAGATTCAACTCGTCGGCTCTATTCTCACCTCCCTCAGCTCCCCTGCTGTTGGTTGGCCTGAATCCAGTGATGGTCTTCATGCCCCTCCACACCTCTCTCATGCTGTTCTGCTGGAGTTTCCACTCCAGCTTCCTCCTGTAATTGTCCTTAGCCTCTCTGATCTTGTCCTTTAGTAACACCTGGACCTTCCTCACCTCCTCTTTGTTGCCCCCTCTGAAAGCCCTCTTCTTGTTGTTGAGGAGGGCTTTGATGTCCTTAGTCACCCACGGCTTGTTATTTGGGTAACAATGAACAGTCTGAGCTGGAACAATGGAGTCGGTGCAGAAAGTTATGTAGTCTGTGATACACTCAGTAAGCCCATTGATGTCCTCGGCGTGAGGCTCACAGAGTGTTTCCCAGTCGGTCACCTCGAAACAGCCCTGTAGTTCCGCTATTGCCTCCTCTGACCACCTCCTAACAGTCCTGGTGGTCACAGGTTCCCTCCTCACAATTGGCACATAGCGGGGGGTGAGGTGAATCAGGTTATGATCTGACCTACCAAGTGGGGGGAGGGAGGAGGAGCTGTATGCATCCTTGACGTTAGCATACAGTAAGTCTAAAGTTTTCTCTCCCCTGGTGGGACAGTCCACATATTGTTTGAATGTTGGTAGTGTATTGTCCAGTGATACATGGTTGAAGTCACCCGAGATCACAATAAAGGCACTCGGGTGCTGAGTCTGTAGCCGAGCTATGGCAGAGTGGATAGTGTCACATGCAGCTGTGGGGTTAGCAGAGGGGGGAACATAAACAGCCACCAAGATGACGTGAGAGAATTCCCTGGGTAAATAATACGGCCTGAGTCCAACAGCACACAGTTCAGTGTCCGGGCAACAAATCCTTTCTTTGATTGTTATGTTGGCAGGGTTACACCACCGGTTGTTAACTAAAACAGCAAGCCCACCTCCTTTACGCTTACCGCTAGCGATGCTGTCCCTGTCCGCCCGAACAGTGTGGAAGCCTTCCACGGAAGCATTCTCATCGGGAATGACCTGGTGCAGCCATGATTCGGTGAAACACATCAGGCTACACTCTCGGTATTCCCTCTGACTCCGTACCAGTGCTGAGAGCTCGTCGATTTTACTTGCCAACGATCGCACATTTCCCATCACGATAGACGGCAGACACGGTTTAAACCTCCTCCTCGCTTCGAGCCTCCGCTGTCTCACCGTCACCTTTTTTCTTCTCTTCTGTCCTTGACCTCTGCATCCCCGATGTGTTTTCCTCCAAATTTCAGCTGGTACTTCTGCGGGCACTTCTGCGGGCCTGGCCAGCGAGCCGGCCGGCATCAGGGCGATCAGCTGATCTCTGGAGTAAACAGTCCGTGCGTGTAGGAGATGTGCCGCGGTCCCGTTCCATGATAAAAGTAACAGTTCCACGGCCACCAGAAGAACAAAAACTCTCTCAATCCACATGATTGAGTAAGAGATAGAAAACGGAGGAAAATACAAGTCAGAAAAAAAAAGAATACGTAAGAAAAAAGAGCTAAACTAAGAGAAAAGCAGGAGCGACTGTAACAGGCTGCACGCTGGTTGGCGCATGCGCACTATTATTTACAAATAATAATAAAAAGTGAGTGAGTACATTTCAACATTTTCAGCAATCACTCACAATCCTGGCACTGCCATGGTATCTGTAGTCTGCATTTACCACATGTGTATCTGTTGCAGTGAACACATCGCACAGTGGCATGATTGTTCTTGCATTTGTGTTTGACCTGACACATGGCTCTTTTTCCAGGGCTAGGTGTGGAGGGTTGTGTCCAAAGCAACTGTTTTTTTCTTGCCTTCTTCGCAGCTACATGAGAGTGAGCCAACTCTCTTGCAAGCTCCACCAGGAAGTCCACCCGTCTTCCCTTCGTCCCGGTGCATGCTTGATACAGCACATGTGCATTCAGTGCTGCCATGTCAATCATGTTCGCTGCAATTTCCAGTGTGTGGGGATCATTTGTCACCAACTGCATCACGTGCTACAACCCTGGTCTACATATCACCGTTGATGAACAGCTTTTCCCATCAAAGACTCGGTGCTGTTTCCTGCAGTATATTGCAAGTAAACCTGACAAGTTTGGGATCAAGTTTTGGGTGGCTTGCGACCTAAAATCCAAGTACATTTGCAATGTCTTCCCATATCTTGGCAAGGATCCCAATCGTCCCACTGGGGAGAGACTTTCTGAAAATGTAGTAATGAGGCTGATGGAACCATTCCTAGACAAGGGCAGAAATGTTACCACGGACAATTTTTTCACATCGCTTTCACTTGCGCAAAAACTTCTTAGACGGTGTGTTGATTTCTCCCTAAGATGGCAAACTGAAACACTCCAAGTTGGTGACTTTTGGAGATTTATTTCCCTGGATGATTGAGAATGCATCAAGATGAAACACAAAAGGAAGTGCACAGCTTTTAGCAGCTCCCCCACCCCTTCAATCACACACCCCCACTCCCCTCCCTCCAGAATTCCCAGGTAACAACCTAATATACATATGAATGACTAGCCAATTTAGCTTCCACTTGGCTGAAGCTAAAGCTTAGCTAAAAGCCTAACAGCCATTTGGCTGCTCTCCGGGTTTTATAGGTAGAAAAGCTAAATGGCTGCTCTCTGGGAGTTTAATTAAGTGCTTAGCAGGAAGTGAACTGTGATCAAGCTAAAATTAATTCAAAATTTAGATAATACACACCAAAAAGGTGAAAACGAAAAGGCATTTAGTGCATTTAACCCCCCCCCCCAAAAAAAATCCAACTTAAAGTTATTTGAGCTTTGTGATGTTTTGTCTAAACAATGTTCCAATAAAAGGTCTGAAGAGTGCCAAGAAAATGTCCCTCTCATCATTACACCATCACCACCAGCCTGAACCTCTAATACAAGGAAGGACGCATCCAGCCTTTCATGCTGTTGACACCAATTTCTGACCCCACCATTTAATTGTGACAGCAGAAATTGAGACTCATCGTTTAGATATTATCTATTTTTCTGCAAACCCCAGAGATGGCAATGTGGGAAACTCGGACCAGCCCATCAGGTGCCAAACTCACTTAAACTGCCTGTCTTCCCCATTCTGCTGCTCGGTTTGAGGTTTAGCTGGTCATCTTGACCATGTTTAAATGCCCAAATGCACTGAGTTGCCATTTGATTGGCTGATTTGTCAAGGAAGGAGGAAGGAAGAGGAAAGACCAGTTATTCTTACTGTAACCCAGTGGCTCAACCCTCAGTGATGCGTCATCGTGGTCTGTTTTATTGGAAAACACTTATGACATTTTATGGGTACAAAAGATCGTTTATTGTAGGAGAGTTTCATGTGGTCTGCTGTGGTGTTTTAATCACTGAAACAGTCTGTTATCAGGGAAAGGAGACTTTACATTCAAACTTGACCCATGTGAACTTAATTTCCAATAAATGGCGGTTTCAAGGCAAGGCAAGGCAAGGCAAGTTTATTTGTATAGCACAATTCAACAACAAGGTGATTCAAAGTGCTTTACAGAGACATTAGAAACAAGAACAAATAAAAAGCATGATTTAAAATTGATTAAAACAAGCAAATAAACTAACTAACTAATTAACAAACAAACAAACAAACAAACAAACAAACAAACAAACAAACAAACAAACAAAACAGTATATAAAATCAAAACAGATAAAATCAGAACAGTAGATAAAATCAGTAGTTAAATGTAAGTTTTGAAATTTAATCTTAAAGTGTGGATTTGGTGCTTTATTCAAATGCAGCTGAGAACAGGTGAGTCTTCAACCTGGAATAAATAAATAAACTGAGTGTTTCAGCTGATCTGAGGCTTTCTGGGAGTTTGTTCCAGATATAAGGAGCATAAAAGCTGAATGCAGCTTCTCCGTGTCTGGTTCTGACTCTGGGAACTGATAAAAGACCGGATCCAGATGACCTGAGGGATCTGGATGGTTCATACTGGGTCAGGAGGTCACTGATGTATTTTGGTCCTAAACCATTCAGAGCTTTATAGGCCAGCATCAGAACTTTAAAGTCTATCCTCTGACGGACAGGCAGCCAGTGTAAGGACCTCAGAGCTGGACTGATGTGGTCCACTTTTTTGGTCTTAGTGAGGACTCGAGCAGCAGAGTTCTGAACGAGCTGTAGTTGTCTGACTGATTTTTTAGGTAGACCTGTAAAGATGCTGTTACAGTAATCAAGCCTACTAAAGATGAATGCATGGACTAGTTTTTCCAGGTCCTGTTGAGACATCAGATCTTTTATCCTTGAAATATTCTTGAGGTGATAGTAAGCTGATTTTGTTATTGTCTTAATGTGTTTTTCTAAGTTTAAGTCTGCATCCATCACTACACCCAAATTTCTCGCCTGGTTTGTGGTTTTTAGATGTATAGATTGAAGTTCTCTGGTGACCTGTAATCGTTTTTCTTTGGCGCCAAAGACTATTACCTCAGTTTTGTTTTTGTTTAGCTGGAGAAAATTGTGGCACAACCAGTCATTGATTTCCTCAATGCATTTACCAAGAGCCTGTACAGGGCCTCGGTCTCCTGGTGACATTGTGATATATATTTGTGTGTCATCTGCATAGCTGTGATAGTTTATTTTGTTGTTGTTTATAATCTGTGCCAGTGGGAGCATGTAGATGTTAAACAGAAGGGGTCCCAAGATGGAACCTTGGGGAACTCCACATGTGATACTTGTCTGCTCAGATGTGAAGTTACCTATTGATACAAAGTATTTCCTGTTTTCTACGTATGTTTTGAACCAGTTTAGTACAGTTCCTGAAAGACCTGTCCAGTTCTCCAGTCGTTTGAGTAATATGTTGTGGTCAACTGTATCAAATGCTGCACTGAGATCCAGTAAAACTAGGACTGACATTTTTCCACTGTCTGTATTCAGACATATGTCATTAAACACTTTGGTCAGAGCGGTTTCAGTGCTGTGGTTCTGTCTAAAACCTGACTGGAAGGCATCGTAGCAATTATTCTGTTTTAAGAAGTAACTGAGCTGTTGAGAAACTGCTTTTTCAATGATCTTACTTAAAAATGGGAGATTTGAGATCGGCCTGTAGTTGTTCATTTGTGTCTTGTCAAGATTGTCCTTTTTCAGTATAGGTTTGATTACAGCAGTTTTTAGTGATTCTGGAAACACACCTGATAATAAAGAAAAGTTGACGATCTGTAACAGGTCTGACTCTAAAGTCTTTGAGACCTTTTTGAAAAAACTTGTTGGCAGGACATCTAAACAGCAGGAGGAGGAGTTCAGTTTACCTAAGATGTCCTCCAGGTCTTTGCTGTTAATAGGTTGAAACTGTTTCATGGTGTTTAAACAGTTTTTTGGTGGACACAGTACATATCCTGGATCTGCTGTTGATGTACCAATTGCTTGTCTAATTTTTTGGATTTTTTCAGTGAAGAATTTGGCAAAGTCATTGCAGGCCATGGTCGAATGAAGTTCAGCTGCCACTGACACAGGAGGGTTTGTTAGCCTGTCAACTGTAGAAAATAAGACCCGAGCATTATGGCTGTTTTTAGTGATGATGTCAGAGAAGTAGGACCTCCTTGCATTCCTCAGTTGTAAATTATAATTGTGAAGTTTCTCTTTATAAATGTCATAATGAACCTGGAGGTTTGTTTTTCTCCATCTGCGCTCAGCTTTCCTACACTCTCTTTTTTCTTTTTTCACCAGTGTGGAGTTTCTCCATGGAGACTTTTTCCTTCCAGAGATAACCTTCACCTTAATGGGAGCAATAGTGTCCATTACATTTAACATGTTAGCATTGAAGCTATTGACGAGCTCAAGCATACTTTTCTGAGACAGTGGTTAAAAAATTAACCTAACAGCCAATGAGGAAGAATGGATCATTAACCTTATATAAGTGCCAGCTTAGATATTGATTGACTGAATAACTGAAAGTGTTTGCAAAGGCTTTTTCAGTAAAGAGGATGAGAATGAGTTCACTGGGATCTGTTGTGGGAGATTTTAATTCTGCATGACATAGCAAAGCTAGGTTAGACCTGATTACCATGTAGGGAGGAACAGGGAGTGTGGAGAGTACAGTTTGTCCTGCTTGACTCTGACCGAGCAGGACTGGGTCAGAAAGGACAGAGAGTGCTGGGATGATTTCACCTGTATCCCAAATCAGACTTTTGGGCTTAACCCTCACGCAACCAAAATATTTTAGTGACTAAAATAATCAAGTGACTTCGCTTCGTTTCATACAGAAGTACTGTTTTGTGTATCATACTTGTACTCTTTCCTTTATCTGTGATATTTATTCTGATAACATGATTTTCAAGGGGTTTGAATCCACCGTCCGGTGTGTGTGTAGTCTCCATATGCTGTCCATGTCTGGGTGGGTTCTCTCCAGGTACTCAGAGATACTCCCACAGTCCAAAACATGCAGTTACAGTATGGGATTAGCTTCACTGCTAATTCTGAATTGGCCACAAGTATGAATGTGAGTGCAAATGGTTTTCTGCACCCTGCCTCTCACCCTGTGGCAGCTGGGATATGCTCCATGTTTTCAAGTTAACTAGTAAACCCAACTCATCTCCTTCAGCTGAGCTGTTTGCGTCCTCATTTTGTGCATCAAGTATCCTCAAGGCTTCTCCTGCAGTCAATCTTGCTACCTCATTTCATGATCTAGTGTAAACATATGGCTGGGTCGCCGGCGGGTTAAATGAACTGCACCTGAAATGGACCTGTTCTGCTTATCCTTATTTTCTAGCCTCTTAGAATGCATAATGAGATTGTTGTTTTTCATATCCTTGATTTGTCATAGGTGATAAAGACCCTTCTTGTTTAAATCCTGTCATTGCAATCCTGTCAAGTTCCTGAAGGGCTGGCAAATATGAGAAATCTGACTCTGGAGTACTGCCCTGTCTCTCTCTCTTTTTGACTTTTATTTCTATGGCACATGCACTCTGATACCAGCAGTGATCATGTTTACCACCACTTACCAACAGCAGCACTGTTTTAGAACAGAAACCATCGAGCCTTTGCAAAGATCGGGGCTCCTCGAGATAGTTTAATACCTGTGGCTGGGTGAGGGGATTTTGTAAATGCTGTGCAAGGATTTATAAGTGGGGCTCAGGGTTCCAGGCTTAAACAACAACAACAACAACAACTGTACTACAACTACACCCTGTGTGTTGCACTATTTGCTCTTCTTCTAAATTCCTCTGTTAGTTTCACCTTTAATGTTTTAATGTTGTTTTCTTTTAAAATGAAAGGTAACAGTTTACATATCATATCATATCATATCGTATATGTAAAAATAAAAATATGGAACTGGAAAAAATGATAAGAGATCCACTTCTATTAATTAGATGCTATATTCTGTTAGGATGCCTGGGTCGTTGACCCAGGGGTTTTGAGTTTATTATATTATTTATACTTTCTAGTCTTTGGTTTCTTTGAGTTCTGTCTTATAGTTTATGTCTCTGTCTTCTCTAGCTGCTCTGTCTCCCCTGTCAGCTGTATCCCCTTGTCTAGTTCGCGTCTCTGTGTGTCCTTAGTGGCTATATCCCCGTGTCCAGTCAGTGTTTGTGTCTGCCCTGGTCCCACGTCTCTGTTCCCTCTGTTGCAGTGCGTGCGAGTCTGTGTCTTTGTTCAGTCTGTGTTATGTGTTTCCTGTTTTACTTTGAAAGTCCATGTCTGATGTTAATGTGTCTGGTTTTGCTTCCCCTTGTCTCGTTAGGCGTGATTTGCCCCAGCTGTGTTTCCCTCCTGTTACCCATTCCCTGATTGCTCCCTCTGTGTATTTAAGCCCTGTGTTTCTCTGTGTCCGTGTCGCGATCTACCGGTTACTTTGCTGAGTGTTTTGTCAATCTGCTGGTGTTAGTTTATTTTTGAGTTTTTCCAGTTATGTTATGTTTGCGTTCAGCATTAAAGCTGTTTTGGTTTAAGTTCTGTCTCCGGAGTCTGCACCTTGGGTCCTATCCCTGTCCGCACACAGCCGACACCTAACATATTCTTTCCCAAGCTGTTTCTGTTTCTAGGGGTCACTACTTATTATACCATTTTAAGTGGCTGTAACTTGTAAGTTCACACACTGTGCTATACTAGGTAAATAGAAACAGACTGGGCCGTTCTGTTCTCCTCTGGGAGGTCTGCCTCTATCACATTAGACCTATCTGGCTCCTTTGGAAAGCATGAACAAACAGCGCCCACTTGACTGTTTCCATGCAGTGCAGCGCAGTGACAGCCATTGTTTTTTACAGAGAGGACAGATTAGTTCAGGTGTGTCTTGGCTTAACCATTAAACCCAGGCTTTATCCAGTTAAATCCTCTGCCGACCTCTTTAGATCGGTGAATGCTGGGACCTTTGCCTGAGCTTTTACAGCATTGTGCTATTCTGCTTTTTGTTTTCTGGGAAAAATGTTGGAAAAGATCTTGCTCCTGCTCAGTTTGTCACTTTCTGTGGCAGAAGGGCTCTGTAAACCAGGTAAGGCTCTTAAAATGTAACCTTTGGTCAAATATTGTGTGTTCACATTTTTTAAAAAAATACATAAATTCATTAATATGAGTAAACACAGGCTTTGTGTACAGGAGTTTTATCCCTTCTTAGCCCAGAAGTGAGTGTGGAATGCAGCTTCTAATCTATTTACTGGAACAAAGTCAGATTAGACACATAACTTAGCATTTACCTCACAACAAGGGTTTCATTCATTCCATCGTGATTGTAGACTTGAACAATGATCCTAAAATTGCTAATCTACAACCAAACTATGAGGAAATAGCTGAGAGAGACTAAATTTGACGCTGCTGCTCTTGGGATTCAGTCTATCAGCACAGGAAAGATAAACTGCAGCAGCTACACTTCTCATCTAAAGCCTAGCACAGCAATTCATGGCACGCAGAGGACATTTCAGTCTGTTTTATCTTTATAGGTGTTGGAGAAGCCTACAAAGTTCGATTCAGCATCAAAACCGCACTGGGAGATCAAGCTGTATGTATATATTTAAATATTCCTCCACATCCTCAGATCGCTCTTCTTGCCATAAACAGCTCTGACTTCATAATATTAAAAACAGGAATGCAATCCCGTTCCCTAAAAAATTTGAATGTTTTGTGAATTATAAATAAAGAAAGTAATGATTTCCAACCTATATTTACAAAGAAAATGTGGTGGAACTGAGAAATGTGATCATTCATGTCCAGCATTACAATCAGTTGAAGTTCCAGGTGCAACAATAGACCAGAAAAGTTGTGTAATGCTAAAAAAAAACAAAAAAACAAGCAATACACCCCCAAACACCTGCTTTGGACACATCTTAGTAATTAGATAAACAGGATTACGTTTAAAAAAAAAAACCATGCTAGGCAGGGTAAGTCTTTCGACACAGGGAGAATTTCAATACTCTGGCACAGATTTGTGGAACAAAGAGGAAACAGAGAGAATTTTAATCTTCTACAGTACACTGATCATAGATAATATCATTAATGTTTCAGAGAATCCAGCAAAATCTCTGTACGCAAGAGAAAAGGGCTGCAAATCACTGCTGAATGGCTGTCATGCCCTCAGAGAACACTTTAATATAAATCAGACATGAATCTGGAGTGAACATCACCACATGGGCTCAGGAATACTTTTGAAAGTTCAAAGTGTACCATGCAAATAAAAAATACATGCAGAAACAAGATCCAGAGATGCTGCTGTCTCCGTTTATGCAGCTCATTCAAAAGAGATTGAGACAAAGAGGAAAAACCTCCTGAACAGCTTTCCTCTTTAAGATCTGTGATGGCCCTGAGTGCTTTTGTGAAGATACCATGGGCAACTTGCAAATCTTTAAAGGCACCGTTGAAACTCAATGATGCACTCACTAGCCACTTTATTAGGACCCGTTTCTATCTGCCTTAATCCTTTATCTCAACAAAGTGGCGAAAACATTTCTTCAGAGTTTTATGCAGCGACTGCAAATTTTGTACGCACATCCATTATGTGAATCTCCCTTTGTACATTCCAAAGGTGTCTGTTGGGCATTTAAATCAACTGTGTTGGATCAAGGACACATCTAAAACCTGCAGGACACCGGCCCTCAAGGCCTGGAGTTGGACACCCCTGATTTAGACCAAATTCTGACTTTATTAATCCTCATCTTTCTAATCTTCTATTGTCCAGTTTCCTGCTCTTAGCTGACAGGAGTGCTTCCCGGTGTGGTCTTCTGCTTTCTGCTTCAAGATTTGGTGTGCTATGCGTCGAGAGATCATCTTCTGTGTGGTTGTAACTAGCAGTTATGAGTTGCTTTTGCCTTCTTGTTAACTCAAAGCAGTCTGGTCATTGTTCTCTGACCCTTTGCATCAACAAGGCATTTTCACATAGAGAACTGCTGCTTACTGGATATTTTCTCTCTGTTTTCTGGACTGTTTTTTTTGTTACAGATGGTTGTGTGCGAACATCTAAGCAAATCAGAAATTCCTGAAATACCGTACTCGGACGTGTGGCATTAAAAGCCACTGACATGCATGCTTGCGTGTGGTTGGACAATTAGATATGTATGCTGATGAGCAGTTAAACAGATGTACCTAATAAGGTGGTCACGATTGCATACGTAGATTTTAAAATTGAAAGTCTTGCTTATTTCAGCAAGAACACATCGCACATTCGTTGGGTACTGCAGCAGATAAAATCGAGAATCGAGAGATTAAACGTCTGTTCAGACCTGTTAGGCATTATAACCGTTCTGCACATTATGAGGGAACAAATATGACAGAGGAGGCCTCAAATATCTGCAGGGACACAGCAGCAGTAAGTGTTGGGAAATTTCCAAGTACTTACAGAGGGAGTAGAAATGCTACTTTTCCAATTTAAATGCAACTTGCTGATGGTATGAAGTTTAAGACACACACACACACACACACACACACACACACACACACACACACACACACACACACACACACACACACACACACACACACACACCAATATTAACTAATTTCCAAATCATTAACTTCTGCTTTTATTAATATTTTACACGCCATCATTTTAGAGTCATGGTTACAATCAAGTGCTTAATATTATCCAGAATTCTCTTAAAGTGCATGTGACTGCTTAATATGAGGCCAAGGTCCATGTGGCGAACAGTTAACCTTTGCTGAAAAACAGTCCCTAATCTGATGTTGCTGATTTTGCAGTATCCCTGGAACAAAAATGAAATGTTCCTTTTCCGGGCCGCTCTGGCTTTTGCCATGAGGGATTTCACTAACGGAGAAGAATTTGGGTAAGACTGTTTTTGTGTCATCTGTTCTTAAACAGTTGTAAAAACATAATAGAACATCTCTTAACACGATAGGTGACTCACATTTTATAACTTCGCTTTCATTGTCTTGTAAAACTTCACCAGGGTTTCAGACATCCATCCGTGTAACGAGACTCAGAGAGTGTCCTTCTGGTTTGTGGTGACGAGGCCGAACACCATGGATCTTGTTGATAAAGGAACTGTGGAGATGGCTATAAAGTAATCACATGCTACAGTTTTAGTTATTGGTACTATTATTGTTATATTTTCTTCTTAGCTGGATGTAAATAATGGATGTTAAAGTATTTTTCTTAAACATTTATTACCCATTTTATCATTTCCTAGAAAATTCTAAAATGACTAATAACTAATGGGTTTTCCAAATAAATATGAATGGGGGCGTAATTATGTTCCCAATGAATGTTTGGCTCACATATGGTGCGAAAGTGCAGCTTTCTAGATTATGTAGCGCAGGAGCAGGTGTGTCGTGACATTTTTTATATTTTGCCTGTGTCATGGCTTTTGGTTACTCTCTCACACAAGATTTGCCACTGCCAGAGGTTTGTTTTCTTTTGAACAAGGCTTCAAAGCTCCAACCTAAACCATAAACCACAAACCTGATCACTAACCTTAACACTTCAAACACTTTGCTTTCAAACACCATCTATTTTATGTATGCATGCATGAGCAGGTTTACCCTGGGTTATGCAGTGTGGCCATAGAAACTAAGTCGATCCCTTTTATTTTTATGAAGTAACAGGTTATTTTTGTACTTAAGTGAACATAATTTCCCTCATGTGGGTAATGAGCATTCTCATTTAAACATTTCCATCCGTCCATCACACTTTTCTGGTCACCAGTCCATTACAGGTGAAACAGAGAGAGACGGCTGTTCATGCACAACCAGCCTCAACCAGCCATTAACATCCACTATTTTAATGGATCACAATAACTGATACAGAAAGCAGTAGAATTTATTTAAAAAGCGAACAAATATTTTTAGTAACCCCCCCAAAAAGCGCCAAACAAATCCTCTGTTTCTACTGTAAATGCATGTGTTATGTAGAGCAGCATAACTTAAGGCAGGTGCTCTTCACCATTTTTGTGTTTTTAACATTTACGGTTAGCATTTATGAAGCTCAAATTTTGTATGGGACTTTGCACTGAACCACTACTCCTTTGTACTGGGACGAGTCACTTCATAAATGTTTGGTCAACTAGCGTGTTTATTTCCAGCTGGCATCTTATCTTTGGAGGTTTTCCAGGCTCATATCTAGGAGGAGACTCACAGGCAGACTTTGGAATCACAGATTTCCCAAGATTCTGGCACAAATTCACCAGCTTGTAGAATTTATGTGGGAAGTCAGGGTATTTTGAAGCTTTTTTTCCTGTACAGGAACGATAAGGTCAGCTAATTAAAAAAAAAAGTTTTAAAATTGTAGTTTGAATTCAAACTACAGCCAATGTTTTTATACAGTTTAATACCTGTAAGAATGCATTGATTACTATTTCTGATCCTCGGCAGCCTTGGCCCACTTCAGTAGCTTCTGTGTCCAGCTTGTACAGCAGGTCCTGCAGAGGAACTGGCCAACTGCAAACTAACTTAATGGGTTCGCAGTGTGTATACCACTCACTGTTGAGGCACTGCTGTGTTAACTTGGCATACTTTCACCACCTCCTCTTGTCTGCCTCCTTAATGCATTCGTTTCAGGGGATGCTAAGTTCTAAGACGACAAACTGGTTTCAAAGCTTCCAAAAAACAGTTCCAGCCCCAGGTCAACCTAAAAGTTAAAAACAGTTTTATCACTCATGATAAAAAATGCTATTGTGTGTGACTCATCAGTTTTAAGAAGTACTTAGAGATCCCCTGGAGGATGTACTGTACTGAGAAATGACCCTGACCGGAGGAAAGAGTTTAAAATCGGCTACATTTAAGCATTACTGAAACACTGTTGCATGAACACGTGGAGCAAAAGTGTGACTTTAACGTCCGCATACTTGTGTTTTTGACACAAAGTTGCAAATCTTTAAGTATTTGGCCAATGAAACACTTTGTGATTTTTGTCTCTGCGCACCACTACAGTGGATTTTATCTGGATATGATAAAAATGCAGCTTTAATTAAAGCTGCATTAACCTCAATTGCAGCCACTTTTATGTATTTTCAGAGAAATTGGACAACTGACTGTCAAGTAGTTGAGAAATAACTTGCATTTTGTGGCCTTAATGCTCAACATGACGTCCAAAGAACAAGTGAAAGAGGCCATCGTTAGGCTTGGAAAATCTAAATAAATCCATCAGGGAGAGATTCATTAAAAAGAATGAATGCACAGACCAGCTCAGCAACACTAAAAGACCCTAAAGACCACAGAAGATAACTGATGAAGTGCATGATAACAGAATTGTTTCTAAAGTTAAGAAAATGTTTGGACAACCAGAACGATGGGAAGAGAAAAGTATTTCTAGATCTACTGGATTTAATCAACTTAGGTGGTGTAAAGAGGCAAAACTGTAAAAACTGTGTTGCTGTCCAGAGTCAGTGCAGTTTTGCCTTTTCCAGAATAATCCCCTTAAATGAAATCTTTTTTTTTGTCCAATAGAAAATCGAGAAATCGAATCAACGGTGCTTTTCTGCTAACAGATAAAACTCTGGAGTTCGATGGCATCTATCCCACTCTGGCAGCACCGGTCTCCCCTGACACCCCTCCGTGGCTCATTGTCTTCGGGGTGGTCATGGGTGCAGTTAGCGTCGGCATCATCGCCCTGCTTGTGTATCCTCTGGTCCAAAGAAAACTGTGAGCAGATGACTGTGGATGTATTTAATTTAGCTTTTTGAAAATATGATAACTGAGCTTCATTTGATCTGCTCATTCTTTTTGTAGGAAGAAAAACATGGATGCAGATGACGAGGACAGCGACGAAGAGACAGGGGTGAAAACGGCTGAAAACGGTGCAAATGACGGTATTTATAACTCGACGTTCTCGGACGATGAGCGATTCACGCAGATGTAAAGTGCTCTTATAAAAAAACTGCCGTGCCACAGTGTGAAAAATTATGTGATTTTCTTTAAAGTTTCTAATGTAATTCATTTCAGTTTTGACATGTTAATTTGCTGGGCCTTTCAATACAATAATCACAGGCTGCCTTAAACAAATCCAGTGTTTCACACTATTTAACTGCCGTTTTACAAATAAATGTGTTTTTTCCCCTCAACCAAAGTGTTGAAGGATGATTTATCAAAGATCTCTGTATGACGGGTTGTGTTAAGATATTTTGCCAAAGTGGGGTCTATATACTAACCATTTACAACCAGTCAAATGGTCCCATTTATGAAGAAGGCTCATTCCTACCTTTGTAAGTCTAGGAGGCCTGGCTTTATGATTACCTTTGAAGGAATTCAATAAAATCCTCTGTTAAACCACTCATGGTTCCTTATCTGCACTCTGTGTTGGTACAAAGTTTCAAGATTATGTGTGAACAGGTGTTTAAACTGCAATGTTTGACTTGCTGTATTCTGCCTCCCTGCAGGGCATTTCCCTCAAATGATTTAACACCGGTGACCTTTCACAGGTAGTAAACTGTTACCAGTAATTCTGGTAAAGAGTCTGGTCATATTACTGGTATTTCCGAGTAACATAAAAGACATTATTAAAGACGATGTGACACTCTATAGATTTTTCTTCAGAGTTCTGTAAAGATGTTGAATATCCCACCCCTCTCACCAAAGAGCCAATCAACAGCTAAACCTAGAAACATACGAGCCAATCACGATGCAGCATTGACTCAGTAGCGCTTGACAGCTCTGTGCTGGCAGGTAAATCCACTTGTTAATGAAATTGTAGCTTGTATGCAGCTGCATTCGTTCGGTGCTCTCATGGGATCAGCAGAGATGATGAATTTGTTGGCACTTACTGGATTAAGACTAATAAAGTCTTAATGCTGATGGTGGAAAAAAGAGCTTTATAGCTTATCTGGTGCAAATTCACCAAACATTTGAACATTTTTAAAAATCACATTTGATATTTGGTTTCATAAATGCAGTTTTGATGCCACAGTGGTAACATTTATGGATGTCTATCTTTAGAGAGGGGCAATAACACCACTAAATAGGCACTTCTAAGTTAACATGTGGTAAAAAGTAAATGACCTGGTTCTTATATAGAGCTGTTCTACTCTGCTTGAGCACTCAAAGCACTTTGTTCAACTTGCCTCATTCATCCATTCACAAAAACACTTTTTTTCATGCCCAAGTGGTTTCTATCTAATATTCACACTCAAATGAACTCTTTGAGAGCAACTTGGTGTTCAGTAACTTGCCCAAGGAGACTTAGTGACTAACTCAGAAATAATTCCAGTTGATGGTATTCTAATTTACAGAATAATTACAGCTTATTAAACATTCATATGGCTCTAAGGGTTGTGGTAACTTTTCCAAATCTGTTTTTGACTTTGAATAAAATTATACAGATAAATAATCTGACTAAACGGAAGATATTTCTATTTATATGTATGCAGGCTGACTTTCTAGAAACTTAAGTTAACTTTCCAGACACACTGGACCCATTTGTTAATCAATAATGTGACCAAAGGGATGTTTGCAGATTTTTTTTTAGGAGGACCCATAGCAGCAATGCTGTGGCCATTGTTCTGGAGGAAACATGCTATATGCTATATGTAAAAGGGCAAACTGTTTTTTAAAAAAAAAGCAAATACAGAACTTTATATGCAGCCATGACAGTGATGAAAATTTCTGATTCCTCATTTTATTGACCTGGCCTTTTCACTTTCTCTGTTTGGTATTCTTACTCTTAAAATCCATGTCAAGCTATGCACTAAGGTTATAGGTGCCATCCTTAAAACACAAAAGGTTTTCTCTTTGTTTTTGACCCTTAGCATCCCTCATATATTGAGTTCCAGATGGTTCCACCGGGGTAAAGGATTACTCTTCCTAAAAATAAAAAAAAAGCTTTTTGTAAAAATTGTTTTTTTCCCCATGATTCAAGGGAACAGTTTTTAGGGTGTTTACAAGCATTAAGGTTTTTCTGTGCTAAAAGGTCACCGCGTGAGCCATTATGAGAACAGTTTGAGTGGTTTGAGTTTGATGGGTGCTGTATTTATTCAAACTGGTTTGCACAGATGAGCAGCTATATCATACTTAACACAGAGGACGGAGGCTCAGGCAACACGGCCATCGTAAGAGACCACATCTCGAGAAATGTTCTTGAGATATCCCTCCCAAGACAATACTTAAAACCAGACTTGGAAAATGGACATAACCCCGAGGGACCTGAATGAAATAATCAGAAGATGCCCGGCAACCTCAAAACATTAAATAAACAAACAAACCAGAAAACTAGCCACATTTCACTGGTTTCTCCAGTATCAGCTAAGAGCTGGCTTTTTAGTCCCCCCCAAAAAAATCATAGAAGAAATAATCACATCGACCTAAATTTACAGTTTTCAACCAGAATTTAACGCAACTACAAGGAAAGTGGCGCCATCTCGCGGTGCCATTTAGCAATTGCAGCATACAAGGTATTTATGAATTTTCAATGAAGCATAAGTTACCGACACATACTTTTATCCGGGCCTAGTTGCTATGGTAAAATTAACCTTTATGACCGGAAGTATGACATAGTTACCTTTCTTTTTTTAATAAGCTTTTCTATTTTATTAGAAAATATAATCTAAGTGTGGGAGGATAAAAAATTAAACAGCTTTAAGTCTCTTTCGTTTCTGATCCCCTTGCTGAATAATTTTCACACTGCCCGATTTGTATCTAGTTGAAGTGTGTTTTGAATTTTATGAATTTTTAGCTCTAAAAAACAAGAGAACTGTCATTTTCTTCTTCTTAATTATCAGTAACTATTTCCAGCTTTTCCTTTGTAATTTTCCAGCTGCAGTCCTTATGTTTTAACTTCAGGTGGCACCATTGTACTGTCAGATATTGTTTCCTGGCCCAACGCTGGGGTCTTATTCTTCACAGCACTTTTCTCAGCATCCCTTAAAGTGTGCATAAATGTACCTTTAAAGCATTTGAATTTCAAACATATTTTAATTTACTGTTATTTTATTTTTGTCTGACTACTTTTGAAGTGATAGCACAGCTCGACTTTCTCATTCTAACTTGCGTCTATATTTAGTTGATTATTAGATTCAGTGCGTTCTTGTGATCTGGGAGGAAACGTGTCATTGCTACAGCAATATCTGGCAGTACCATGCCAGACGATGCGCAGCATCCTGATAATATGCTGTGTGGTGATGGCGATTTATCATCTGGCCCGTTCCTTTTATTCTGCATTTCATTGTCTTGCCTCTTTTTTTTTCCTTGTCAGAAAGCCAAAGGTTTTCTGTCAAATTTAATTCGAGAAGCAATCCAATCTTATTAAAACTGAGGCTGATTAAGACCTAAATTCCCACTACAGAGGAAGCCAGGACAGGGGAAAAACTGAAGAAAGTAAAAATTGCTTTACGATGTTATAGAAAATAATGTTATTTTAATAACTCATTCTGATACCCCCTGAATAATAAATTAGGTTTGAAATAGCTATAGAAATGAGTCATTGTCAGAATGACAAACTGCCTGAATAACATTACCAAATCTCAAAGTAAATGATTATTTTTCTGTTGCCTGTGTTCTGGGCTCATCACAAGAACAATGGCTGTGTGTACTGTGTCGCATAATGGCTTTTGCCTAATTTTGTCTCTTTAAAAGGTGGGAGATAAATAAGCCTCTGGAGATAATTCTAGACGGCCAAACACAATGGTGAATTATAAATAATCTTGCGTGGGAGAAATTACGGGGAATTGTATAGTGTAAGCTCGTGTCTGCAACAGTTTAACTGAAAATCAGTCCTTTGCATTTCCCGTGAGGCGATTCCAGTAAATATCCAGCAATAATCACTGAAGTCGAGGTTGATGTTTATCTACATATGAACATTTTTTACTGTACTTTCACAACAACACACAAGTCTGACAGTGACAGTCTAATTATTTCTAATTGTGAGCAAATTGCATAGTGAGCAGGTTTTACTATAATGGTGACTACTTGCAGGAGTCTCTCTGCAGAGCTACATGATACAACTCGACTCATTGGAGAGGCTCTGTAAACATGTGGCAGTGTGTGTCACGGCATGTTTAAAATTCTCGTGTTTTAAAATTCTCCAATTCCAACCAAATGCTTATAAATTTCAGGGATTATCTAGAGCGTGTGCCCCTATTAAACGATCAATATTAAATGTCACAATTCTAGTCAATATTTGATGAGGCCTATTTTCTAACAATGCAGCTTTCAGGGCTTAGAATCAATATTTTACATAAAAGTAAATTTTTCATAATGTTAGCTTTGAAAGCCCAAGTGCATTATTAATATCAGTTACAAGAGAAGTGTGAAAAGTGACAGGTTCCATATGCATTTGCTAAAATTCAGTGGAGGTGAAAACTATATGCTGTGCACTGATTGCGCCACAAATCTTCACTGTACTGTCAGCCTCCTGGATCCCTCCTGGCAGGGGGCAAACAACAAGACGATCTCTGTCAGAGGCTGTGTATTTTGCCACCCCTGCTGTGTTTAAAATCCATCACTGCCAACATAGTTCTCTTCTCTGAAACTTTTCTTTTATTGGAGTCTAGAAATCCCATCTCTGTAGTTTAGCTCCTTTGTCCTCACTTTGTTTATGAGTCTCACTGAGAGTGGTCTCTGCTGTCTTGCCTCGCTCTGGCGCTGGCGTTTCTCCTTCTCCTTCCTTTTCCCTCTTCCTCTCTCGGATAATCTCCACCAGCCTCTGAAACTTCTGGTTTAGCTCCTCTATCCCTCCCACCACACTCCCCTCATCCTTTTCTCCATCGCTCTCCAGCGAACTCAGCGACTCGGCCCTTGAATCACGGCCCTCAAACTCGTAAGTCTGCAGTGAGTCATATGGTGGCTGTGACAGGTCAAAGGTGACCTGGTCCAGACGAATATTCAAGAGCTCCTCCATCCTGAGAGGCTGCGGGTTGGTCGTTTCTGTTCTCGCCGGCTCCGCCCCACTTGCCCAGCCTCTGCTGTTGCCAAACATCCCCTCAGGTAAGGGCAAAGACTGTGGGGTCAAATCCTTTCCCTGGAGTCCACACATGTTCAGTAGCTGCACTCCCGCTGGGTGCAGCCCACTGCTGTTAGTCCCATTCATACACGTCCCTCGGCTGTTTGGGTTCAGCGAGCCCACAATGCTGTATGTGTCTCCTTTCAGGTACACAGGAGTGTTTACAGAGCTCATTTGACTGCTGTTTGAATAATTTTGCTCGGAAATGGAGGGAATAGAAGAATCAGTATCAATGTCATCTACGGTGCAGCTCGTGGCTCCAGTGCTGATTTGAGTCTGGGATGACCCCGGTCGCCCCTCTTGTTGGTTTGATGAGAAGCTGGTGTGACTTTGGCATGAAGACTCATTTGGGTCACAGTAGGTCGAATTTGCAACAATGCTGGTGATCGGTGTCGACTCTGGTTCTGTTGATTTTGTCTGGAAAAACAAGGAGATGATTTAAAAAGACACGAAGAGAGAAACGTATGGAATCAAAGGAGTGACTTTTTCAACTTTCTTCCAGTAAACACCACTAAATATTTAATTCTGGACTTGAAACACCCCTGAATTGATTGTTCTGACATCAGTTCATCTATGTGCAGTATGTGGTTTTGAGACGTTTGATCTGAGCAGTATCTTGAAAGACTGGTTGCGTGACTCTAAAAACTTTAAAAATGTTAGTTTCCAAAGGTTTTACTTATTTTTATTTTGAACAGGCTGTGCAGTCTCAGACTCGCACGCCAAAAATAAGGTCTTTCTGATATAATCATAAAGGGACACTTAAACATCACATAATCATTCACTGATTCACAGTTTAAAATAATTCTTAAATGTATCCACTAGTCTTTTACTGGGCCCTCAGATTACCCACTCTTTTAAACTCTTTAGCCAGTTTTCTTCTGATTGGCTACCCTTTGCAAACAGAATATCAACATATTAGGGCATTCTCTTTCTCTGCTATCATACAAAGTCAAGAACAGATAAAATTGTCTAAAACTGAGCATTAGATCAGTTTAAAGCATCAGCCTTATAATGTTTATATTTAATATGAGCGTCACACAGCAGAATGGGTCCCCTACAAGTGTATAATTTCACAGTTAGCTATTAACTTTCATTTAAGTTGGTAATCCCTTATTTGAATCCATATAACTGTTACAACCATTGTTAAATTTCATGGTTTTTTTTCAGCACTCTTGTCTGACCTTAGCTGGGTCCTGATTCTCCTTTGTGCCAGCTGCGATTGCTTCACTGCCTTCATTTCGCTCTGTAATTTTGCTTTTCACCATGCCTTCTGCTTCGAAACTACTGGTGCTCATCTCAGGAGAGTGCAGCACAGGCTCAAAGGTGTTCTGGTTCTGGATGATGAGGGAATTGCTGAAATGACCTCTGGTGAGCCCGTGGGTCAGCTGAGTTAGCTGCAGACCTGCCTCCAGTGGCCCGGCTGGATAATCTCTGAGAACAGGCAGCGTGTGGAGGCCGTAGCAGAAGCGCCCGTAGAGCGGAGCGGAGCCCGGACGTTGTTGAGAGTCCAGGCCTGGGCATGGGTGACGACTCCAGCTGTACGTCCTGGCCCTTGGCAGATTTTGCTGGGTGTACCATCTGCACCGAGATAAATGTCAGAGAAGCACACAGTCAAAGACACACACACACACACACACACACACACACACACACACACACTCGTTTTCATATCTTAGTAAGGACATCTAATTGAAGAAATGCTTTCCTTAGCCGCTTAGCATCGTTGTATTTTTACTCAGTTGTATATAGTATTTGTATTCTATTTTTATCTTATTGTATATTTATTTTATTTTATTCTACTGTATATAGTATTTCATTTTATTCTATTCTGTACAGTTGTGTACTGTATTTATTCTTATTGTATTCTAATTTTTGCCTCATAACTTTTGCACTGTCCACTTCCTGCTGTGACAAAACAAATTTCCCACGTGTGGGACTAATAAAGGTTATCTTATCTTATCTTATCTTACCCTGACCCTAACCATCAAAAATGAACGCCTAACCCTAAAACTAAACATAACCAAACTGTAGCTTAAAACCACATTTTGAGCCTCAAAAATGCCTTCAAACTTGTGGGGATGTGGCTTTTCTCCCTGTAAGTGACTGTTGGTCCCCACAAGTATAGTGGCATGCCAATTTTCTATCCTCACAAAGATGTCTGAACATGTACACCCCCCCCCCCCCCCCCCCCCCCCCACACACACACACACACTTCCTACAAGCCAGGATAAACTTTTATTTTATTTCTGGGATCAGCTCACATGGTTCGGTTGTTGTGCATGTGCTGTATTCTGTGCATGCTCTGCAGCGCTGTAATGTCAAAAGCTGCAGTATCTGCTTCCCCTCCCCCCTCATCGTCATACGATATGATGTTCTCCCTGACATCATCCTCCTCGAAGGTTGAGTGGGAGTCTCGTTTCTGATGGCGCAATGACAGCGAGAGTGCACACACCACTAACGGGCAAAAAAAAAAAAAAAAAAAAAAAGAGACACATGACCATATACTCTTTGGACATTACAGAAGCAACCTGACACAACTGCTCAACGTCTTTAAAAAAAGTGACAAACAACACACAATGTTTAAAGTAGTTCAGAGACTTCAGAGAACTGACCAACCGTACCCAGAAGAGTTGTGACACAGGCCAGCATGGCCAGTAATGTCACCAAACTGAATATAAGAGACGGAGAGGCGGACGGCACGGGAAGACAAACCATGTGTCTCTCCCATCTCCTGTCCCTCTGTCTGCCCCTGTCCTCAGTCTGCATGCCCCCCCGCAAACAGGGACAAATAGTCACGGTGACTGTGCCAGTGTTGGTTAGACCCGAGGCCCCGTCGCGCAGCACGACTGGCACGTAAAGGGTGAGTAAAGATGAGGAGAAGCCAGGCAGGGGCTCTAAGGCTGTCTGCAGCACCAGGCTGGCTGTCACACCTGATAAAGTGGCAGAAAAAAATTAAAAAAAACAAAACACACACACATCATACACGGTCACTGCACAACAAACATGCACCACTTTTGGCTGGTGTCAGTTTTCTGGGTTTTGCATGGAAAATAAAAATAGGGCCAATGTTTTCAACCTCCGCTTTCTCTGATGGAGAGGTTGAGGGCAGAGCTGGACTCTGGAGGGATGCTGAAGTGAACCAAAGCGTCCTGTCCTCCTTGATCTCTGTCGATGGCTCGTAAAACCTGAACCACCTGAAGAAATCACAGATGAAAATTCATTGTTTTAATAATACAAAGGAGGTTAGAATTCTCTAAGAAGAAACAAAATAAATCAAAGGATGATTAAAGGTTGAAAAAGCATTTCTGTCTTTCACAAAAACATCTAAATTTGTTCAAATGAAACAATCAAATAAAAATTTCTTATTCAAACGTGTACTTCTAGTTTTATAAGTTTTCTTGTTTTCATTATTGCAGCAAAAACCATTCAATTTAGATTCTGAAATTACCTCCACAGATGTTTTTATTGTTTATAGTGTTTGTCTGACACAGGGGGTTTACAGGAATTAACGATGCGTATGATCCAACATTACTGTTTTTAATTTTAGTGCTGTTCGTTAATGTTCACTGTATAGTGCTGTATTGAATTATCATATTAAATCTCTCTATTATTTTTACATCCCTGATTTTATTTGCAGGCAGTGCTACAGGAGTTAGCAGCGTCAAACTGTAACCCGAAGGCTCTGGATCAAACGTGCTCCTGTGTGTGTTTTCTCTACACACATGTCAGGATAACTGGTGACTGTGGAACTCATGGAACATGAGTCTGACTCTAGTCCAGCCTCTACAACCTCCGGATGCACATTTTCCCCCTGTTTGCACTTTTACATAGAAACTTTCTCACACTTAAATGGTAGCGGGGAATAAAGCTCTCCATCTGAATTGCCATTTCATATCTGCACTCTGTGCATGTTCTGAAAAGTTCTTCATGCTTTATCTTTCAGTTGCAATGAACTGTGTAAAATGTGTAAAAGAAAAGAAAAATCTGAATGCAATGATTTGCAAACCTCACAAACTCCCAGTTTATTCACAAAAAACGTAAAAACGTATAAAATGTTTAAAAAAACAACAAATGGTAAATGGCCTGCATTTGTATAGCGCTTTTCTAGTCCATAGGACCCCAAAGCGCTTTACACTACATTCAGTCATCCACCCATTCACACACACATTCACACACTGGCGATAGCAAGCTACATTGTAGCCACAGCTGCCCTGGGGCGCACTGACAGAGGCGAGGCTGCCGGACACAGGCGCCACCGGGCCCTCTGACCACCACCAGTAGGCAAACACGGGGTTAGTATCTTGCCCAAGGATATTTGGCATGCAGCCAGGATGCAGCCTGGGATCGAACCACCGACCTTCTGATTAGTGGCTGACCTGCTCTGCCACCTGAGCTACAGCCAACAAGAACGCAAAAACAAAAAGAAAGCATTTTAAGAAGAAAAAAGACAATTTTGAATTTTACAGCAGCATAAAATGTTTACCACTGTGTAGCATCCCCTCTTCTAGCAACAGTCTGTAAACGTCTGGGAAATGAGGAGACGAGCTGCTGGACTTTGCTGATAGAGGATTTTAGCTGCTCAACAGTCCTGGGTTTTCTTTTGTTTCATGATGCAAAAAATATTTTCAGTTGGCAAAAGATCTGGACTGCAGGCAGCCCAGTTCAACACCCAGATTCTTCCACTACAAAGCCATGCTGCTCTGCATGCAATATATGATTTAGCATTTTCTTTCTGGCATCTTTTTCTGGTCTTTTTTTGAGGCCTTCCCTGAAAAAGACGTCATCTGAATTTGAGCAGATGTTGCTCTAAAACCATCATCAGCATCAATGGTGTCTTTCCAGATGTGCAAGCTGCACTTGAATACCATCAGAGACTCAGGCCTTTGAAATGAGCATTGGTAACAGGCAGGTTGGTCTCTTTCCTTTTTAGTTACAACGTAATTTTTATTTAGAAAAAAATAGAAATTTGTTAATTTGTTTGGAGAACTTTAGCTAAATCAGTGAAACAGAATAGACACATATGTATATTAAAGAGTGATGGCCGTGATCTGATTGTGGTATAAATTGCTGAAGGTACACATTACAGTTTCCTGGTTCTATGAAGGAGTATTTGGTGCCTCACTGTGTTACCCTCTGATGTACTGGCTACTTGTCCAGGGCACGCTCAACATCTTGCCCAAAGTCAGCAGAGATAGGCTTCAACTGCCCTGCAACCCCAATTGGATTAGAAAATGAATGGATGGATGAGTGATTTTATTTAGCCTATTGTTTTAAATGTGCGCTTCATCCATGAAAAGCACTTTATAAGATTGTTTTGTAACTGCCCAATAAATCAGGTTTATTATTTGTCTTATTATAAAAGCAACCAGCCAGGCAAACACGAGGGAGGCCTTTAATTATGAAGCAGTCACGGGAAACAAAAACTGACCGCTCATTTATTTCTTATAACAGCGAATCAGTTTAAAAAATGTTCAGAATTAAATTAGATCAGAGCTGCAATTGTTACTGACTGACCTTTGTTTATTAAAACACACTGCTGCACTAGCTGTCAAATCAACCAACCAAGAATTACAGCTTTAAAGTCGCACTAATGCTTTGCTTTTTCAAGTTTCCTAATTCCGTGCAACAGAATTAGCATGAAGGTCCACTTTGAAGGAATACCAGTCATCCATATTAAAATTAGGAATCGGTTATTATAATATTTGGAAATGCACTCAGCTACTCGAACGTTTGAGGGTGAGTTTCATCTGAGCTTGTCTTTTTTAATCACAGTGATTTTACTCGTACATAATATTTAATTAGCTTCCTGTTAAATTTCACATTTACTTTACAAAAGCTCCTCTTCCAAACAACCTCCTGGATAATCAGGCCCCATCATAGCTTAAATACTTAATAGTACCATATTATCCTAATAAAGCGCTTTACTCTCAGACTGGAAGCTTAATTGTTGCTTTTTGAATTTCTAAAATTAGAATGGGATGCAGAGCAATCAGCTACCAGAAATGTTCCCGTGGAACCAGCTCCCAGTTTGGAGTCAGACACTCTCTATACTTTTAAGATTTAAACACTCCTTTTTGATATAGCTTATCTCTTAGCTATGCTGCTACAGGTTCAGGCTGCTGGGGGATTTCCCATGATGCACTGACCACTCCTACACTTCCCTCTTTTCAATCCTGATTTGTAACTTCTTTTTCTCTTCAGATAGTTTTTGTTTTGTCTTGTCTGTTGTTTATGCTCTCTCTATGTTATCCTTGTCTCCCATCTTCTTCCCCCTAACTTCGGGATGCCTTTGGTTTTCTCACTAGTTCTTTCTCTGACACTGTTAGGAATCTGGGTGTCTTATTTGACAGCTCATTTACATTTGATAAACAAGTGTCTGCTGTTGTCAGATCCAGTTTTTACCAGCTTCGCCTTATTTCTAAGGCCAGGCACTATATCCCGTATAAAGACCTTGAAAAGCTCATCCACGCCTTTGTAACGTCAAGGCTAGATTACTGTAATTCACTTTATTGTGGTCTCCACTCTTCCCTTTTACATAGATTACAGACAGTTCAGAATGCTGCAGCACGCATTCTAACTAAAACCAAGAAGTTTGCCCACATTACTCCTGTCCTTGCTGATCTGCACTGGTTGCCTGTCAAATATCGTATTCAATTTAAAATTTTGTTGTTTACTTTTAAAATGACCAATAACACTGCACCAAGCTATCTTAAGGAACTTTTAAACCCATATGCTCCTGCTAGGGCTTTAAGGTCATCCTCACAGTTACTGCTGGTTCAGCCCAGATCTCGACTGAAATCTAGAGGTGATCGATCGTTTGCTCTAGTTGCACCGGAGCTGTGGAACAATCTCCCGATTGGCATCCGGGCGTCTGATTCTATTCATTCTTTTAAATCACAGCTAAAAACATATCTTTTTAAACTTGCCTTTTCTACCAGTTAAATGCTGGCTTGCTTGCAGTGACCTATTGACCTATTGTATTAAATTCTCTGCTATCTTTCCATTATTGGTGTCTTTTATCATGGTGGTACAGTCTTACCTTGCTATAACCTATGTGCTGCAGTTTACTCTTATTGGTGGCTTTTATCTGTGAACATAATTCGTTACCTTTATGTATTTGATGTTAATGTGTGAACTGTTTTATTTTTTATTGTTTTATGTAAAGCACTTTGGTATGCCCAAGGCTTTTAAATGTGCTCTATAAATAAAGATTGTTGTTGTTGTTGTTGTTAACACCCCCAGCTGGTCTCAGCACACCACAGCCCCTTTACTGACCCTGGTTCTGCTGGAGATCCCTGTTAAAAGAATGTTCTTCCTTTCCGTGTCACCGACTGCTGCTCATAGACCATCCCCGTGATATTGTAAGGTACTTTACCTTTCTACATAGAGAACCTTGAAGACTGTTGTGAATGTGTGCTATCTAAACACTGATAAGATATGTTGTAAATGACGATCATAATTAGTGGAATAATTCATCATACTAATAATAATGTCATTGCAATCGCAAAGTTCCACTGTCAGCAACCATCAAAGGCATATTTTGTTGCCTAATGCAAGCCTATCATGTTTAAAGGCTAATTGATTATGCTAGCATTTCTTAGAACAAAATCCCCTGAGGAGTCCAGAGACAGGCTGGTTCTCCACACACTGGACTAGCCAAAATCTACTTCTTTCCAGCTGTGCAACCATGATCAGCACATGATGGTTGCTGAAAAATGGGCCTCTGCACGCCTACAGAGATGCGCCGTGAAAAATCCTAAAGGATTTATGATGAATTATTTCATTAATCCTGAATTTAATTTACAATATCTCTAATCACTTTTTGTTCTATTGGATTTAAAAAGACAAATGTGCTTTGCTTTCTAAGGGATCCCAAACATCTGAGAGGTAAAAGGTGATCTGGTCTCTACTTCTGTAAGTGGGACAGAAAGTTGCTCAGGCTTTGAAAAACAATCACTTGCGGGAGTTTGAGACAGAATGAACAAAAACAAGAGCACAGTCTGAAGTTAAATGAAATAACAGGCAAAAACAAAACAAGAACGGACCTGACCGGGGGCACTGGAGTCACATACTGACGTCGTGTACTGCCTGTCCAACTCCGGCGCATTGTCATTCTGGTCTAGTGTCTCTATGGCAACCACAACCCTTGACACAAGATTTGGGTTGTCTAAAAAAAAAAGAAAAAAACAAGAGACTGACACTAATGTTAAAAAATTTGCACAGACTTTCTATCATTTTTACTACACACTTTGTATTCCCTACTGCAGGCAGCGCTTTCAGTGAAAGATTACTTTGGTGAGCTCTGCTGCTCTGAGCGCCCGAGGGCAGAAGGTCTGACATACCCCTCTGTGTGGCGATGACAGTGATATTATGCCACTGCTCCTGCTCACGGTCCAGCTCCATCACAGTGTTGATAAAGCCAGTGTCAGAGGCGATGCGGAACAGAGCCTCGGGGTCTGACTGGGGATCGATGGAGTACCTGAGATAAAGTAATAGGCACCATCAAGAATAGGAAGGGCAAAGAGAGCCCTGAGTGAGCGAGCAGGTGACTAAATGAGAGAGTGTTGGTGTGATAATTACCTAATGTTGGTGCTTTGTCCTGTATCGGGGTCCACGGCGTAGACCCGACCGACAGAGCAGACAGGGGGGCAGTTCTCAGAAACATCCAGATGGTACAGAGCCTGGGAGAATCGCGGTGGCTCATCAGCATTAAGGACCATGACCCGGACTGTTGCCTGGTCCTTAAAGGGACCTTTTCTTATGTATCGGGGATCCACTATAGGGTTTGTAACTTCCACTGAGAAAGTATACGAATTACGTGTTTCATAATCCAGGATCTGTTGAACAAAGAATAAAGCAGTTACTCTTTATTCAAGAGCTCTCATATATGGTTAAAATATGGATCTGCTGTTTATTACTGCCCACATGCAAAACCTCATTATTCATTTATCTCTGAGTGTAATATACGACTTCCATTTTAGACTTTCATTTTTTATCTGGCTTTCATACATTTCTTGGAAATTAATCATCATCCTCTTGTCTTACTACATTCTTTGCAACCTCTTAATCTAAGATTCCAAAGTGCAATAATTATGTTTGAATGTCCAACGCTTTTAAAACGCTTAAAAGTAAAAAGACAACTTCACACTGGCTGCTTTTAACACTTCAAGTGAGCTACAGTTGATTACTCGTTCACTGTTACTCATTAATTGCTCATAGCAGAGCCCGGGGAGTCTGAACCTATCAGCAACAGTGGGAGTTTGAGTGGGGTGCTGAAGTGTTTATCTGCTTATAACAAATTAATTTGCAAATACCTGACCAAAGCACATTTTTTAATCACCGCAAATGTTGCAAATTGGAGATGTTTTTCTCATTATGTGGCTATTTAAGCATAAACACCTACATACGGCTTCAAATAGTAAGCTATTATGAAAATTGGTATAGGCAATAAAGTAAAGCTGCTTTGCACACCTCTGCTGCAGCTGCGTCCAGCCACTCACCTTGTTCAGCACAATGACAGCCTCTTTATTTCTTCCAGTTACGTTGAATATTTCAGCCTCCTCAGTGTCCAGGATGGTAAACTCCAGCTGTGCATTTTCTCCCAAATCAGGATCAGTGGCAGTGAGACGGCCCACCTCCACACCTGGAGCCGCCAGCTCTGATACAGAGAAGGACCACGCACCTGCAGGGAGGAAAACAGAGAGTTTAACAGTTTCAGTGCTGCAACTGAATGCTGATGACGATGGCTCAATTTGATATCAAAGCATGCACTTCTACACACATTTCACGACCAGATTTAAAGGTGCGCTGACATTATTTTCAGAAAGTATAAGTACCGGCTGCTGTAATCAATGAACGGATCCAGATTGCCTACTTATGCAATTCCAGAGTAAGAACTGGGCCACGACAGTCATAGTTCTCAGTGGAAAAATGAATTTCAAGACTCAACTAAAGCTCGTATCACATCCAATAAGGTGAATATCTTCAAAGCGACTGGAAATTTAGTGTGGAATTTTCTCTTTGAGGCAATCTACATTTTCACCTTGCTGAGCCGAACTGTAGAAAAGGTGACACAGGAGAAACTTTACACCAAAGTGCCTGTACTTCTACTCAAACAAAAATATGAAACTATCCTGAGTTCCCTTCTTTAGTACAGGCTAGTCCAGGCTAATTTAAAAATAGAATTAAAAAACAATGAAAAACACACAATCAGTACGAGGAGCTTTGTTCCACAGCTTTTGGGGCTAAACAAGTGAATGCATCATCCCCTTTTAACAGTAACAGTTAATGAGTCTCTGATCTTAAAGGTTCAGGGGGTTCTGGGTGACATAAGGTATTAGGAGTATTATGTAGCATGTAGTAATTTCAAAGTAATCAGTAAAATCTGAAATCAGAATCTGTAGTGAATCAGAACCAGAGTAATTTTGGACCTCAAGTGTTTGTGCTGTGTTTTGTACAAACTGTAGATTGATGTGTTCCCCATTTTAAAAACCATTCAAGTATCGGAAATATGTCAACGCAGCTAGCACGGTCTTTTGCTATCAACGCTGATACGGACGTTCAAATTAGGCTCGGCAATTTAGACATTTTCTCTTTTCTGACCGATTTTTAAAAATGGTTCGAATGACTTCATTAGGCAAAAACTTTAAACATTTGATGACTCAAACTACTCGAATGCAAAGTTTATTTCCTATCTAAAGAATATCTTAGATCTTTGAACTGATGCACAATTAAGAACCATCCCAGAGCCATCAGTAACATTTTACTGACTGACATTTTTAAACTACAACACAATTGATACTGAAAGCAGTTTAACAGCCCCGGTGCTACACTTGTCTAATAAATCCCATCAGTAATGAAGACAGTAAAAAGACTCTAAAGCCTCAAATTCACTGAGAGTTATTTCCCACTTTGCTATGAATGAGCTGTATTTATTAAAAAGAGAATTACAGAGTTAATTTGTTTTTCTGTTATGTTTAGTTAGGATTAGAGCGCGTCTCTTTAGCAGGCATGAAAGCAGGCACAGCGATCTGAGGCAGGTCTCTTTTACTTGGTGACTTGCACATATCTCGTAATGCTGCGTGGCACATTTAGGGAAATGCTTTCGTTTTAATCAAAGCAGATCTACCTTGCTGATTGTTAATCATTCAATTCCTCCGCATAATGACGAAGATTTAAATATTCCACTCTTGCATTCAAAAACTAAATGAGCCATTTGCGTAAACTGTGGCATTATTGTCAAACTGAAAATAACGACTTGCAGTAAGGGGGGAAAAGATGTAGTCAGATATCAGTAAATAAATAACAGGCTGCTGACATTTGGAAATATTAAATAGCTTCTATAAAACATTGTATTGCAGAACAATTTATCAACGTGAGGAGAAGGGGCTTTAAACATTAAGATGAATAGCGGTAAGCATAGACAGTCTGCGAGATGAAGAAGACGAAAAAGCCAGCAAAGATGAAGTAGTATACGGGGAAAATGCAGTATGTGTCTCAAAGTGTTAGACACATTCTGCAGTGATTTTACTGTCTATTGAAGCAGAAAGCACTGAACTTTAAGATGAAATATTAATATCATGGAACAGGGAAAAGCTTGGATAAGAAAAGTGGACATGATCTTTCACTCTTCTACGTCAAGCCAGAATCCATTTAAACCTCAGGGACCAAATGGGAGTGTTTATATCAACGTTAATAGTAGTCTTGGCAAAGGTTATGTGATTACAATTGATGCTAAAAACAATGATTAGGAAGAGTGCACAAAACAGAGAGGAGTGGACTGACAAGCTATTTAGCTCGTTTAGGACTTTAGGTCTTATCTTGAATCTGTCAAAGTGACTTGGACCCAGAGGAGGCTAAAATATCAAACTGCTGTCACAAATGCCACGACAAGATGTTTCATCCTTAGATATCTCACACACACACTTACATCCTAGAGCGACAGATATTGAAAGTAGCCAACAGTTAAATGTTGATCTGCTTACTCCTTCTAAAGTGAGGGGGATTGTCGTTGACATCGCTCAGCCTCACTGTGACGGTCGTAGTTCCCGATAATCCACCAAGATGGCCCCCCATGTCTTTGGCCTGGAGGACGACCAGATACTCATCCTGAGTCTCTCTGTCCATGTCAGGTACCGCCGTCCGCAAAATGCCTGGTGGAGAGAGGAGAGCAGGACATGCAGCAACAAAATCAAAACAGCAACAGATTTCACAGTGACACCGCGCCTCTTTGAATTACCATCAGCGCGAGTCAGATGCACATATTTTAGAATTAGGAAGCTGCACGCATGTAACTTCAGGCCACTTCTGTTTTTGAATAGATCACAGAAGATGCAGGAACACGCAAATGTTCTTATCCATACTGGACATAAGGTGGAAAGGGATACGGCGCACAATATATACAGTGAGAGCAGTGCCAGGATTAGCTATGTGTATTGTAAACATCAGCAGAAGAGTCAGGTTATGAAACAGCTTTTAAAAAGGTTGAGCCGCACTTTGGAAGATATCACAGACCTGTCTGAGGGTCCACAGAGAAAAAGTCCTGGCCGTGAGTAATGGCATACACCAGCCGAGCGCTGTTTCCATATGTTGGATCATCAGCATCTCTGGCTGTGACCTGGATTATTGACGTGCCTGTAGAAGAGGGGAAGCATGATACAGATGACAGGTCAATGGACTCTTGCATATTAAGAACGTTAAAACAGGTGGCTGCTTAATGAGCCATGTAGCAGGAATACTTCACCCAAAAACTGAGCAAATATAACAAATATAATCCAACTCTCTGCTGTCTCACAACACACACAAACACACAAACACACACACGCACGCACGCACGCACGCACGCACGCACGCACACACACACACACACACACACACACACACAAAGTTCCAAAATACATATGCTGTTTGAATAAATACAGATACATTCCCAGTTACAATATTGCTCAATTTCTCTTCTTGAAATGGTGCCAGTAGAAGTGCATTCAGCCACATCCACATTTTGGCAAAAACACGATTGTTTGCAGAGTACTCAGAGAATGAATAGACAGCTGGCGAGGTGATCGAGAAGCAGAAATATTTTTCAAGTATTCATTCTTTCTAGCCTTGATAGCAGGAAGCATAATCTGTATATAAAAGATGGACTGACAAGTCAAATATCCAAATATCTACTTTGAGCATTTTTAAAAAGTTCAAATTTTATAACAGTTTGTGAATGTGGATAATTCATAAAGGTATGAGTAATGGGCAGTGTGTTTCCAACAACAGGATAGCATTAGCTTTTCAACTAAAGGTGCAAAAAAGAATCCTATAACATAGCAACTGTTGATATTTTGGCCAGCTAAGCTGTGCTAAGCAAGCTTATTGTTTTATATGACTTTGTAGCTAACTAGACATTGGATGCTAACTTAATTCCTCTAAAATTGTAAAATTCGATTGTAATGTTAGCCAGCTACAGGCAATTTTCCTTTTAAGCCATTGGCTGGGCTAGCTTTGGTGTTGTGTGATATATTTTTTGGTCAGATCCATATAACTCATTATGTTATTACATTGACTGATATAATTTCCCACAGTTGACTAACAGGTAACAGATAACTTCCGCAAAAGTCTTTCACAGATGCAAAAATTACAATTGCGTTTCTCGACACCTGTTAGTGATGTCTGAGATTTTCCCCTGGCTACAGAGTGAAAAAGACTGTGTCTGTTTTGTTTTTCAGAACAAAGCCTTTGTTGGGTAAAACACTGCTAACATTTGATCACCTCTCAGGAGATTTTGTGTGGTTGCACTGCAATGTTGTTTGCTGCATACCTATGTTGGCCATCTCCGGCACCATGGCAACATAAGGTTCATTGGGGAAGACAGGTGGGTTGTCGTTGATGTCCTGAACTCTGATGATGAACTCAGAGGACGGCTCCAGGGCTCGGCCGGTCTCACGGTCTGTAGCAGTCGCGACGAGACGATACTCATCTTTCTCCTCTCGGTCCAGAGACTTGGTGACATGTATGTTGCCCGTCTTGCTGTCGATCACAAACACAGAGCCCACTCCCTCTCCCTCCAACATGTATTTAGTGCTTCCGTCTCCTTTGTCCATATCCGTGTGCAGCTGGAAAAACAAATACGTACAGACTAAATGGCTGTAACACCTTCATGCAACATTACCTACAGATGCTGATGCAGGTATCACTCTTTAACACTTGCATTTGTTTAGCAGATACCACAAACCTGACTATGTGAAATGAGTGATTTATGCTAAGGCAGGATGGGCTCACTGAATCTAAAATGAATGGCACCAGGTGTGGAAGATACATATGGGGCGGGGATGAGTACTGATGCATACAGCTAATTAACTCAATGGACCAAGCATGCCATCGGGGGTTTGTTGAGGGCAAATCCACATCAGTGTGGACAGTGGCGCTGCAAATGTCATATATGTATGCTCACAGATGCATTCTGCTAACTCAAGCACTATCCATCTGTAAATCTTTCTGTCTCTTCTATCCATCTGTCTCTTTCCTCCCCTTCTTGTAAATCCATCTGCCTGACTTGCCTTTACCTTATAAACCACCTCGTTTTCCAGTCCTTGTTTTTCTCCATTTTCATCAACTTACCTCGCTTACTCAGAATGCCCATCTGCTCGCAATTCTCCTTCTTTCTCGCTCTCTCCCTCTGTCTGGCTGTTTTGCTCCGTGGTGCAGAATAGTGGTTTGGTATTTAATGGCAGCGAGGATATTAGTGTGAGCTTGATAGGTAAAAGGCCAAACACACAAAAATAGAAAGCTAAAGAGATTACTCAGCCTTCATCACACTGAGCTTTCTGACCGAGAACCTTCACATTTCTCTATCCTCAAGGCCCATCTGCACATGTTCATAATCCACAAGGCTTATTCACAATCTTTGCAGTGGACCTTAGATACTCATGAGAGCCTTGACTTTCAATTGAAGCTGCAACATTGTCTGTTTACAAATGTGCAGAGCAATTGCACACGATTGTTGCCAGGCTTATTCATTTTGTGGCACAAAAAATTGTATGTGCAACACAAAAATAGACAAGTTTAATTGCCTACATAATGATTAACATAGAGTCATTTGTGTGGTTAAGACAGCTGCCCACCTTAAAGTGAGAACATGTGATGGAAAATATTGCACATAAATGCATTTAAAGTGCAGATTTGCACACTATTGTCTGCCCCACAGCACAGCATTCAAGCAGAGATCAAGGAAAAATATAAGATTAGTGTATATTGTGTGTGTATATGTGATGTGCATGTGTTGGAAGGATGAAGTTGGGATTATACATACTCACGATAGCATACCCTACAAATTGCTAGATAAGGGATTCAGGTTTTTTTTTTATTCATCTCTTACCCACCCCCTTCTCCCTCCTTTCTTCTTTAAAGCTAGCTTTGATTTTGATCCCACACTTCACCACGAGAGACATCTTTGTCAGAGTCTGTGCCCACCTCGCTCCCCTGCCCCCCCTTGCTTCCCACTTTCTATCCAGACCTCCTCTCCTCACTGTCTAATTGCTGGCTCAGTCCTGCTGCGCTTCAGTCAGCATGGAAAAACACTCTCACTGTGGGGAAGAAATTTATCCACCCCGTACAAGCAAAGCAAGAAAAAGAGGGAACTGTCTCTTCCAATCCCTTTGTCACTTTCTCTCTCACTCTGTAATCTCAATTTTCCCCTCCTCTCACTCATGCAGTACATACACCTCTGGGTTTATATCTGCTTCACACTGCTTTCCTTGCAAGAGAAATTCTTTCTTCTTTCGCACGGGTGGTGGCACCTGTGATTTGAACTGTTGATAGCTCACCTCAAACCTTGCACCGACAGTGGCTTTGACATGATCATCTCTCTATTTCTGGCAAACAAAATGAGCTACCTCTGAGAGAAAACACTGTGCTTCCGAACTCCTCGCAATGGAAGCATGCTTTATTACATGAATATCAACATCAAGACTTTACTTGCAGAGAAATAAACAGTCCCGCGTGTCTATTGATTGCTTTAACACCCCTCCCTGACTGTACCAATAACAACCACAGTGGAAGATTAAACATTTATGAGGTGTATACCGCACTGGTAAGAATCCAATCTAGACTGTCACTATAAAGTATACTGCGAGCTACAAAGTGGTTGGCAGAATTCCCTGTTAGCGTTACAGCTGATATAATCCAACTCTGAGTATGCCGTAGCTGCCAGCAGCTGCATTAGCGTGGAGCTTCTAACTGTGAAGTGCTACAAGTAAACCCCTGGGATTGAATGGTTCAGGTGTGCAGTGGATTAAATCATCTCAGACACTCTTCATGTTGCGACACAGACAGCAGTTGAGGCTTGCTGGTGTGCTGATGGTAAAAACTCAAGTATGTGACTTGACAAGTGGGGATGGTGACGCATAAAGAGTGCGATCTGATCTGTGCCTCACTCTCAAGCATGCAATGGAACATTTTTAACATTGCAAATATGTTTTTTGTTTGTTTTGCAAGCACATGAATTGTAAATTGAGAGAAATTTTTGTAATGCTAAGAAGATAAATATACTTCATTGGGTGAACTTTGTTAGTAATTGGTTGCACCCCCTTTTACCTTTTGAACTGCGTGAATTCTATTTGGTATAGATTCAACAAGGTGCTGGAAACATTTTTCAGACACTTTTGGACCCTATTGACACGATAGCATTGGATGTCATTTGCAGCTGACTTGTCGACTGCACATCCACGATGGGAATTTTGTCACATCCCATCCTACATCTCGATTGGATTGAGATCTGATGACTGTGGAGGCCGTTTAAGTTTAAGATTATATGAGCTTGTGATGCCGTGTCTTATCCTGCTAGAAGTAACTGGGTACACGGTCAGGATATGACATCAAGGATATGACATAAAGGTCATGAATGGACATGGTCAGCAACAATACTCAGGTGGAAAACGGCTTTTAAACAATGTTCAGTTGGTACTAAGAGGCACAAAGTCTGCCAAGAAAATAGCCCCCACACCATTACACCACCACTATCAGCCCGAAGTGTGATACAAGGCAAGATGGAAATTGGGACGCAACGTTTTTCCAATCTTCTTCTTGACAACTTTGGTGAGTCGGTGTGAATTTCCTATTATTCTATATAGCAGTGGCACCTGGTGTAGTCTTTTGCTGCTGTAGCCCATCTGCTTTAAGGTTCAATGTGTGGCACATTTAAAGATGCTCTTCTGCATACATTGGTTGCAATGAGCGCTTATTTGAATTACACTTGCCCTCCTATTAGCTCAAAGCAGTCCAGCCTGTCTTCTCTGACCTACAGTCTCAACAAGACATTTGACCACGTCTACGTGTCTGAATGTACTGAATTGCTATCATATCAACCTAATAAAGTGGCAGAGGACTGTAGATTGTTCACTTTTGTTTTCTTTTTTTGGGGGGGAGGGGCTGGGTGTATTTTCTTAATATACATGGTACCAATATCGAGACATTGTTTTCCTTGTAATATCTTTGTGAATAACATGAGGCAAAATTTGCCATTTTTATAATTAATGTTTTATATGACAGATTTTCCTGCAACTGAATCGCTAGTACTTCAGTATTCATTGGTGACATGCATCCATTAAGAATTGCCAAATGTCAACATAGGCATACACGTAATTAGTTGATGGTACTGGTTATAAACTTAATTTTATACATTTCTGTCTGTACTTCATTAAGCTTGCAAGATATGTCTTTTTGAAAGCTCACTAATTTAAATTCTGAGAAATAAATGCCCAGACAATTGATGCATGTACCAACAAAGGGAGCTTTAGCCAATAGTAGTCTAACAGGCCCAACTTCTGATAAAGTGAATCTCTGAACTGGACCTCGCCACTGTTTATGGTGTTTTTAATGGATTTATATAATCAATAACATGACCTGCTGTGTGAAGTCACTCAAGAAATTTCCGAGGATACTGTAATACATTTTTGGTCCGTTACTTAGCACTAATTAAAAGATATGTGTGGGTGTGCATTGAGTCCATACATTTTATAGATGCAGCTTTGTGTAAGCTGATAACTTAGCACGCCATCTTCTCATCCAAATAACTTCTGGCTCAAAAACTCCAACATTGGCCAGCCTTACTCCTGTGATCAAAATGTGTCCAAAACCATATACGCAGTTTAACATTATCTTTTATTATTTTTAGTTTCCTGTTTTGACTAATAAGTCAGTTAGCAGTGCAATAATTCATAGGTTTTTTATATATACCAAAATCGCTGGCCAAATTTCCTGACAATCTGCTCAGGTGGAGAATTATCCGTTCGCTAAGCTCAACCAAATGTTAGTGGTTGTTTCATTTAGAAAAACAAAACATGTAATAAGAGAGGATGAAATGATAAATGATGAATAAAAGACAGACTAGAAGGAAAAAGAAGAAAATAGGTGGAGGACTGATAGCCAGCCATTGGACAAAAGCCATAAGTGGGAAAGTGATAACACACAGCAAGCATGACAGGCCATCAATTTTATGTTTAATATATTTGGCCAGTCCAAATTAATAGCTTTCAACATTGTTTTCTTTTAAACCCTTTTCTTTTATTAATAGTGGCTAGTTAAACATGTTTTTATGTCGATCTTGTTATTTCTGTACACACACACACACACACATACACACATACACACACATATATATGTATATATATATATATATATATATGTATATATATATATATATATATATATATACACACACATATATATATATATATATATGTGTGTATATATATATATATATATATATATATATATATATATATATATATATATATACACATATATACACATATATATATATATACATATATATATATATATATATATATATATATATATATATATATATATATATATATATATATATATATATATATATATATATATATATATGGTCTCGGGCATTTCTACTTTGTAGAGCGTAAATAATTACAGGTAGGAAAATTTTAATGAATCCCTGCTTTGTGTGTAGTATGTTTGTGTGCAGGTTTTAAGCACCGGTTTGTGTGTATGAACAGTGAATGAGGCTCAAACAGGAGCTTGGGGACACACAGAGCAGAGGATGAGAGAGGTAATAAATGAAGCAGAGTGGAAAGGTTGTCATTGGGAAATTATTTGGACAAAGAAAAACATGTAAATAAATGAATGCACTGCGAACAGAAAAGATTTATGTAAATACATGTATTGAGCACAGGAGAGATTTCTGTTTGCTCCAATTAAACCCTTTGCGTGGCAATAACTTATCTATAAAAATGATTGCGCTTGCAAAAATATTTGTTGGTTCTCAAAAATAAGGCGCAATTTACATTTATGTTGTAATACAGTGAGATTCAGGTGATTCGCATGTGCATGCTGACTGGTTGTGCCGACAGCTTACCCGTCCAATGAGCACAGGCTCAGGCCCTCTGTACTCCTCAATCACAAAGAACTGGTTCCAGAGCCAGCTCCTACGGCGGCGAGAGTGAGGCAGCAGGTAAGGCTCTGACTGACTATGTTCAGACTCTGTGACCCATTTAGAGAGGCCCCGTAGCCTCTCAGGCTGAACGTCACCGACACCTGTCTCCAAATAGAGTTGAGGCTGGAGAGCGTACTCCTCCTCTGAGCTTGGCACTAGACTGTGATCATTAATTACACCTTCAACCTCTCCATTAGTCAAATTGTTCCTTTTCTCACGGTTCACACTGAGTTCAGAGCTATGTTTAGGTATAAGAGGTTTGGCAGAAGAATCTGGAGGTTTAAGTCTCATGTCGATTTGCTTTCCTGCATTGCTCTTAAAGTCAGAATCATTAGGTTTGCCGTCATTTAGTTGAAAAACCACATTTGGCAGAGTTCTTGCATCACTCTCTGAAGCCTGTACATGGCTTTCCAATTCTTTGATTCCAATAAAAATTTTGTCCAGGGACTTTGGATGATGTAAAACTTGTTGCTTTTTGTCTGATATTACTTGAGAATCCGGATCCTCCTCTGAAAGGCCGACAGCCTCTGAGATGCCGTGTCTTTCCCATTTGCAGAATAAAAGAAAAAGAAGCACAACATGTGCTGCCATTGCTGAGGTTCACCGATCACTTTGTCTTGTGAAGTGGCTGACAAAGGGCTGATCAGCTGCCGGTTTTTATGATGGTTTATTTCCAGCATGCCTTCGTCCTGCCCCTGCTTCGGTTCTTCCGCCCCTCTCCCTGGTGTTTGTCTTCATTTCGGCTTCTTTACTCAAATATTCCCATGCAGTGCACATGCTGCAGAGGATCACCTGAGAGAAGACATAATTAGTGCGATCTTGACTATATTCATTATTATGAGAAACAAGTGCTTTAAGATACAGAAGTGAAAAGACACAAAAAAGTCTGCCATCACACTCATTATATGAAGACGACATTTATTTCAGGACATATTTAAAGATAAATGTTTGTTCTGCCGTTTGCTCAACAGCTTTGTTTGCTAATCTGAGCCTTCTGCCAGCTGCTGTGCAAATAACTGTGAGTTTTGAACAGAAACTATGATAATTACGTCTCATAAGAAGTTACCTGAAAAGGACAATTCGCTTTGTACCTGATACTGTTGATGATATTCCTCTCATTGGCGTTTTGTGTGATTCTGGTTATTGATCTCATTCTCAGAAAGGTAAGTGCGGTCCTAAAAAATTTCAATTAATTCAGAGCCTGAAGGTACGGCGATGAGGTGGAGCTCAGGTACTTTACTGCTCCTTGTCACACACAATTGCCTGGACAGCAGGTGATTGATGCCATCCCTAAAGATGGGCTACCCATGCTTCAGTGCCCAGTTCTGAAACAAGTTCCCCTTAAGAGATTAATTAGGCTCATAAATAATTTAATCAATGACTTGTCCTCATTTCCCTAAAGTTTAATGATCTGCTTTTTGTCAGTATTTGAGTCAGATCTCTGGCCATTGATCTTTGAAACTTAACAAGATCCAAAACTATACGACAGTGCATCCATGTCCCACATGGATCCATCGCTCTGGCTCACTTTTTCCCTGCAATGAATGTTCTGACAGCTGCTTTCACCTTTATGCATGCATGGAGGCGTGCATTATCATCTTTGCACAGCAAAATACATGAGTCATGGGTACACAGGGAGGTAGTCTTCAAACATATGTAAATAAAGTTTCCATGCCTTTCTCTTCTGAACAGATTTGGAAGCTAAAATTCTTAAAAATAATGTAGAGATTTCCCAGCATTTCATGCAAATTATCAATAATTTGGCTAGAGGACATAAAATACAGTGCACACTGGGAAGACTAAATCCCCTGGCCTCATCTGACTTAATAAATGTACAGAGCACCAAGTACTTTGATAAATTTTGAGGGAACGTGGCACAAAGTTGGCCTATAGAAATGCAGTAGGCTTTGATGGTTTCTATAATACGAACCAGAACATTTCTTAACCCCAACATTTTCTGATACGATATGCTGCATGGGCACATTAAAATTAAGCCAATGTTCTTTCTTCTCTGCAGATAGTGACCCACTTAAAGAAGTACACTTGAGAACAGAGACAATTTGAGCTTTGATCACAGGAAATATTAAGTAATTTCTGCCCTTTTTACGTCATTATTTTCCCCTCAAATGGCAATCCACCCTTAATTATTTTTGCTGCATTTTGCGCACCAAATTTATCAAGTCATCCATATGTAATGCTTCATGTTCATCATCGGCATCTGTTTGCCGGTTTCCCAAATCTATGGAAATACAAAAAGTGGCTCTTCCAAAACACTTTTGTCTTCCTCAGCTATTGTGCATTAGCATAGATTGAGCTTACGGCTTACATTTCTCTCTGCCAGCTTTGGTCCAAAACCCATGTTGCCAGCAGTACATGTCATTCACCGTTGTTTGAAGTCTTTAGAGTAAGGGTGTGTGTGTGTGTGTGTGTAAGATATGTGTGAAATGTAAGGCAAGGGATAGAGGATGAAAGCGTGAGGACGATTTGCTGTTGCTGGCTCAGAATGGAATGATGAGTGGTGACATAGCTCTAAATTGCAAATCGCTGTTTCAGTCTCACTTCACTCTGCATCGAGATGCTTCACTGCAACAAGGCTATTCCGTTTTTATTAAAAATAGCCTGTGCATGTTAGGCCTCTTACATAGGAAAAAAATGGGAGATGGGGGCATAAAGGAGGCAGAGCAGGGGAAGTGGTAGTGGAAGTACACTGGGGAGGGGGGTGAGGGGAGATGGGTGGCTTAAACATCCAGGATGTGGACAGATTCTGCTCCATTTGAACATCTCTGGCTTACCCTCCTTTTGCCATTCGTCTTAATGCCCACAGACCTCTCATCCATTCTCGCTGGCTCAGTGCACACAGGGAAATCTCTTAAGTCTATCCAAGTCAGACTGGTGAAGAGAGGCCCACTGTACTCAGCACATCAGTCACTTCATTATTGTCAAGGTTTGACACACCAGACAGCTTAAGTGAGCAAATGCCCTGTGATAAGTCAGTGTTTAGCCATGTTTTATTTGTCATGTGAAGAGGCAGTGTAATATTACCAGAGAATTTTAAATATGATAGTCAACTCCCACACTCCGTTTTATAGGGGGCGCTCTTGAGAGAGTCGAGAACTAATGGAGCCCTGTGGAGCAGTAGAAAATGTAAATCATTTTCTTGGAACAATTTTTACCATATTTTTGACAGAAGGGGTGCAGCTCCTTTTTAACTTTGTTTTTGTAATCACTTTTAACTCAAGTAAAACAGTTTTCTGTAAGTGTTACGCACTGCAATATGAATAATTTACAGAGAATTTCATTTAGACCAGCACAACCAGCTGCTTCTTTCATGGTTTACTCTAACCACTCGTCTATAATATAGTTATCATCTGTCAATGGCTGCCGTTAAGGCAGCGTGGCCTGTAGTAACTCCTTAACAGAAAAATCAGCAAGTATTGGGAAATTCTAGCTTTTTATCGGAAAAATCACCTTCATTATAAGAAAAACGCAAGGACATAAGCACTGTTCTGTATTTCACCTCAGAAAATTATTGATACCGTGTTAGAAAAGGCTAAAACAATAAATGGACTAGCCACGTAATTCCACTCATTTCTATTCATTGAGCACCATCTCATGAGCGCCCCCTACTGACTTGCTGCCAATTTTCGTACAGTGGGATAGATGGGAAGTGGAATGTTTCTCCCTGATCGGCTCTGATATTACATTCGCCACAACACGTGACACAGCTGCTTGGTCACGGATACACACAAACCAGTTTACATGCACGCGCACACTCACATCTGGACCGCTCACTAGCATATCTAGTAGAGATATACTAAACAGCCCGGAGCGTGACCTTGTCTTGCTGGAAGAAGCCAGAAAAATGACCTACTTGATGCATGTTAATGTGATTTACACACTTGGGCTAACTATTATAATGAATGCAACGTCCCCCAAATTCCGCTTTCGGCAACTTAACCAAGGTCCAGCAACCTCATTCATTTTTGCAAGCAAGCGTCCCCGCGCCAAAGTGCACGCGGCAGGTGAGTACGAACGGCGCGCGCACACACATAGACAAAAATTACCTACCTAGCCGGGAAATTAAGAGGGAAAGCACGGCGTCATCCGTACCATCTGTCAAAGCTTGGCGCTCAGTTCAGTCACCCAAAATAATTGTCTGCTTTTCCAGACCCTTCTCTCAGCCCACCATTATTTCACCTAAACAGCTCGCAGATATCTACTACAAACAGCTTTAAACTGACAGAGAAACAGTTGGAAACCGCCTCGACCCGGTTAAAAGCCTCCAAAAAACGCCGAGAATTTGGACGATAAAGTGGAGAGCTGAGCTGAGGCGAAGGCTGGAAACTTGTCTGTGTCAACTATTGAATTCTGAAGATTTAGAAAAAAAGTCAATTATGAGAGAAGCTTACCGTGTGTTTGCGGTTTTGCTCCGGTGGTCTTCTGGTTTAACGGGGCTGAAATGATCCAACGTGGGAAAGGATGCCGAGGTTCATCTGAGCTCAACGTGAGGTCTGTCCACTTAGCCCAGTCTCTCTCTCGCTCTCGCTCTCTACGTCTAACCCTCCCTCCCTTCCTCCGTCCCTCGCTCTCTGTATACCTCTCTCTATTTTCCCTCTCTCCATTACTTTGTAACTATCACACAACGACCATAGTCACTCTAAAAGCCTACTATTTTTGAAATAGCGGCCACTGAGTGCCACAAAGACAAACTGTTAGTCTCATAGTGGTGTACTTGGACAAAATATGTGGGTATAGATTTCGCTTGAGCATTGGCGACATCGTGTAAAGGAGCATGGGGTCCTCCCCTAGGAATTTCTTAATTTGCTTCATTCTGTTTTTTTCTGCATCATTTCTGCGTATTTATTAGTACAGTGGAAAACACGCACAAAAACAAAACATGTTTCAGGTAAACATATAGTGAAAGATCATGCAGTCGGGCTCTTAGGCATTTTGTGTTGAATTCAAATCATTCCCCGTTTTTCTCATTTAATATTATCCCTGCTGAGTCAACACAAATGTGCAGATGATTAAGTCTTCTGTCCTTCTTGCCGTTTGCAGGGAGAGTCAGAGTGCAGCAGACTGACAGTTCTGTGTGATATCAAGCTGCTTTCGTGCCTTTTTTCTTTTTGTTGGTGGAACCTGCTCAAATGTGCGTGTGACAGCACGTGTCCGTGATGAATTACTTAAATTTATGAATTCCTATTCAGTAGCTCAGATATGTTTCAGCTGGATTTCTGCTTGAGTTCATTCACTTTTTTAGGTATACCTCTTCAGTTTTGTCTTAATGCAAACATGGCAGTGCATTTGGCCATGTTGAGGTTCAAAACAAGCAGAAGAAAAGTAATTTAAATGACTTTGAAAGTGGCATGGTTGTCGGTGCCAGACTAACTCATCTAAAACTGCCGATCTGCTGGGATTTTCCCACCCAAACATCTCTAGGGTTTACAGAGAAGGGTCCAGAAAGGAGAAATTATCCAGCGAGCTGCAAGTCCCTTGGTGAAAATGCTTTATTGATGCCAAAGGGCAGAGAAGAATGGCCAGACTGCTTCGAGCTGATAAGAAGGAAACAGTAAACTTAAATAACCACTCAGGATTAGAATTTGGCGTAAACAGCATGAAAGCATGGATCCATCCTGCCTCATATCAGCGATTTTGGCTGCTGCTGGGGGTGTAATGGGGGATATTTTCTTGGCTCACTTAGTAGTGAGCGTCTTTTAAATGCCACAGCCTACCTGAGTATTGTTGTTGACCATATCCATCCCTGTTATGACCTCGGTGTACCCACTCTGTAATACCTCCTTCAAACAAGATAACGCATCTTGTCACAACGCTTAAATCATCTCAAACTGTTTTTTTGATCAGCACAATAAGTTCACTGTACATAAATAGCCTTTACAGTCGCCAGATCTCAATGCAATAAATCACCTTTAGGATTAGAGTCAATGGGAGATAAGCATCATGGATGTGCAGGTGAGAAATCTGCTGCATATACATCTCACCTATGTAACGTAGTCTATCTCAAAACCAGATGGACAGGCAGTATTATTTTGCAAAAAGGTGAAAAAAAAGGAGCTTACAACTTACTTTTTTGAGAAAAATGTACTAACATTGATTCTCCTCTTTTTCTTTCTGGCACCTTCATTGTTATCGACCTGTCTATGTGTGCATAGAGCCAGAAGAGAGAAGACATCGTACCGCTGCTGACTGAGATAAAAAAGCTGTGTATAATCATATTTCTAATCATGTCCCAGGTGTTAAAAAAAAAATTGAAGTAAAAAGGTTTGCACCAGTTGATGGCAGTGGTGCCTCACTGAGAACTGTCACAGCAATTTTTAAAACAATTAATTGTTATGCGTCTTTCTTTTTTTTTTTATTGGTAGAAACAAATGCATCTCCTGTAAATATCACCACTGTCCATCTGCGTCCCTAGCTGAAATAATCGACATCTATGACAAAATATCTTCAAAAACATAGCAGGTGTTGTTTAATTGCCTTCAGTAGTTCCTGGTTAGGTGTTGTGGCTTCTTTGAAAGCCGTGTGGTGTTTGTTTAATCTGACTAAATGTTGCTAGTCTGCATAATCAACTTCAGTGAGTTTGCATTTCTCCCAGTTGCTTCACCTAGAAGCAGGACCAGAAAATTGTCACTTAGAGATGCATTAAAAGAGGAATTTTTGCCAGCTGTGTTCTCTCATTTGCTAAAAACATTTGTGCGACTGTAATTACCACCCTCGCCACACTTCATAGCATATTTTATTTCAGTTTGAGATGTGTTTTCCATATACAACATCAGTCTGAAATTTTAAGCTGATTTTTGTGGTGACTGTTTTTTGTTTTTTTGGGTGAGTAACTTCCAACTAGAAATGTGCAAATTTTCAAGGACAAACAAAACCACTGCAAAACAGGAATGCTAAATTGTTAATCTTACAGTTGTGTGTTTTCTGTGCTTCATTTATCCCTCAATTGTTTTGGATATTTTTAATTTAAAAGAATTTATTTTTCACGCTGCAGCAGAAACATGCGTTTCAGTACCTGAATGAGGTAAAAAGTAATCATCTACAGGGTGCAGCCTTCATTTGCACAACCATGTTTTTGATCATGTCTTAGCCTGAATTCTGTCTGATGACTAAGAAACAAGAGAGCCTTTAAACAAGTGGTGATGAGACAAGTGTTCCGTGATATGACTAGAAAGAAAGCTTGCAACCCCGAGGTCACCCCTCAGATCCCTTCTACCAGGCTCTATGGAGGTTCATTAATGTCAAAACTACTTCGGCAGCACAAAACAAAGCCAGGCAGTAATCAATCTAGTGCTGAGGATGTGAGAGCTCACAGCGAAAGATTTCTAAGCATAAAACATGTTCTTGAATTAGCCTGTGAGGGGGGAGCTGTCAGCGAATTTTTGCCAATCTTCTGGTTGTTAGGGTCATATATTTTCAAAGTTAAAAAAACAAAACAGATGTACTGATGTAAGGCTGGGTCTGTGACACTGTGCTTTTTGCTCAACTCTAGTGGAGCTCGTTCCGCTCTTAGCTGCAGTTTGCATGAAAGTAAAAAACTACCAAAATTGAACAAAAAGCTTTGAAGAGGCCAAGCAAAGAGAAACACTATTGCTCACTCAAATTTTGGACTCAGTTCTCCTTGTAGACTCAAACTTTGATTTACTATTCTGTCCTTGTTTCCTCCTCAAAGCACAAAGCTCTGTACTCGCTTCCTATTAAATTCAGTCAAGTTCAAAAGTCTTGTGCTCAGAGCCTTGGACGGTCAGCACATACCTCTCTATATAAAAAACCTCTGTTGCTTAGTAATACCAGCAGGAAACTGTTAGTGACAACCAGCCTAAAATGGTAACATTTTGTCTGCATAGTTGCAAAGTGATTTTAAAACAGATAACTAGACTAGATAGTGACATTCTTTCCAACCAGCCAATCAGTTGTCCAGTCATACCTTTTCTTATAAATTGAGTTACGTTCACACTGCAGGTCTTAATGCTCAATTCCGATTTTTTGATCAAATCCGATTTTTTTGTCTGCTTGTTCACACTACAAATAAAATGCGACAGCAAACGCGCTCTAGTGTGAACGCTCAAAGCGGCCCGCATGCACAAAAGAAGACGTCACACACAACGTGCTCTGTTTAGACCCAGAGCAAACAGTATTGTTTGACTGATGGCCTTAATATAAAGACTTTATGTTTCCTAATTTTTGCTTTAAGTTATTTTGTTATTTACATAACAATTTAGATAACCTAATAATGATCCTTATTGCTGTTTTAGAGGAGCGGTGCTTCAAAGGATAGTTGCAGATTTCTGTCAGAATCTGCAGATTATACAGTACAAATAAAATGTTCACGTTTCTCCAACGTTGTCTTCCAAACAGTTTCACTGACATCTACACAGGATGGCCAGGAAGCGATCGCGATGTCTTCTCGGGTGCTTCTCCGGCGCTGATAATTTGCGTCTGTCTTGTGTCAGTGATGTAGAAGACGGATTTAATGCGACATGACCGTTCAAACAGCAGTCGCTTTCTAAAACATCGGATATGTATCGGATTCAGTACCACATACGAAAGTGACCCAGATCGGATTTGAAAATATTGGATTTGTGCTGTTCACACTGTCAAACCATGATCGGATATGGGTCGCATAGGGTAAAAAAAAAACGGATTTAATGCGCTTTCGTCTGCAGTGTGAACATAGCCTTAGAGTCAGTGATTTGAATTTCAGTTTTGATTTTGGCTTCTAATGATTACAAAAACAAGATAACTGAATAAAAACTTTCAGTTATTTGGATGAATTTTGGCTATGAACCTGTTGTTTTGTGTTATGAATCAGCCGCCTTTACAGTGCTCGTCCCTAAAAAGCTCAACCATGCTCACAGTTTAGTTTAACTCAAGGCAAGATGACAGAAGGAGGTTTGTGGTTGAAAATATTTATCTAGAAGAAGCAGGTTGCTGTAAGTGATCCTGTAGAGGGATCATTAGTGATTGCCTGCAGCTGCCTTTGACTCCTTATCACCTGGGATCACTGAGGGTTTATCCTTGTTCTGCTTTCAGCATGAGAAGAGGAGGAGGAGGTGTTGGTTGGTCACCGGCTTCAGCTCTCCAGCATTTTCGCCCCCAGGCTTCACTGCAGGTTTCCTGAGGTGCATGAGTCCACTGAGGCATGAGCTTCTTTTACCACAGACTGCACTTGCAGATGTCTAATGGACCCGATCGTGTGGACTGGCAGACATCTCTTTTTTCATTAATTTATTAGCTTTTCATTTGAATAATGGAAATCTCATGTAAAAAGACACTTTTTTAAAAACGCCACTAAATGCATATTGCGTGCTTAAGTTAATGAATGTTTGATGTAATATCCAGATTGTGATTTTTGCTATAATCATTGAGCCCTAAAATACAAATTAACAAATCTTTTATATTTTTAATGCATTTGTTGTCTAGTGCTTGGTCTAATTATCTTTATGTCTATCAAAAGACATAGAAAGTCAACATTGCTGAAGGAACTTGAGGCAGAAAGCCAGGTTAATTATCTGTACACCTTTCATTATGTAGCTGTTTTCAATCATAATGTGACATGAATGGCTTGAATAGACATGCAAACAATAGTCATTGAATGTCAGAATGTTTGCTGGGAGAGGTTCTCCGATTAGGGTTTGATGGTTGTTTTCTCGCTCCAGTCTCAACAAGAAAGGAGACTGTCATAGTCCTTCAGTCCTCGTGGTACTCCTGCCAGTTTTCCTCGCTCTCCACCATGACTCTCTCTCTCCTCTGTCTGTCTGTTTGTGGGTGTGGGTGTGTGTGTGCGTGCGTGCACGCCCTTGCAGGGGCAGGATCCTCTTGGTCCCCGCCCTTCGGCACACCTGTGGTAATTAACTCACCTGCTCCTCATCTGGTGTTTGAGTTGCGGCAGATGCTTACCTTCATTACGTAAGTCTGCTCACCTGTTTCCATGTGTGCACCTCTCACCATCTCTCTTCTGTCCAGCAGTCTTCCCTGTTTTCCTCGAGGAGGATTTGTGTGTGTGAGTCGGAGAGAGAAGTCTGTTTCATTATCGAATCTAAAGACTGAGTGGAACCTATCGGACCATCGACTTGGATACTGTACATAGAGACTGTGGATGTTTCCCTTTTTTGAAAGGCACTGCAAATAGCTTTTTCACATCACTGTTAATAAACTCTCCGAACTGCCTTCTGAATCTGCATTTGAGTCCTGCCTGCTCTCGGACTATGACAGGAGACTGTGCTTTTGAGGCTATATCTCTTAAACGTCAGATCTGCAGGCACCTTTAGAAAGCAACTGAAAGCAATTTGTTTAGATTTAGGTTCGGCCTTGTTTCGCCTTGTGTTTTTATCTGCCTGTGTGCATTTAATGTCTGGCTGCCTCATATTTTGCTTTTTAACCGTTTCTTATTGTGAAGCGCTCTGTGACATATGCTCTTTAAAGGTGCTATAAAAATAACGCCGACTCACTTTCCCAAGAGTCGGTCCCTGCAAGACTTCAAATCTAGACCACCAAATGCTTTCTTTCTCCTTTTTTGTTTGTTTGTTTTCACTCGCTCAATAATTCTGCCATTAATGAACTTCCAAAGATGGGAATTATGCATGAGGTCGGGGGGAATGGGAGGCTTTCCCCTCTTACTCACACAGCTGCAGTCAATCATACAGTAGTACTAGTGCGCATCCCCACTGATGCTGCAGTCACGCATCCCAGGCTGTAATTTATTTTATGCCGTTAATAACACATAAGACATGCTCGCTGCACACATATGCATATGTTAGTCATTTAAAAAATGCATTCATATACGATATATTGCAATACTTAATATATGGAAACAGGACATCATACACTTCATTACAACATTTTGACATGTAGTATAATCAGTGTGCCACAACACTGATGTTACACTGCAAACTGTCCCCCATCATGGACTTCACTAAAGTTAGAGAACATAGCTGAACACTGAGGATGAAGATGGACAGCTCTGTACCTTTTACCCTAATATACTTGGCAATATAGAGTCATTGTCAGTTGAGTAATTACAGTTATGCTTTATTTATGACCACAGCGCTCAAACAAAATGAGCAGGCAGCAAAATTCCTTTTATTCATTAATTTATTGAAGTGTCAGAGGAACTTCAGAAGTCTTCTGACAGCAGGCACAAATCAGTTTACAGCCCCTTTACCGTTTATTGCTGCGGCTAAACGTGTTCCCTTACACACAGTAATACATTATGACCTTCAGCCTCCAGCCATTTAGATTTTTAGACTATTCATTTTCTGTTACTCTGTGTTTATGCGATTTACCCGCATGCTGGAGTAGGTAGTAATTATCTCACATTCTTGAAATGATTCATAATGCTTTAACATCTAAATCAAAATGCCAGCAAGCAGGGTGCTCTTAGAATACATTTTTATCATCAGCACAAACAAAACATCAGCTGTTTATTAGAGGGAACGATATGCATGCCCAAATCATTTGAGAAATAGCCTGGAGGATGCAACTGCCTGTCCTGTTCATTAATTTAGTAACTGCTGCAAAGATGCCATAATATCACGTCTCTCCAAAATACTCCCCAATGTTTGCCTTTCGCTTCCCAAGCCATTTTTGTTTGTTTCATGTCTTTAGTCAGAAAAAGCCACATCCCGCCTCTCTGTTTTCTCATGCTTTCGCCTTTCCTTTTCTCGGTAATATTCCTCTTTCAAATCCTCCCGGTTTCTGCGTGTCCAGCCTTTTGACGTGATGTGATACATGTCCACACAGTTTCCAGAATATGCATCCCTATACGTAGCTCTGTACACAGCTTCTCTAGCTATTGACTTGGCCTCATCTACTGTCAGCCCCCAGTGAACACCTTGGTCCAAAATTGAGTAGGCATAAGGGGATCCTGAGCCCACAGAGAAAAGCATTCCCCGTAGGCGAGTACCATCACTGCATACATAAAAAAGCCTTGGTCCAGATAAATTCATTTTCTTTCTGATGGAGCACTGCTGAGAGAAAGAAAAGCGTTCATCCTTTGCCAGAGAAACCTTTGCATTGGTGCTATCTACAAAGTTTTTCTGCTCAGTCATTTGATTCTTTGTTGTTTCTCCTCGACTACCAGGACCAGTCTCTGTGCCTCCATGGTAATCACATCCATCGTCCACCTCTCCTCCATCCCACCCACACAACGTGGCAGCCACACACAGCTCAGTTCCTTTGAAAGGGTGAAGCATGTGCGAAAGCAATTTGGCAGCTCCACTCGTGGACAACCGTCGACCGTGGCGAAGTTGGTAAAGCCGCAGCTCGCGAGCCAAAATACGTTTCCAAAGCGCACAGTCGGCTGAAGTGCCTGAGGTCAGGCCCACCAAGTGACTGTGAATGGGCAGGATCTTCTGCGAGGCTGGGCACGCGACGAGGCCTGAGCAACTGGAACGAGTGTCTGCTGCAGCCATCACGCCACCCTGGAACATGAACGCCAAGGTGGTGGTGCCATGAGCCATGGGAAAGGGCAGAGGCACAGACTGTGAAGAGGCAAACGGAAGGCATGTTGGCAAGGAGGAGGATGTTAAGAAGGGGTCTTCAGATGAGACGGCGCTGCAGTTCTGGACTGTGCTGATTTGCCCAAACTGTATCGGACTTTCATCTAAGTACTCTGCCACTGGAATATAAAAGTGAAACAAACTTTTGTTATTGCTAAAGGGCAAACCACTCACATAGTTGGAAGCAATCTTTTTTCCATGTGGCACTGCAGGATACTCTGTAGTTAGACGGTCCTCAAAGACAGACTGAAAATTGCATATGTCCTGTAAAGCCATTAAAAGTGATGACCTATGATTTTGTACACCAAAAAAAGAAAAAAGCTACAAAAGCATATTTTTACAGCATTTTCTGCTTGCTTGAAAAAATCAACTCTTCAATAACATCCAATAAAATTGCCTTCAAAAGCTATTCTCTTGTACACATAGGTATGCCATCAAGAACATATGTGTGTGAAAACAGCAGCCACCTTTTATATAGACCATGTTCGTGTATGTGTGGCTACCTAAAGCAACCCATCAGCAACATTAGCACATGTCATGCCCTTGACTTTGAAACATAAACAGTCAGTGGCCCATGGGTAATTAATTTTGGCTGCCATATCAGGTTGTTTTTCAGATCATATTTCTTCAAAGTCTTGCGTAAGCGCGTTGGCCACAGAGGACGCAGGGTGATGACAAAGTCTTGGCTCACGTACATCAGATTAAGTCAGCTCTGATGCTTCACTCTTATGGAAAGGTCCCAAATACAATCACTAATAAAGTGAATCAAACAACACTTTTATTACACATCAAGAGTAAATATAGCCGAGCCCTCGTGGGCGCTAGCCCTTTAAAAGCATGCTAATCACTGAACTTGAAACACCAGAATTTCAGGTAATGCTGCATTGCAATGGTACACCCATTGCACGGCTGTTTGGAAATGTTTTCTGGAAGTGTCAAACAGTGAGAGCCAATGTTACTTACCACTCTGAATGTCAAATTTGCTTGTGGTTTTTATTCAGTTTTAAACAACAACAAAAGATGAATGTGTTTCATGTCATCATTTTTGGACAGATTTTCACTGCTTCTGCTCTAATGGTAAGCAATTTTATTCACTCACTTATTCTGCTCACAGGAGACTGCTCTCGTTTTTCGATATACACTACTACAAGCAGTTAGTAACTAACTGGTGATAAATTTTTCAAATTTGGTTGAGAGAATGAAACTTCATGCAAGTCTGTTTTCCCTTTATGTTCATTTAAGTGTATTTCTTTTCCTTCTCTTCACCCAGGGACAGTGTGCTTCACAAGTCATTTCAGCCCACAGCAGTGAGACCCCGCCTGACAATTTTATAGGGTTTGACGCCGTCCCTGACAAAGTGGTAGATGGCTCGGTGGTCCGCGTGCGGTATCAGTGCTCTGGGCAATGTCAGCTTGCAGTTGAGGTGGTGGTGTCCACATTGCAGAAGACAGATTTAGTGGTCTTCAGGAGAAAATGGAAAAGCAGCAGACTCCGTGACTACAGGATCCACCAGGTGCTGCTTAGACTGCCTCCGTCCATTTCATATCAACGCGACTTTTTCAACAGGAACATTTTGGACACACAGAATGTGACAGTCCGTGGTTGGCTGGGCAGCTTTAAAAATGGCAGTGAACTCAGCACATACCACAGCTCCATGTTGAGGATTTATAAAGCGCTGCAGATAATTCCACCCTCTGAGCGGCCAAGTAAACCTCCCACTGGTTGCCCGTCATGGTCGGCTCAACTAATGTGGCAGATGACCAGCCACAGAATCCATCAGTGTCCACATGAATCAGGTTTGACCCTTAATCACATTGTCATTTCCTCTGCATGTCTCATCTTTATCTCCAAAGCTTTTAAAGAACACATGCAAGTGTTTGCAAATGGAGCCTTTCGCTGTTCTGTTTGATCCCAGACATAATCGATATGCTAAAGTTCCCTCTGGCAAGTACTGGTGAGCGCTTTGGAGTGATCCGCAGGTTCCAGCCTTTTATTGACAGAGCTCTAGAGAGAACCCGGCGTCACGCTGTGACACAGCCCAGGTTGGACTTCTAATTTACCTCATTTTAGCTGGAACTTATTTAGTATGAAGTTCAGCCACACAGCATGAAAAATCTCCAGCTGAGTTTCCAAATGTTGAATCAAAGGATTAAGTAAAACAGAGTGTTTGATATTATATGTTTCAAAGGTACTCTCCGGCCCATTTTCCTCAAATATAAAGTACATAATAGCTCTGCTTTGTGTTTATATCAGCAGAATGACAGGTCACAAGTCACTGATCATTTCCTTTTCAGTGCAGGCATCAGTTAGAACACACTCTACTTTTAGTTTTACTTCAGTGTCTTTTTAAATGACTTTACAAGCTTCACCAAGCCGCTTCACCAGAGCATATAAGCTTTTTACTTACGGTCAATGAAAGACAGCGAGGTCAGGCATTTTTAACAGACAGCGCCGCGTTTTAAATTCAACCTCATGCTTGAGTGGATGAAGAAATGATTTGTCAAATCATGTTTCATTGCTTGGCTTCCAGCGTCACCTTATCTGTGTGGATATACCTACTGAAATGGTGTCAGAAGAAGCTCTGTGGGATCATCCATCATGTCAATAGAAAAAATTTATATGACACAGTTCTGATGCAGCTTACGAACACAGGTGGGTCATGCCAGCTCATGTGTACCCCTGATAGGGGATTACAAAGAGGTGTCACAACATGATTGTGAGTGAAGATTTGTGGTTTTTGCGCAGATGTGATTTATTAATATTGCTAGCACAAAAAATATGTATTAATAAGGAGCTTTGGATCTCCTGTGGTGAAATTCACGACTGTCATATGTGCCGTACAGGGAACATCATAATTCAGGCACGAAAGATAACTGGAGAAGATGAAGCATTTCAAGTCCAAGCAATGTTGCCTCTCTTGAAATGGATTAGATTAGACTATTACATACAGGACTCAGAGGTAAAACGCCAAAGAATGACTCTGGTGGTGGGATGAGGAATAAAAATCAAAATAATGCTCTGGCAACATCTTATAGTCATTCTTTTTCTGCTGGGTTTTCTTTGGACTTCTAGCTTTTGTTTCCCTTTGGAACAGCTGTAAGATCTTGAAAGATGGTTTATTTCCAGCTGGGAAACTCCAGGCGATTGCAGTGTGTACTGCAATTTGGAGTTGTTTAAAGCTGAGCAGGTTTTTCAGGACTCATGTATTGTTATGTTTGACTTTTAGGTGCTGCTGGAAACCACATGGGATGGTCAAACTCAGAAACATTTATACAAGTACGATTATGATTTTTGGTATAAAATAAGCAAAACACACTGTTGCCAAGTTTCTGGAAAATAAATATTGTTTGCTCAGTGATTGTGATTGCTGGTTTGAGTGGTATTAAATGTCATAGATTTCAGGACAGCATTCATTACGATGACACAGATGGATACTTTGTGATTGGAGGAGGCAGTTACTTACAAGGCATCCGTGGGTATTTTGGGCCTATCAGATACTACCGTTTTGGAACCAAACAGGTAAGTGTAAAGAGGTAAAATGTATTCATTTGCTTTGCTTTCTAGCACAGCCTCACTCTAAAACAGTGTATTATGATCTCAAGGTCATAAAGTATTAATGTTTCATGCCAAATTATGTCAGCAAACAGCCTGACCACGTGTAAGAGTACACAGGTAATGAAATGAGGCAGTGATAAAATCATATGCATTAGTGGACATTGTAGGTTTTTCCTTATTATCTGCCATATATATGCAGTTTTGGTAAGAATTTTACACACACCCATCATGCAGGTCATGATAATTTTTTAAAATTATTTTTTGAACTGTTCTTTTCTGGATTGGATTGATTGTACTGCAGTCATCTTTTAAAAAGTTTCAAAAATTGGGTACACAAGTTTGGATGCATTTTGGAGTTTTTCTAATCCACACAGGATCAAAATTATACATACCAGTTGAAATATATGCATACACCCCGACTAATATTTGATTAATTATTTGCTAAATGTCCTTTAATCGTTCATTTATTCATCCCTGGATAAGTCAAAGCAAATGGATGGGTGTATGGTTCTTCAGAAATTTGCACCTCCACTGGACTTTTGGTAGCCATCAAGAAACTTCATTCTAATTCAAATGGGCAGAATTCCGGCTGGATATTTGCCTGCTCCTCTTGGCAGAGTTGGGAGAGTTCTTACAAATTGGTTGGTTTTACTGGCACAGATCAGGCTTGTAGGTGTAGCCCACAAATTTTCTATCAGGTTGAGGTCGGGGCTTTGGGAAAACCATTGCAGAAGCATATCCATTCCAAAACCAGTTCTGATGTGTGTTCGGGATCATTATTGGAATATCCAATTTTATACAAGTTTCAACTGTCTAGCTGTTTGAGCTAAACGTAATTTTTTTTGAGGTAGTTCTCCTTCTTCGTTATTCCATCCACTTTTTGCAGTGTATCAGTAACCAGCAGCATGATGCTAAATAAGTTCTGAGCTTTGGTAATCCAGCAAGTGCTGCCAAATAAATCATTTTATGCATGTAAGGATAAACTACTAGTTTTAGTAAATATTCTAAACAAGAATAAGAGATAGAACCTCCTGAACCACCTTTTAAAAGATCTAAATGAGTGTTTTGTATATGTGTGATTTTTTTACAACCATTACAGATATATTGTTCAATCATTCCAGCCTTGAAAAACAACAGTATTCATCACTAAAAGCCCCACATTACCATGACATTCATGCCCATGATGAGTGTAAACGTCTGACCACCATACTATTAGCAATGATGGAACTTTTAAACAATGATGGTTTTTGTGAAAATAATCCCTACAAGCCAAAGGTCAAGTCTTCAGGGAGGCCAAATCCCTCTGAACATTCATTTTCAGACAGTTTTTTCCTGCTTGTGAATCTTTATGATGTCATTGTCATCTGATATCTGTAATAGGGTCATCTCAAGCACAGTTCTCACTGTGAGCACAGAAACCCCACACACTTGCTGGTCAAGCCTCCAATCATATGAATCTAGACTAAAATGTGTATAAAGGGAGAGGAACTATAACGGCTTGTATTAGATAGTGGGTAAACCAAGAGGATGCACCAAGGGCCAGTAAAATATTGCTACGATTTTAGGCTGTGAATCAAGGAAAGATAAGAATAAAGAAACAAAACTGGAAAAGAGCACAGTAGTTACATTTTAAAGACAATTGTATCCTAAATATCTTAAACCCAAACCAAAATAGAACTAAACACGAGGGACATTGTTTGCTTAATCTTTTGCCCACTGATACAACATCACTTTATCACTATTTCAATTATAAATCAGTACAGATCAGATATTCTTAGATTACAGAGATGAAGATGCTGCAATAGCTTGAAGAGATGACACATTATTGCAACAACTGAGAAAAAAAACGTTAGCTTTTGATTGCGACTTTTTCCATTCTTGTACAAGTGGTGACGCATACATTTTTTCAAGGTGATGACATTTACCATTCAGGAGAAGACTGCAGTGAGTCTGGCACACCTCATATGACGGTATAAATACTCATGAGGCTGCGGTGATGTCATGATGACCATTAACTAGGCTTAATACTTCCTATTTCCTCTGTTTTATGCCTGTTAATGCTAATTTCAAATACAGATTTATTCATATCACAGATCAAAAACCAACTTCCCTCCATGCCAACATTAAATGAATTGCAGAGGATTCACCAAGAGTGTCAGGAAATAAGAGCATTTACAAAAGCTTTTATGCAAGAAGTGAATGAGAATTACCTCCTGTCGCCAGTAAGTAGAGGTAAAAAAAATGTTTTTATATTTCCTATAAAAGCCATGTTGCACCATTCTGGGTGGAGCGACCTTTAAGAGACCTAATATCAAGTGTGTCAATACACTGAAAGTGCACCCATTGAGTATGGAAAGAACGCTGTGAACAGGTTCCTTTTTTTGTTTCATTTCAGATGTCTGTACCCCCGACTTCTTAAGGCTGTTGGGTCAGTTTGCATCAAAAGAGAAAACATGCACACAAACACGGACGTTTGAAACACAGATAAAGTACAGCACTCTCTTTCAGCTCTTGCTAAGAAAGGAGGTGGAAATCAGAACAGGTAGATATTTTTTTTATCTGGTTATAACCTCAATCACCATAAAATATCTGATTTATAGAGGATACATTATTTAATAAACACCTATCTGTTTCTGAAGGGTCTTTAAACTTGAAGGATCTCGGGAGCGTTTTGTTTGAGGAGACAGTCGGAACAATGTTCTCTGTGGATAAAGCACAAATGAAAATCACATCCCAATCAATGGCTGCGTTACAAGAATCCTCCTGCTTAGGAAATCACAGAGCATCTCTCTTATTGGCCACCATCCATCTCTCCGGCCTGGGACATTCAGTCAATTATGAGCAGGTACAGTCAGTGCCTTTGTTGTATCTTAATTACTATTTTATCGCACGTAAAGCAATTTGCATGTAACAGGTAATACTAACCCCCTTGCATTTTTCAGGGTCACGTCTATAGTTTGATTGGTGCCTTAGGTGATGACCGTTTTGCCCTGATGCATGCAGGGTACAAACACTTGATGGGAATTGATGGGTTTCCTAAAGACTTGGAAATGGCTTATAGCTACTATTCCAACATTGGAACGCAGACCTGTATCGACAGTTCCAGGATATATGAAAACAAGGTATGTTTAGATCATTAAGATCACTTCTGAATTTGTGTTTTTATTTGAATAACTAATAATAGCCTTGATAATAGAGGAGTTCGTGTAAGTTGAGAGTGGCGTTAGTTCATGCAGGGCATGAAGTCAAGCTGAGCCAACAGTTCAAACAGATTAGCTGATAGCAGCTGATTTTAATGCCAGCACACGTCAGAGAATCACTCAGCTGATAATCATCTGAACATTAGATAGCCAGATCTCTTGTAGGCTGTACTATAAATATTTTATTCCAGTAAATGATTAATCAAGCCTGGGATAATTAAAGTATATTTCAGTTTTATGCTGCTCTAGCTTGTCTGTTGCTGATACTGATCTGTAAGCCACTTTGCAACCCTCCGCCTCATCCCTGCTCCTCCTTAACATAGTGTTACTTAATCCGTATCAAGTGGTTATCTCTGTTGTCTGCTGCTTATCTGCTTACCTTTGCCTCTTCATTATACAACAGTATTACCGAAACAAAAATATAATTACATCTTTCATTTCAATTGTATTTATTTAACAGCAGCCTTAAGGTGCTTTCTGTTGTAAGGTAAAGACCCTACAAAGGAAACACCAACAATCATATGACCCTCTATGAGCAAGCGCTTTGGTGACAGTGGGAAGGAAAAACTCCCTTTTAACATTAAGAAACTAGGAGCGGCCATCTGCCACGACCAGTTGGGTTGAGGGGAGGGAGGTTGGGGTGAGGGGCTTATATATGGGGTGAGGGAATTTGTTACATGGGCTCATATAAGATATGCTATAACATACAGTTTGTTAAAGTATATTCAAAAAGCTAGATCTGCGTATTTATTTCCTTTAAAGTTTTTTTTAAAGAATAAGATGAAAAGATTGATACCTCTCTCATATCCGTGTATTGAATATGCAACTACAGCGAGCTTAGCTTAAAAACACACAAAGCGCAGTATGAAAAGAGCCATTCAGACACAAATGTATTCATACAAACATGCACGCATGCTGTGGAAATGACATTCTGCCTTCAGAATATGATAATAATGTGTCTGTTAGTCCAGCCATTTGTGAATGATTTAGCTGTGTTGATGAATGGAGGAACTGCACTTGAAAGATGAGGAGCGCACTATGAGAAAAGGCTACATCCGACTGATTTCCTGTTGATTCTTCGAGTATTTAAATAAGCATGCTTCTAATGAACAGAGGTACATGAAAACAGCAGAGAGACCTTACTGTCTATTCCAGCTTCAACAAGGCAGTGCACCTAGAAAACAACTGTAGCAAGCCTAGTAGTGATCATTTTTCCGTGGCATATTGACCGAGCTTTTTAAGAGCTGACAACAACCCCCTGAATCCAATCTTGATAAAAGCAACGAAAACCTATTTTCTATTTTCTCTTTCTTTTCGTGTTGTTTTGTCTCTTCTCGGTGGTGTGGGCTCAGCTTAAAGACAAAACAATGATGTCATGCACTTCTGTGCACCAATCAGGATTCAGCACTATTTAAATCTCAGTGTTGTGACTGTGCTGGGTTGTTAGCTTATGTTGCCTGTCAGTCAGGCTTGGGCAGACTTTGATTTGTTAACTTGAAAACAAAAAAAGGAAAAAGCTAGTTGCTAGTTTCTTTTGTTTTTAACCTTTGACTGTATCTTGAGATTATTTAAAGTGGCTATAAAAAAAAGTGTTGCACAATCTGGGTTCTCTGTCTCGGCTCTCATTGTTCAAGCTGCAGCATTCTACTGAAAAAGCTCTAAAAGGCCATTAAACTCGAACTCACAAACACAGCGTCTTTAATTTTAATTCAAATTACAATTTTATCTTCCAGTGATTATGAAAATAAGATAATCAAGATGACAAGATTACACTTTTTTTTTCCAATTATACTGTGGCTTTTTCTTTCAACGCCACAACTTTTGTTTACTTTTGTAGCTCCCTAAATCCCCAATTCACTCTTTATTTATATATTATTAACTTTACAATTACAGTTCAGTCAATAGACTGGTATAAAAGCCATTTCTAGTCTATTATTTTTCCACATAATCATGATTTGCCCGTTTTTAAGGTATACCTGTTAAACTGCTCAGTAACATAAATCAGCCAATTCTGTAATCAGTCAGTCAGAATCAACAACTGAATGCATTTAAGAATTTAGACATGGTTGAGACAGCCTACTGAATGAGAACAATCTGCTGTAAAATAGGGAAAAGTGCTGATTTAAGTGATGTTGAACGTGACATGGTTGCTAGTAGCAGATGGCTTGGTCTGAGTATTTCAGAAATTGCTGATCAACTGGGATTTTACCGCACAACCATGTCTAGGGTTTACATGCTCCAAAAAGGGGTAAATGTTTCATATCTGGGTGTTAATACCTCGTTAATATCAGAGAACAGGGAAGACTGGCTAGAATGCTTCGAGCAGATTGGAAGGGAAAAGTAAGACACGTGCAAGGTATGCAGAAGACCTTCTCTGAACGCACAACACTGGTTGCCAGTCCTGTCAGCTAAGAACAGCAAACTGAGGCAACAGTTCACAAAGGCTCATCAAAAATGGACAATTTGAGGTTGGAAGCAATTTCTGTTGCCACATTTAGATGTTAGGATGAGAATTTGGTGTAAACATGAAAGCATGAACCTTATCCATCCTGCCTTGTATTGGTGTGTGATGATTTCTTGGCACACTTTGAGCCCCTTAGTACCAATTAAGTATCATTCAACCAGAACAACTTACCTGAGTATTGTTGCTGTCCATTTCCATCCATTTATTACCACAGTGTACCCGTCTTCTGATGGCTGGTAAATTAACCGCTGTAACTGTAGTAGTCAAATATAGTGACGGTAGCGTTTTTACTCATAGTGCTAGTATCACCAGTTGTTTACTATCATAACACATCTGTTTGTCTTTTCTAAAGCAACACTCAACTGAACATATCTATTTAAACAATGAAGAAGATTTAAACAGACTGACACATGAGACAAAAGATGATTTCCAGTATCTGAAATTCCAAGCAGAGAGAGGAGACATCGAATCTCAGGTATGTGAGCTACACGAAATCTTTTGACTTCTGACAAGATGAACTGTTGAAATATGTGCATGTGACCCGTTCAAATTCAGTCATACTTTAATTTCTCCTTCGTGGTCAATAGCACAGTCAGTGTTCAGAATAGGCTAATAAAAACTCCATTAACTTTAGAAACGCATGGGAACAATGCTGTACTGGGGACAAAATGGAGTCTCAAAGGACATAGTGAGTGCGGCGAAATGGATTGAGAGAAGTGCTATGCAAATGAAGGATCCCTCTGCGATGTACGACTACTCCATCCTCCTGATGAAGGTAGTGTAAGATAGTAAAAATGGCTATTTTACAATTGAATTGAACGATGTGTGCATGTGTGTGCGACGTCTGTGTTTTGACAGTTATCGATTCACTGATTGATGTTGATTCGTTCAGGGCCAGGGAGTGAAAAGAAACTACACCCGAGCTTTTCGGCTGCTGAGAAAAGCAGCAGCAATGGTGAGAGTGTACAAGTCAGTTGGTGTGTTTACAGTGTGTGAATTCGCTATGAATACCGGCGTCTGTTTCCTTGCTTTAGGGCTCAATTAACGCCTTGAATGGTTTAGGCTGGTATCATGGGACTGTACTGAAGGACCACAAAAATGCAGCGAAATACTTTGAACAAGCTGCTTTAAACGGGAGCGATGATGGGATGTTCAACCTGGGGATTTATCATCTCAGTGGGATGGACCCAGATAGACCCTGGAGAAATGAGGTTTGATTTCCACAACTTCAGAAATGGATTTTTATCCAGGTATGATCAACGAGCCAAACTGTGTTTTTTTTTTTTTTAATGATCTGCAGAGTGCTGCTTTTGAGCAGTTTCTCAACGCGTCTCGGTTTGGTCATGTCACTGCATCAGTGGAAGCTGCTCGGTACCTTTCGATGGGAAGCCTGGAAGGGGTGTCTCAGGATATGAAGAGAGCTGTAATGTAAGGGGCTTTCATTAGCTTGTTGAAGAAAGCTTTGTTATGGGCTGTTGCACTGTAGCCTGCAGCTTAGTGGCATCTAATTTCAATGACAGTGGCTAATTCAAGGTCAGAACCCAGTATTTGCATATCTAAAAATAAGAGCCACTGTCACCGCATTATTGTCTGGCGCAGAGAGATTCTGCTTACCAATGTTCCTCTGGTATCTTATGAATTTAAAGAGGCTCCTCCTACAGCTGTTGATGCTTGTGTTTAGAATGACCTCAACAATTTGGAACTATTTTTAGATCACATTAAAATATTCTCTGTTTAGGTGGAGTTAATTATATCCCATAATACATCAGGTGTCCTTTAACCTCTATGCAGTCTGCTGAAAAAGGTCTGTGAGCGAAATGGACACCTTGGATTTATGATCAGAGAGGCTCTTCAGGCCTACCTCCAGGGCTCTTGGTAGGGAAACATTAATTTCAATTACTTTTCAAATGCCCTCATTTAATCATTGTCGCTGCTCTTTATTATTGTCTTTGCTTCGTCACATTTGTTTCATTGTGTTTCCAACAGGCAGGAAGCCTTTGTGAAGTACCTTTTGGCAGCTCAAACTGGTCTGGTTTTGGCCCAAAGCAATGTTGCACACCTGTGCGAGGTGAGTGCATGCTCTTTCACCGGTTTAACCCATTATGACTACCCTAAAACAAAACACAGCCTGGGCTTTTCGTCATTATCCTGCAATCACGTGTGGAATTCTGATTGAAGCTGATGAACAAATTGCACATAATTCCTCTATTAAAATCATCATTGTCACTGTGCACTCGTTCTCCGAAATGCAGGAGCTGAATCTCGGTTATGAATGTCAGTGGAGATATCATAACTACTCTATATTAAACTATGACCCGCATCCTTTCGGTGAGTTTTTCTCATTTCATTTTGCTTTAAATCCATTTTCCCTGTCAATCTGGTCACTGAACAGAAAGTATTTATCTTCTTTTATAGCTCTACTGAAAATGGGAGACTACTACTACTACCATTCCCCCGGCACACAAGAGGACTCATTATCCTTGGCTGAGCAGGCCATATCAATGTATAGCAGAGCAGCACTAGCAGGCAGCCCTCAGGTGACAGATTTACTTCAGCTATAATCTCATCACCCTGTGATAAACTTAATTAAACTTCCACAGGCTCTGGCCCTCTGCAATAAAAGCAACAAACAGCATTGTATTGTGTTATTATTTAGATACTTTCTCGGTGAATAAGCCATCATTGCTGTTATGATTTTGTTTTTCATATTGGCTCACAGGGAATGTACAACTTGGTTGTTTTGGCACAAGAAGGCCACAGTCTTCCCCGGAGCATCCTCAGATTCGTTAATGTTTCGCATCACGATGATCTGGATATGGTGATGGAGAAGATCCTAAAAAGGTGCTTTTTAAAATTTAATCAGCTTTCACAACCACAGTGAATAATGATGGTCATTAATGGGATCTCTAGTACGTTGGTAAAACTTTGAAATACTGCCATTTGAACAATACTACAAAGGTTTAATATTCCTAATGTAAATTCTCAGGAAGCTTTGTAGTGGTACATTTTTTAAATTACTTTCTTGCCATGTGTGAGATAAAATGATAGTTACCACTCCTGTCTGTCTGCACTGCTAAATCCACCTTTCTTGTGGAGTTGTGCCGGCTTTGCTCATCTGTCTTTAGTTTGAGCTGAAGTTTTTGACAAAGGCAGTTAGCTAACAACAGTGGTTCCCACTTATCAGCCACAGCGTCAGAACCATCCATCCATCCATTTTCTTTTACTCATCCTGTTCAGGGTTGCAGGGGGGGCTGGAGACTGTCTCAGCTGTCAAAGGGCAACTTGCAGGGTACACCCTGGACAGGTCATCAGTCTGTCACAAGGCTAATAGAGAGAGACAACCCTTCACACTCACATTTACACTGACGGCCAATTAGAATCACCGATTAACCTAACATGCATGCCTTTGGACTGAAGTACCTGGAGAGAACTCACGCAAACACAGGAAGAAGATGCAAATGTCAAAATGCTAAATACTGCCTGCATCTCTCCATGATGCATAAGGTGTCATTTGGCTTTGGTGCCTTCACACATTAACAGACAGATAATCCTATTTTAGCAGTTTACAAAGTCCATTAAAAAAGGTTCGAGAGATGGCAGCGTCATTAGTCGTGGGCTTATCAGCCTGGGGGTTATGCCCATTTGCACTTACACACTTGCTGTTTCATTCAGTTTCCATTGCCTTTTACTTTCACATGCTTTTCAGGTTTAGGAAAAGATTGTAGTTAGGGTTAATATATACTTTAGACCCTTTTGGTTGATGACATGCTTTTGACATGTCTAGCAAGTGACACTCTGCAGCCAAAGGACATTGTTTGTGTAACTGAGACATGCCAGCTATTTTGCTATTTTTAAGTGTTCGAGGAGTGATAACCGACTGGTGCATCGCTCTGGTACAACTAAAACAGCTCTGATCTTTCAGAGGAACATGAGACCCCCGGGTTATCCTGCGGTGTCTTGCACCTGGGGGCTCAGGGGATGGGAGCTTGTTCCAGCACATCCAACAGATCCTCACTTGAATCGGAAACTGAGGAGTCTGGATCAAAGCAGTGAGGCAGGGCACACTGACAGGGAGGTCAGGGTCATCAGTACATAAAAAGAGGGATACACACTCCAGCTCCGAGACATTTTCCGGCAGAATTTATTATCTCAGTTCAACTCTTATTTAATACATGAGGTTTATTATGTAACCTCTTTTTCCATTCAAGACAAAATACACAGTGTATGCTTTAGGATATAGACACATTGTGATGGACAAGTTGCTATGAGCGTGCAATGTCCTTGGTGTCTCACTCAGATCCACCCCCTGTTTGTCATGTCTGCTTACAAAATAACAACATAGTGACAGCTAAAATGCTCATGGTGAGACTTCAAAAGAGAAGACCACAGCCCAGTAGGTGATGTTACAGTGATGCTGCAGTCTATCTTTTAATGAGAACTCTACGTCTGCAAAATGTTTAAACGAGTGGAATATTTCAAGCGAACTGCCATCCGCATTAATGCCAGGACACAAATTTTCCAATAACATGATTTTATATGATAACAGTTTTATTCATCTGTCAGTGGTTTGAATCTGCTCGTTCAATGTGGGCTTCTACTGCTATTTCTAAATAGGTATGAGGGCGTGTTATATTATATTTTTTATCTCATGTAACACAGTTTTCATGTTTATCTCCTAAGATGTGTAGACATGGAGGCTGAAGAGGCAGTGACGCCCTGTTCTTTAGCTCTGCTTGGACTCCAGATGGGAAAAGCCTTGAGGAGAATGACTCAGAATGGTGCACAGCTCCTCTTGGTAAGCATAAGGCGATATACTCATGCTGTGTGTAGTAAGGGGAAACATATCACACGCTGCACTCACAAACTACAGAATATTAACATCCTTCAGTATTTGAAAAATGCAAAAATGTTAATTTTATCTTCATCATGAGTATGGCGTTTTGTTTTGTGAATGGAAATGTGAACTGCTTCTTTGTAATCCTTTGTAGGCATATGCATCTCTTCTTTCTGTCCTTATCTTTGCTGTTGTGGTGCCTTTGCAGAGCAGTCTTGGTAAGTATTTGTGTGGTTCACTACTGCGCTTAATTGCCAGTGGTTGCCACAAGATGGTGCAGTTTCATTATACATTGCTTTACACTACCCATTTTTATGATTTGCAAATTTGCAAATAATCTATATACTGTCAGTGTCATGTTTGCTGCTGGAAGTGTCTTTACAACCATTCATCCTCCCTCTTTTGTAAATTAACACAGGGAACAGAAATCCTACAAATGCACTAAGGGCAAGGAATGGCGGCGTCGTGAACAGGGAGCAAGATGGCACCATGGGAAGAACCTACAGAGGGGCATGGAATCTAAGGCTTACCATGAATGGGGAGCAGTGGTTGCGACAGATCAGCGATTTGGCCGTGACTGCGTCTGGCGTGTGCCTGTGTGCTTTCTGGACCACACTCCTCTATCATCTTTTATGACATAAGATACCAAGAAGAGTGATCCCATAGCCACAGCAAAAGCCTCAGACGCTACATATTGTAAGAGCACACATTTAGCAGATGAGTTACAGAACTATTCGTGTGACACATTTGTGTTTTGGAGGCTTGTGACAGGAAGGGAGAAGGAAAAGAAGGTCAGGTTGTGAGCAAGCTGCTTTGGTTGAGTTAATAATTTTTCTCCTGTAATCATTTTTTTTGTTTTATTTGTGGAAAATAAAATGCTTACCATACAATCTGAATCTAGAGATGTTTTTATTATTTATAATAAAAAACATAAATGTGACAGTTCTTTATATATATGTATATGTATATATATATATATATATATATATATATATATATATATATATATATATATATATATATATATATATATATATATATATATAAATAAGAGGAGGGAGACGAGGAACCATCATGGAAGGACAGGCCCCTGCACGGTATGTACCACCGGCAGATAGAGGAGGTGGCTGATATCCAGAAATCCTACCAGTGGCTGGACAAAGCTGGACTGAAAGACAGCACAGAGGCACTAATCATGGCAGCACAAGAACAAGCTCTGAGCACAAGATCCATAGAGGCTGGGGTCTATCACACCAGGCAAGACCCCAGGTGCAGGCTGTGTAAAGATGCCCCAGAGACAATCCAGCACATAACAGCAGGGTGCAAGATGCTAGCAGGCAAGGCATACATGGAACGCCATAACCAAGTGGCCGGCATAGTGTACAGGAACATCTGTGCCGAGTATAACCTGGAAGTCCCGAGGTCAAAATGGGAGATGCCCCCAAGGGTGGTGGAGAATGACCGAGCTAAGATCCTGTGGGACTTCCAGATACAGACGGACAAAATGGTGGTGGCTAACCAACCAGACATAGTGGTGGTAGACAAACAGAAGAAGACGGCCGTAGTGATCGATGTAGCGGTTCCGAATGACAGCAATATCAGGAAGAAGGAACACGAGAAGCTGGAGAAATACCAAGGGCTCAGAGAAGAGCTCGAGAGGATGTGGAGGGTGAAGGTAACGGTGGTCCCCGTGGTAATCGGAGCACTAGGTGCGGTGACTCCCAAGCTAGGCGAGTGGCTCCAGCAGATCCCAGGAACAACATCGGAGATCTCTGTCCAGAAGAGCGCAGTCCTGGGAACAGCTAAGATACTGCGCAGGACCCTCAAGCTCCCAGGCCTCTGGTAGAGGACCCGAGCTTGAAGGATAAACCGCCCGCAGGGGCGTGCTGGGTGTTTGTGTGTATATATATATAAAGAACTGTCACATTTATGTTTTTTATTATATATATATATATATATATATATATATATATATATATATATATATATATGTGTGTGTGTGTGTGTGTGTGTGTGTGTGTGTGTGTGTGTGTGTGTGTGTGTGTGTGTGTGTGTGTATGTATATTTAAAAGCAACAATCAATCACTGATGGATGAGACGTTACACCAGAAGCTGTGTTTTAATAAGTCAACTATTAAGGCTTGTCCCTGGTCCTATCAGCGGCATGTTGATGATAAATGTCTCTCAGGAGACAAGACATGCAGCATGAGCCTGCAGGGCACTTAACTATTGTTCCCAGTATACAACCGGAGCAGTGGAATTTCAGTTGATATTGACTGAATCTCTGTTAAGCTGCTGCTTTTGGTCGATATCTCAGTTTTCGCCATCACTAAGGAGAGTTTGGCTGGAAAGGAAGTTAGTATAACAATTGGTTACACTTCAAACACAACTTTAGAGCATGTGTTGGAGTGTTTAAAAAAAAAATTAATGCGCCTCTGTGGTATTGTTGTTTCTGCATTCATAAAGATAACAGGCAATTTCCTTTGAGGGATTGTGTTTCTATGGCTGCCAATGAACATGAGGAAGAGGCAGTGTCACTCAGTTCATAACAGTTATTTACAGCTCTGAGTGACTTGTGATGATGTGCAGTTTATAGCTGGTATTCACTGAGCTGTCATTAGTTAAATAAGGAGTTTCACAGTGTAAACAGCTCCATGTGGCACTCCGTCAGTGTAGAGTGACGTCTGTGTATAATTTGGGGATGGACTAATGATCTCCCTCTTCCTTCAGCTATCTCTGTCCACGATGTTGTCTATCTCTGGCTTTAAACACTGCCTACACGTACTGCAGTAATCTCTAGGCTAGTGTTTTCTGCAGTTTATGTGGTAGAAATTTTTTGTGAAGGTCATCATAGGACGTAAGTCAAAACAAAACAACTTTTTTTTAACATGCTGTTAAGCAAAATAAGGTATCAATTCATTTCTACCAGTTGTCAGTTACCAGAATATAAAAATATGAATAAGGCCACAGTTAAACTTATTGTTTCTGTCAAAGCTTAGTCCATTTATTTTGTAACCATTTATCCCACTAGTGCCGCAACATCAGAAGTGGATACCTCCAACCAAAGCTGAAGATTCCTTCTTTTTGTATGAACACACGGATCCAGATTATTGTTAAAGATATTTCCCTGAGAACATCAAACCGAGGCCTCTCACTCTATCTTACCTCAACTGAATATGCAAAGATATGATATAAAATGCAGTATATATGTTGCTCTGTAAAACAGCGGTAATCAAGCTGAACCAAGGTCAAACACCTCTGGCAGGATTTTCACGTAAATCGGTTCATAACTTTGTGAGAAGTCTGAAACAAACTGAACAAATCACAGAACCTCACTGGTTGTGATAAATAGTGAAAGCAACTGCTCCATAGTGCCATGCAACAGTATAGTTTTTCTGTTTATGTCTTTTGTATTTCTGTTACAGTTTGCACTTATTTGGATATTGAATGAACAAATTTCCCACGTGTAGGACTAAAGGTTATCTTATCTTAATATACAATAATACAAAAAACATCCAGTCCGTGGGTGTGCTCGGCAGAGAAGTTCCAGGTTTGCAGTGGGAACTTATAAGCGCTAACTAAATTACTGTTTATGTTCTGTCATCCTGAGTTATTTGCTCAGGTTTCGTTTACCTTCATGTTAAAATAGCAAAGCTGTGACACCATGAGTAAAATGGGTTTCTGGGTTCATGACTATCCACTTTTTTAACACAGAAGTGTGTTAGTTACACTCGACTCACTGCCAAAAGAATATGTAAATGTAAATATCATGTTGTCTTGGTGATACTTATATATGGTAAGTAAAGTTGGACTTTTCATTAAAGCATTTGTGATGCCAAATCATTCATCCGTCAACAGTTCACAATAATTCCTACTGTGAGCCTCCTTGACTCCTTAATGAGTTTTAATTTTCATAAGTTTGTGCTACGCAGCTAGCCAATGACAACAAAACTTCTCACTTATATCTGGACTTCAAACATTGCAATAACTTGTGAACTGTGATGGATCATGAGCTGCTACGTCACTGACGTCAAAATAGGTGCATTACTCGTGTCTGCCTTAGGGAGTGGGATTACAGTGCTACACCACCTTTGTACAATTAAAAAACGACTGAGAAACATCGGGTTTTGTTAATACAAGAGTGCTTGTTCACTTATTTCCTCAGATCAGTTAATTTCATAAGAGAGAGAGCCATTAAAATATATTCAGATGAACTGAGAATACTTAAGTTGATTTAATAGGCACTCTCCTATAATCGTCACACATGACTTCACTACTTGTGGGTTCACCTAGACAGAGATAGTCTATACTCGAATTACATGCCCCGCTGGACATGCTCAGGTCCCAGGTCGCACTCTATAACCCATAACTCAGACTTCTTGTAAACTGGCAGGCAGCGGTGTTTTCTCAGCTCCCAGCACCAAACTGAATGAGAGAAGAAGTTAATTAGCAAATGAACAACAGGTGTTCTAATTACATCACCTGGTATTATTTCCTGATTCACTCTTGCCCACCTCTTTACCTGGTGCTTAAGTTTGCCAACCTAAGAACTGCATTGTTTTGTTAACTTATCTAGATTTAAGGTGTGCCTGGTCAAAATTTTACAGCCTGCCGTTGCTGTCTACGATATTTCAATAAAAGCAGGTTTAAGAGCCCAAGTAAATATTTCAGGAATGTTTTAAAGCCACATTTGTTAGTCAGTGTAGTTACTGTAATGAATCTTTGCTGCACTTTCACCTATTACTGTTACTCATTGACCTCATCCTTATCACTTCATGGCCTAAATAAATGGATTTACTGACCATACAAACATTTCATTAGTATCTTTACTGGACTCACAGCATAATTTTGGCTCAGCATCCAGTAAATTACGTGCAGCTGTTTTCACTTCATTAGTTTTAGATTTTTGTACGTCTGCGTGGTTTCATTTAAGATACAGTATATGAAGTAAATCTGGTATGATTCAACTGCAGTTTACATTTGATTAGGATTGTTGGAATTTTTTGGATTGGTTAATAGGCCGATTGCTGGTTTATGTGACCTTGAATTGTCACATTGTGTACTGCATATGTGACTAAAACACTTTACCAGCATTGACCTGACCTTCTTTTCCTTCTCCCTTCCTGTCACAAGCCTCCAAAACACAAATGTGTCACACGAATAGTTCTGTAACTCATCTGCTAAATGCAGCTTTCACTCTGCATTTCATTCCTGCATTTCCACCCGAATTGAACTCTCACTGAACTTCTTCATTATTTGGTTATTATGAAGGAATCTAAACTTTCACACTGCATTCTTGTTCCGATAGAAACTAATATTTGGATTGCGGAGTCAATATTTTAAAGTTCAAATTTACTCTGGTGTTTTGAATGGTTTTGTAGGGCATTCCACCACCTCTTCCTTTTCTCAAATATTTACAGGTCAATCTCTCTTAAGAACAGTTCTGCGAAGAAACTCAACTCTACTAAAGCTTCTCTAGAAGATCTACAAGAGACGTTTTGTCCAGCATTTAACAGAATTTTGACCCCTCATAGTAGCTACACTTCCTGCAATGTGATCTCTGCTTTTGAAGACAGTGACTGGCACTAAATATCTCATAAAACACTCATTCAAAATTTCTTTTTAAATAAATCTTTATTTAATAAGAAAGTGAAACTCCTTAGATTACTCCAATTTTTTTTTTGCAAGAGTTTCATGAGCCCAGAGAGGCAGCATTAACATTGCATGTTTTCTTCGTCAGGGTCGGGGAGTGACTCATCTCTTTCAGAAATGCAAGTCTAATGTTGGGAGTGCATCATATGTACAACCCAGCTAACATCACGTGTTTGCTCAACAATAATCCGCAAACTGAGCTACTCACGGCCTTAAATGGGACACATATTGAAAGCAAATGCCCCGGCTTCCTGACCACGTTTTAATTAGCTTAATAAAACCCTCCAGAGATACAAGAGTAAGATAAAGGAATTGCATGCTTATGATATACTCCCTGGCTCAGTTGTAATATGCCTAAAAATAGCATATATTTCCATGCAATCTTAGATGGACTTTGGCAGTGTTTGTGGCTAGCAACATGGTAAACAATAATCCGCTGAGGTGATAAAAGGGAATGAAAAAGAATTAAAAACCACCTGCAGAACATTTTAACTCCAGAGTTATCCCACAAAGTAAGGCTTTTTGTTTAGTTTTTTTGTTTTTGTGTGTGTCTGATTTCAGGATTTCAGCCGACATCCCAGCTGGTGCAGACTTAGTTTGACCAAAGGTGTGTGTGAGTGTATTTTGTGAGTGTATTTTTGGCTATTGATCACTAGTGATTTATAGACAACCATGCTTTATCGATTGCTTAGCTACTTTCACCATCACAAGATTAATTTTAAGCCATTTTTACCCCCAAAATCTGCATGGAGCAACCAGACTGCATGCCATACCAGTCTCAATACTACTAATAGGTGTAAGTTAAATATTTTACCATGGCCAATGTAATATTAACCATTTATAGGTCACAAAATAACACTGGTATTCATATTCTACAAAAACATCTTTGATAACATTTTATTTTGCGGAATATTGCATATTTCTTTTTTCTTTTTTCAGTACAATTGCTGGCTGTCACAACTCGTATACAGAAGGAGAAAACAACCGATGCAGTTTTGGTCGCTGTTAGCGGGAAGCCAGTTGCACAGAGACATGCCATCTTCAGAAGTTTTCTGATGACTCTGCGGTGGTTGGATGCATCAGCAGGGATGATGAGACAGAGTACCGGGCTGTGGTCGACTCCTTTGTCACGTGGTGTGAGCAGAATCATCTGCAGCTCAACGTGGCAAAGACCAAGGAACTGATCGTGGACTTCAGGAAGACCAGGAAACACTTGACCCCTGTTTCAATTCAGGGGGTCAGTGTTGACATTGTGGAGGACTATAAATACCTTGGAGTACACATTGACAATAAACTGGACTGGGCTAAAAACACCACAGCACTTTACAGGAAGGGCCAGAGTCGTCTCTATTTTTTGAGGCGACTGAGGTCCTTCAACATCTGCCAGAAAATGCTGAGGATTTTCTATGAGTCTGTTGTGGCCAGTGCGATCCTCTATGCTGTTGCATGCTGGGGGAGCAGGCTGAGGGTCGCAGATGCCAACAGACTTAATAAACTGATCCGTAAGGCCAGTAATGTTGTGGGGATGGAGCTGGACTCCCTCAAGGTGGTGTCGGAGAGCCGGATGCTGTCCAAGATAAAGACAATGTTGGATAACACCTCCCACCCACTCCATGACATGTTGGTCAGTCACAGGAGCTCGTTCAGTGAGAGACTGAGATTACCGAAAAGCACCACTGAACGACACAGGAAATCATTCCTGCCTGTGGCCATCTCCCTGTACAACGCATCCACTTAACACACTGTTTGCTGCTACAACTACACATGTTTCTTTTCCAACTATTTATTTATGAGTGACTTATGTATGTATGTATGTATGTATATATATATGTATATATTGTACTATTCTTAGTTAGCATATTGTCTGTCTTGTCTTAATGTTGGTTTAAAATGGAGCACTGTAACAAAAAATAATTTCCCCCAGGGATCAATAAAGTATTCTGATTCTGATTCTGATTCTGATTAATGAGTATAGATCACTGGCTGAAATGTAAAAGCTGAAAAATGGAACACAAATGTTTGAGGGAGGCCTACTTTATTAAGCAATGAAAAAGACTTGCCTGGAAAAGAGTTTGATCCCTGCTTGTCTGAATCTGAGAATGACAAAGATCCTCAGTGAAGCTTATCTTTTGTGTAAAATTGAAAGCGTAACATGTAACAATAATGTCGCTTTAGTCTCACTGCATGGTGGCAAAAAAAGAATACAAACAGTTGGCTCATTATGGTGGCAGTAATCAGAATTTTAATTCACATAAAAAAACAACTTTAATAATCCTGCAGGGAAATTGCATCATGGGTAATTTTCATTACAGCTGTAGCCACAGGTTACAGTGATCTGTCTAAATCAGTGTAACCTTCCCTCTTGCAATGCAGACCCAGAATTTTCCATTTGGGCCTTAGCCTCGGCTGACTAGAGGGCAAGCCCTCAGCACTCCTTGGCTGCTGGACGCACAAATGATTTTTAATGTGCGCAAATGTAACAATTGAGTAAAACCACAAAGGTACAATGTGAAAGAAGTCACCAATGTTAACAGGGTTTCTGCTGTCAGGGCTTTCGGGTTGTTTTTAAAAAGAAATTTCACACAACATTTTAAAAATGACACTGCTCTGACTAATTCAAGGTCATGGAAGCTGTTTGCCTAAAAATGTCATCAGTTAGTAAAAAGTACTGAATGTTTTTGGCACACAAAGTCCAGATCCACCATTTATCATCCTCAGAGTGAATCTCAGAATCTGAGTTTTTATGGGCATGCACAAGGAGAAAACATGTCGCCGCCCATGTCAGTGAAAGTAAGCTACATTTTGTCACAGTTACTCAGACAGTGGACAGTGATTTTGCTCACATTGAATAGAAGTTGTAAAGCCTTTACTGCCAGTGCGTGCAGAGTTACTAAGTATGAGTATGCTCAGGGAAGGCAGCTAGCCAGGGAAAGGTCAGACTTAGTGGGAGGCTGTTTGTTGGAACAAGTATGTAGCAGTCTGGTGCGTACTGGCAACTTTGTGCTAAGTGTTGTTTTCTGAATCAGTGTTCATAGAAAATAAGTGTGTGTGTGTGTGTTTTAAATGAAATGATACATTTATAACAAACATATCTTTTAAAAAACCCAAACAAAACAGAACTATATCAGTAAAAGTGCACCTTTTGTATCAGGTCAAAAGAGCTTTTTTTCTGGCTTCCCATGTTTAATTTCTCACCCTGTCATGTGTAAGTATATGCCAGGCTCCTAATGAGGTGATTAGGTGTTATTAGTGCAGCAGAGCACACCTTTTACCCTGTTTAGCCCAGAGGAGGAACAACCTTTAAACAGAACAGAGTTATTTAGTTTTACCATTAGATCATTTTATTGGATTTAAGAATTTTACTTTCTTGTCTGTTTAATGTGCTCCTTTCAATTTAGATTTGATTTTTGAAAAATGTTTAGCTTTAAATGAAGTTTTTATTTTTTGTTTTTAAAACAATTATAATATAGGGGTGTTTCTTGATATATATATTTTGTTTCTAACTTCAATCTACATTTAATTTTGTTTTGTTAATTATAATACCCTTACTGAACTTATCATTGTAATAGGTTGTTATTGTTTGATGATTTTTGTTTGATTGGCTTAATTGAATGTTAATAGCTTTTCTAAAATATTCATTTACATATAGCTATAATTGTATCTGCTATTACTTTGGAAAGAGAGCAACAGATAATATAATATAATGATGATGTTATATAAAGAGTTTAGATAGTGAGTTGATAGAGCAGCCAGGCCTGCAAAAATTAGCCATTGTGGGTACAGACAAGCAAATATACTGGGAATTTAATTGTTTTTAAATAATACAATTTTCAAAGCCTTCTGTTTTTACCACAAGTGAATTAAGTGATTTTAATCAGTTTGATAAACATAAGCTAAACTGCACTGAACTGAAGGATTGTTCATCCTCACACAATCTCCTGAATATGAAAATAATGTTTATTGGAGATCTGAAATGTCAAATCTATCTGTCTGTGTGTCTGTCTGTGCATCTATATATATATCGATCTCCATCTCTTCAAACTTTCATATAAATTGGCTTTATACAGCTTTATATTGGCATTTTGACATTCACCAGCAGAAAAAAAGGGTAAACTAACTCAGTGACCAAGCATGAATAACACCAATTTATCTTGTGTCAGTTCAGCATCATTTTAAAATATCATTTTGTGTTGCAGTTTCAGACAACAACCATGTGCCCATGCAGACTTTACAAAAGCTGCAAAAAAAACCCCTCGACACTGAAAAATTGATCATATCCAGCCACGGCCGCTGTGTGCTCAGTTGTTACTTAGCTGCTGTGGACCTTTACCCGTCAGCACACCGTAATTACATACTAGCCTGCGTATGCTGTAAAACCATCAGAACTGCAGATAATAAGTAGATTAACCGGCCTTTCAACAGACTGGTGATGATGTGACTGCTAATGCTGTTAGTAAAAAGATGCACAGTTCACACTGTCAGAGACTTTCACCTGTGCATTCGCACAACAAACAAAGGGGAAATGCTTCACACATGTATGCAAATGCTGACCGTAAGATGCGTGATTTGAAAACATCGATTTGGACTCGGACAAATGCACAGCACACAGCACTTACACTACGTTCTGTTCAGTAAAACAGGAAACATTAGTTAAGGACTGTAGATTGTTTTCTCTTATGAACAAAAAACACTGCAGTACTTCTGATTGCTGTCTATTTTTAAGTTCTTCTTTGGATGACGGTGGTGAGCTTTTTCCTCTCAGCTGAAGTTGTGGTAATTGTAGCATTTCAATATGCCATTTTAAATTAGGCTAGAGTACGTGCTTTATTGTTACTACGTATGCACTGACTACAGCTGTTAATTAGTGGCAGAGTGTATCCCAGAGTGTGCAGTAGTAATTTACTAAAAAAAAAAAACCCTGTCAAGTATAGTCATAGTTTTATAAAAGAGAGAAAGAGCAGCCTGTAATTGCAAATGTGCACAACGACACAGAGTTTTTAGAAATGTGAAGATGAGACTATAAGGCAGGTTGATGTAAAAAACAAACAAACAAAGAAAGAAAAAACTGTCAAAGTCATTTCCTGCTTCATTTTGTAATTTTTCTCATTCTACTGCATTCTATTTATGTCATTTTCTGCAACGCTTATCCTCAGTTATGTTTAATAATAAAGTTTTACTCTTGCATTTTCTTCTTTAGATTTTTACTTGTGTTGCTGCTGAGTGGTCCCTGTGTCAGTGTTTATGTTGTTCTAACTTTACTATGCACTGATCACTAGTGGTGAGAAAGCTAACATAGCGTGGAAGGCTCTAATAGCTTCTTCACAGCTTAAGGGTTAGCACTTTTGAGGTATTTTTACTTGTTTATTCGCCTTAATTTTTTACTCAACTGCTCACTGTGGTCAAGTGAGATGTCTTCTTTCACTCAGTTTATGTTTTGAGTAACACTGGAGTTCATCTTGTCTCATCTGTGTGTTGTCAGCTCTATTCAGTGAGAGCAATGAAAGGAGAAAATGCCATGACAACAAATAGCAGCAGCATGCAGCAATGACTCAAACAGAGCTGACGTGAGAGTAGTGGAAATACATTTGCTGCATAGAAAAACAAATAACAAATTCAGTAAAATTGCATTTTTATGTACTTATTTCATTGTTTATTTTAATTTATTTTTTTGCAAAGTCACCCTTAATGTTGCCACAGAAGAATGATTCCCAGTATCGTCTTCTGAGTGAGCTTATTAACTTAACACAGGAATAGGATCAATACTTGGCAGAGGTTAACACTCAAAACCAAGACATGTGGATCTGAGTCGTAGCAGATAAGGCAGAACTAAAAGTAAACTAAAAGTAAATTTCTAGTATTACATTCATATTGTGGTTGCAAATGAAAATTGATCCATGTCTGCTACTCACCAAAATAGAATGTCTCATCATTGGTCACTCATTGTCCAGTTTTGTTGTCAAGTTAAATATCATTTGTTTAGGAATTAAAAACCCAAGTGATGTCAAGTTATTAGAAATATACTTTTTCTACGAGTCAATTTATATAGAAAGTCTGGGTAGTCCTAGAAACACATTTTATTGTCCTCAGCCAATCCCTTGAGTTGCCAAGTGCTAAATGAGTTTATAGCATAATGATGACCTTGAATGTTAATAAGTCACTTTACTGCTTGTTAGGAATGCAGTCCTAGAGAGATATCTCTCAAACTACTGAATATTTACCTTTGTTAACTTTCCAGGTCGTAAAAGTGTTATTTTCTTAACTCAGTCTTCAGAGCGGTTTTTAAGATTGTTCAAATTCATCATGACCAAATCATAAACATACTTCTTTGTAAGTTTAATGAACATTTGAATATGTTCAGTGCATGCTAATCAAAGATAATGCCTTCTGAATGATGTCATATTGGAGAAAGTCATGTGGTGCTGAAGCGGCTGGAATATGTTACCCATGCAGACCCTTTATAAACATTCCTGAGCCGCACTGAGATTGCTGACTGTGTTTGTGTGTGAACGTTTGTGAAGCAACTTGATTTGGATCCTAATAATAATAACTACTGTAAAACTGAATATATCTCACAGCTCATAAACCTTTATAATCTCAGTGGCTTTTGTAAGTACCATCTGTTCCACATAACACTTCAGTATTCATATTTACACTCTCATGCAGTGCTATTTATTTTATCATTGTTTTTAAGGGTCAGTTTAAAGTGCTCTCCAGCTTTTATTTTTGAACTGGGCAGCTATACCTAAAACATGTGTAACAGCAATAAACGGGGCAATAATCCAGAGAACTAAAGATTAAAATGTGCTACACTTTACCTGATCTCCAGAATCTAATACTGATAACAGAAAAGCTGCCAGCAACAAAACTTGGCTCACACACACGTTGTATCTGACTGCGCTCATTCTTCGGCTCCTGGTATGTCTGTTTCTCAAAGAGCAGTGAGGCACTTGTTGACACAAATAGATGAAATATCTGGACTTAATTATATGTTTATGTCACCAGCGCGCTCACTAAATCATCCTAATGTTTAACTGTAATGTGACAAAAACACCAGACGCTCATTAAAGCTGACAAATGGATGACGTGTACCAAGCTAAATGTCAGAAATTATAAATGCTCACAACTATTGAAAGTTTTAAAAGTTGAAAATACAGAGGCTGATATATCTGACATGATATCTCATGTGTACTAGTAATGATTTAGTAATATATAAAACCATAAAATGCAGGATTAAAGTCTCCTTTTGATCTGAATGCTCTGTACTTTAAGTCTTCTGGTACTCCTGGATGTCATAAATAGAGGACAGGCAATAATCAGGTGTGGGCGGTTGTGAGGGAGGAGCAGGTACTTTGATTGGGTTCATAAGATCAGTGGACTACAGCACAGGCAGAGCCACTATTGGCTGTCCTAGGCCTTAATTAATCCAATCTTCATCTAAATCTTAGATAAACTGATACTTTATTAACGCTACTTTAGAACTCATGACTCCAGCTTACAGGACATTTTCTTCAGAGACAGTCAACACTTTTTTTTCTTGACATTTGAAACAAATCAAATCAAGCTGTACTGTGACTGTACAGAAGCTAAACTTTGCTTGTTTTGAGAGAAGTTCCTCTTTCACACACTTGTTGTTCTAAGGATCATCAGATATGAAACCCAGCTACAGGACGACTTTTTCTTTTTGCAACCTTACAATGAATCCTGTGATCTCTCATAAAACATGACTGTCCTGCAAATAGATAAAAATGTCCCATCCCTAACTAGGGATGGGACATTTTTATCTATTTATAGTCTATAAATAACTTGGAATTCTGGGTATGTTATCAACATGAGTGATGAAACTAAATCAAAAGTGACAATTATGCACTTGAAAATGTGTTTTCTTATATTTAGTACCCTTGAATGTACATGTTGCACAAGAGTGAGCTCAATATCAGATGAGTTGATACATATATCAGTGACTATAAGACTGTGTGATGTCAGTGAGATAACAAGATGAACATAATGACAACAGTGCCGTTTAAAAATAGCAATTTTTTATTTACAAATATTTCAGAGTCTTAAATACTGAGGGATAACATAAAATTTGCTAATAACGATACATTTGAAATGCTACAATAAACATCTGTATTTGAAATGTTGAAAAAAAAAACAACTTAAGGCTCTTTCAACGTGTCTTATGAAATAAAAAAAAATAACTCATAACATTCACAACCATCCATAATTAACATATTACCAGCAGTAAATCTTATGATGTTTTACTAAAAAACATCATAAAACTAAACATCACATGGCCAACAACAGTCAGTTCATAATATGTGCAACACTTCTGTTCATATTCTCCACCAGTGTTCACTACAATGCTCAGTGTATCGCCCATTAAAAGGGAATCAATAATATATCACAACCTGAGAAGTGATGAACAATTACAAGTGTATCATAAATACATTATTGCATTTAGTTTTGCATATAGATACAAATTAAACTTAAATACACTAAAATTGTGTTCCTTTAGTGGCCTCCTTTGTGTCCTCATCTTTAGACATGGCTGGGTTATCGTACATCTCCAGACTTGGCTTCCTGCTCGTCTCAATCGCTTCCTCCTCCTCATTTTTCTTGCAGCACTTGCAGCATTTGCAGCAGCAGCAGCAGTGTTTGCAACAAAAGCTTGAAGCTGAGGTAATGATGCTATCCCACGGGGCCATCGAATGCAGGGGCCGGGGTAAAAAGTCCCAGGTACGGAGGAACTTGGGCAAGAAGCGTCGGCAGCGAGATTGCATCACATTGATAACGATCACAAAGATAATTAAAGCAACGAAAGGCACACCGACGCCGACCAGTACTTTCCAGCCAGCCATTGACAGACCAAAGACAGTCAGGGGGAAAACCAAGAAGACCAAAATCAGGTAGATGACAGCAAACCAGCGATATTTGGCAGTTTTGTTCCCTAGCCCTCTTGCCAACCTGATGGGCAACCGCATGAAAGGGATCGGGTACCACAGTGCAATGCCAAAGATGTTGAAGAAGAAATGGCAAAGTGCAATCTAGAAAAAAGCATAGAAAGATTGGATTTAAACAAGACAACCACTGTGTGATTTCAAATAAAAAATAAAGGATGGATATAATAAATGGATTTTCCTTTAAAAAGATTTCGTTTTGTTTTTGATAAATATATGCTTAAAGGGATTAAAGTTATTGTAATGCATCACTTGGAAAGCTGGAATATTTGTGCAAATGCATCAAAATAATTTTGTCTCGCTGAAAACCAAAAATGTTGTCGTGTAAGTGGTGCTGACAGAGTAGTGCCAAACACTGCATTTTCTATAACGGTGGATAATTCCCCCTTCATAGTAAGCACTAGGCTATTTCTGTATTTTATCACATCTCACACATTTAACTTGTTTAAGGCTTAAAGCCTGTCTAATAACACAGACTGCTGTGAAGGTCTGACAGTTTCTTTAGACCTGGTGAGTGATTCTTGGTGAATTGGGCAAACTGGGTTTGCTAGCTAAACTCCACAAACCACTGAGTGACATCTTTGTGGCAACATCCTTTTATAAACAGTCTATAGTCTGAACCAACTGACCAATGAGCATCACCTAGCATAGCTGTAAGCAGGCATATGAGAACAGTTTTTAATTGTTTCTTACCTGCAGAGAGTTTTCTAGTGTTTCTCCAGGGCTAGCCATAGCAGCAAGTATAGATGTTGTTGTTGTACCAATATTTGACCCCAGCGTCAGAGGATATGCTCGCTCAAGGCTAATAACACCGATACCTGACAAAAAAGATAAACAAAATATAAGATCTGGTGACAATTAAAAAAGACAAACAAAAAAACTGGCGTCATAATGGCTTACCAACAAGAGGAGTTATAGCTGAGGTGAAGACAGAGCTACTCTGAACCAGGAAGGTCATCCCGGCTCCCACCAAAATTGCAACATAGCCCATGAGAAAGGTGAAGGGGAAGGGTAGGTCTGCCATCAAAAAGAAACACATGATGTGAACATTATATCTACATGACCAGAGAAAACAAGCATTTCATTCTTAATAGTAAATGTGTCTGAGCTTTTTCCATCACACAACAGGACCGCTCGACCTGAACGTGAGCCAGAAGCAACAGGAAGGCTGTGCCTGTGTCGCTCATCAAGCATCACCACAGAAGCAGATGTGCTGACTATCAAACAGGCTGAACATCACATGCAAAAGGCTCGTTGCTGGTTTTGTACCTGTGTTGAGCACCTTCTTGATCAGCACAGCCACCTGGCCCTTCAACATGGAGTTGAGCAGCTTGACGATGAGGATGAGACAGGTGCAGAGGACGAACAAAGACCCAGCCAGCAGAATGAGGCCCACGGCCAACTCTGACAAGGTCGTATTGGCAAAGATGTGATTACCTGCAAAGGATGGTGAAAGAGACAGACATTTAGAGTAAACTCTGGTAAACCGAGCTCTTGTAAATACTAAGAATTGAGAAACAAGCTACATAAGTTTATGATTTTATGTAAATGTAAACAAAAACCTTTCTAAACAAAAACCTCTTCAAGCATCAAACCATTTCATTTAATTGGAAACAGCATGCTTTGAAGAAGTGATCCATTTTATGGTCATGTGACACTTCAGCCAAACAACATGAATGGACCTATTGAGGAGGTAGACGGGTTAAGGGAGAGTATTTGCTGAGTCACTGTAACGTCTCAAAGGTGGTCATTGTCTCAGCTTCGGAGAATCTGGTCTAAAGAGGTTGATGTGGCCGAATGGCTCTCTCATATTTCACCGAGCTTTAGCAGATCAGGTAATCCTAATTGCTTTGTAAATTTTCTTTTTCCCACTTCAGAAATGGCATGGATGTATGCTCACATCTCTCTATGTAATTGGTAAAAGTCTCATTCATCTGGGTCCAAGTCTGGTTTCCTTCCTCCCAGCAGATGTCACCTGGTGGGCAGGTGTTCACTGTCACATTCCAGAAAGTCTGAAAGAGAAAGCAGAAAGTATAAGAACAAAAGCAAGCCTCGACGCAGTGGCTACTGTAGCTGTACGGCGTAATCTTATTCAACCTCTTTATGAGCTAACACAAGGCAACATTAGTCATCAAGAGAAAACCTGATCTAACCACAGCTTTATGTGTGTTTTTACAGCTGTAAATACTAGTTTTGTAACTAGGTCTTGTTGATTTCTTACCGTGTTGGTCTCTGTTTTGCACCATTTTTTTATCAGACTCTTGTTCATGCCAACCTTGTCATCAGTGGCAATTGCAGAGATAACAGATTTGTCGAGCTAAGAGAAGAAACAGTTTTTTTTAATTTTTAAAAATGGCAATCATACTTGATACTGATAACATGGCCCGGTCTTATAGTTACCTGGATGATGGATTTTGTCAGAGGGTCTGTGATGACCTTGAGCAGTTCGGGGGCGTCTTCTCCGGACTCGAGATGAAAAGAATCGATGATGAGTTTGGTGACTTTGTACAGAACGCCTGTGGCAGCTTCCAGCGGCAGAAGAATCAGGACAGAAAGCCAGTTGAAGAAGTCGTGGACTGTAGCACCAGCAAATGCCCTGAAAAACAAGAACACTCGGTCTAACATCTGCTAGAAACGGTTTGTAGAGTTAGTGTAATATCTCTATGTTTGCATGCTGTCGTTTACCTGCGGAACTCATTCCGATCTCCTGCCTGCATCATAGCCACAATAGTGTTGGTGACAGATGTTCCGATGTTGGCTCCCATAATGATTGGCACTGCCATTTTAACTTCCAGTACTGAAAAAGATAATCGACATTTCATTCACGTGTAATAAACTAACACTGCAGTCACTGTTAGTATTTTAAGATATAAATATCACACATTAAACATTTAGATTGTTTCTCAGAATAAGCATTTTTGAAACTGTCACCTTGAGGTTCTATTGTGAGTTTACGACACATTTGTTTGAGTATACCGGACTGTAAAATGTGTGCACATGCCTCTTCCATGTATTTCTACTTACGTCCAGAGGCGACCATGCTGACCACGATAGAGGAGGAAGTGCTGGAGCTCTGCACCAACACTGTGACTAAAACCCCGATCACCAGCCCAGCCACAGGGTTAGTTAGCACCTCACTGTTTTTGAAGATGTCACCAGCGGCTCGGCCTGTACACACACGCACACACTGAGGTAAAAATACAGCTCTCCATGCACATTACATAACCTGGAAGTGGTTTGTTTTTGTTTGCTTATTTATTTGTTTGTTTGTTTGTTTGTTTTACCTCCCACTAGCTGGAAAGCAGAGCTGAGAACATCAAGTGAGCAAATAAACATGTAGAGAAGTCCAAGCAGCAGAACCAGCTTCAGAATACCGGTTAACACTCTTAAAATCTTCCCCTTTGTGTCTAGATCTGTTAGCAAAAAAGACACAAAGCACTGAATCAGTCTGGCATTGTGAAGAGATCCACGCTGTATAGAGCAGTCGCAAAAGCGTGCTGCCTTACCTGACCACTTGACCCCAGTGTCTTTCAGCTCTGGGAGATCCCAGGGATCCTCCGCAGCCTCCTCATTCTCCTTCACCAGGACCAGAGTGGAGTAAGCCGGTGGGAGACGCTCTTCTTTAGACAGAGACTTCTCATCTAAGAGAGGGATTGCGGGGGGAAATTGTGAGAAACTAAAGTTGCAATAACAGTTTGAGGAGGTCAAAAATATCCACAAGAAAAGGACATACCGATAGAGGAGGAGTTATCTCCCTCTACTTCTGGTCTAGGAGCCATGACTATCTGAGAAACAGAAAGAAGGCAAGAGTTTCAATAGTTTTAGTGTTAGTCTGTATTATTCACCTTTTCAAAAATAAAATGGCTATCCCCCAAAAGCAATCTATCACACTTTTTACTCTGTCCACTAAGCAGCTGTGCAATAGTCAGCGTAATCCAAGATGAAATTCTAGCTTTACCACATCTGTATCTGCTCAGCAGTTGATCATAATTAAGACAACAAAGAAACACAATAGTGGTAGCACTGTTACACCCGTGAAAGACAATCAGCAATAACATCTGTCCAAATAGCGGATATATTTAACGCAAGCCACTGAATCCTCCAGCTATTTCTCGCAAATATCCTCAAGATTTCAGGTGGCCTCGGTCCTGCCGAGAAAGATAACGATGGCAGCCGGTGTACGCACCTGCAGCGGAGCGCCTTTGTGTCCAGATCTGTGAGAGGGGAGCAGGAGGCTTCACCTGAGTTACCTGTTGCTCACTCCGAGGCTGAGTGCTGCTTTTATAGCGCCGCGCAGAGCGCACACCCGCACACCCGCTGCTGACAGTTCAAAGATCACGCACACATGTGCAGCAGGCATGCTGCATCTGCAGGCGGGGGCAGATTAACCCAGTTAGACATAACTTGAATTTCTGAGGGACTAAAAACTAAGACTGACACATTTCACGGTTTTCAACGGGGGAAAGATGGATTTTTTTTGGTGTTAATTTGTCTATTTTTGACTCGTCTTTCTAAAGAAAGTTTTTTTTTATGACCTTATGTTTTTGACAATGTCTACTATTAACCGTCTACTGAACTTATAGCAAAACAAACACGCAAACAAACAAACAAAATGTTTCCACCTGTCTTCAGTCTGTGGGCTGGGGTACAGGTGTAACGAACTCAAACATGCTCCCCCTGGTGGCATGAAATGGCAATTCTTCTCATATGGCAATAAAACCAAGTTAAGTTTCAAATAAATCCACCTGGAATTTTGTCTTTTTGATAATTTATTTTAACATTAGGTGGTTTCATCATTCTTCAGATAAACCAATTATTTATCTGAAAATTAATCATCGTGTTGATCCCCTGGTCTTTCCACGATGTCATGCACTGTGTCGTTAAATATTTCACTAAAGGATTACGGGTTGTAACACACTGATCTTATTTCAGTTTAAACCAACAGCGACTGATCGCAACTGTACTTGTAACATAAACAGAACTTAAAACAAGTAATATTAAATATAACTGTAATTGCATGCATTATCTCCACAATCTTCAAAGAAGCCCAAGCATTTGTCTGCACACACTCATACGCTCATGCCACCCACTCAGCCACGCACAGGTTTACAGCTTCTTAGATAACACACACACACACACACACACACACACACACACACACACACACACACACACACACACACACACACACACACACACACACACACACACACAGTCTTTTACCTGCCTGTCTTTATTGGTCACTACATTAGTCTGAGATTATAGTGAGAGATACGCAGAGATAGGATTTTAACGATGCACTGCATTATAATAACTGGTGTGAATATAAGCAAATGATTAACCAACAATCATGTTACAGTTACTCCCACCATGCAATAAAATAATAACTACCTAGCTTGTAAAAAAACAGGGTTCACTGAGTTGATTGTAATTATTGCCCATCTTGTTATTGTTGGTTTAGATTTTAACGTGGAAAATCCAGGAGCAGTTGCTGATTTTCTGGTAGATTTTGGACAGGCTTCTTTGGCTTAGGTGATTGTGTTTTCTTTTGAGACTGAACTTTACTCCATGAAAATGGATTTCAAAGGTTCCCTTAAGAGTTCCTTATTCGTAAAATCTAGTTTGGTTACTGGTTATTTTTCCATCTAGATTTGGATCCCTTTAGATGTTTGGCAGCACCTGTTTAACAGTGTGTCTAGCTCGTCTTCTGCACTTTTAAAAAGTTTTAAATGTACTGTGGAAAAAAAATGTGTTGGTTGACGTCACGTACAATAAACCCATTCATTTGTTAGTTAAATTTAATTAGATTACATCAGCTCAGTTTTTTCTCTTTTAATTAAATTCAAGCCTTTTATTTAAGTAGTAGTAGAGTAGTAGTAAGTAGAGCCAAATTTGTTTGAATTTATCCTACACAGGTTAAAAATGTATGTAGAACAAAATGAAATCTTGTTGAACGACTCTTGTTTAATGAACCAATATAAGGTTTGATGGTTTTATCATTGCATGTTTCAAAAGAAATACATGAACCCCATACTTTACAACAAATACAAAAGTAATATTTCGTGAAATAAAACACACACACACACACACACACACACACACACACACACACACACACACACACACACACACATATATATATATATATATATATATATATATATATATATATATATATATATATATATATATATATATATATATATATATACACACACACACACACATATGGAGAGAGAGAGAGAGAGTAATCAGTAATTTCTAGCAGGACTGTTTGTAACATTCTCAAAAGCATTTCCAAGCACATATAGGGTGCTTTAAAAAAAACATAACTGCAATTTTTATGATAACCAAAAGAATGCACCTATCAAAATTACAAACACAATTACAAAAATTTATAATAATCAAAAAACTATTTTTTCTATTTTCTTGTGTTTTCATTTGCTTCCTTTAATAGTTTAAAAACACCTGACCCTGTATCTTGTAGCTCCAAAAAACAGCCCATAGCCTACAATCAATCACTATACTGTACTACTTGATTACTGCACAACCAATAAGATGATTGCAGCTGCAGGCAGTATTGGGTACACAGTGTTCAGCCAAACAAGTGCACTGACAAATTAAGACTATTAATAGTGAAATACCCACAAAAGAAACGCTTACTTCCATGCAAACCTGCAAAGAAAATATGATGTGACACTGGAGGCTGAGATACAAATCACAAATACTACTAATATCACACTGCATGATATGAAACTCTTAGCAAATAAAGAAAACGCAAATGAGCAAACAAAATTTTGAAATAAATCAAAGCTGCTCTGAGAGCTGAAAATAGTCAAGCAAGCATGCAAAACGTGTTAACAAAGCAACATTCTGTCTTTAATCTACATTACTGAGTTTGTGTAGCTTCTCATTATTTGACATCTTAGTGATCTTACAGGGTGTTTTGGTTTATTTTACTCTATAATCATTTTTAAATTGATTTTAATATACTTATACTTGTATTTTGGTTCTGTTTTATTACATCTGACTCTTTCACATTATCAGCTTCTCATCGGTCCTCTGTAAAGCCCTTTGAACCACACTAAACTGCAAAAAAGTGGTAAACAAATAAAGTCTGACTGATTGAAGAGTTACAGTGTGCCTTATGAAGCCATTGCGTGGTATACAGTAACAGGTTTAATGAAATAATAATGAAAATAAAGAAAAAAGATCAGATAAATAATAAACAAAAAATAATTTTTTAATTTCACAGACAATTTAATGCAATAAAATATGCAGAAGAAACAGCTCCATGTTTAAAAGTGAACAAAGTTTGTGTATAATATCGTATAGCCATTAAACTAACATGTGAAAGTAGTTAGCTACTTTATTTTTCTATACCAGTCATCAGATGCACCTTGAACCTGAACAACTCATCCATTCTCTTATTAATCTGTCGTAGGTCCAACAGTGCAACTGGACAGGTCACAAGTTTATCACAGAGCCAACATAGTGAGACAGCCACTCATCCACACCCAAAGTCCAGTTAACATACATGTCTTTGGGAGGAAGTTCTGAGTATCTGGACAGAACCCAAAGAGGACACAGAGAAAACACACAAACACCACACAGAAAAGCCTCCAGCCAGCCGGTGGATGTGCCGTCACGAGACCACTGCACCACTGAACCTGAACAAATGAACCTTAAATCTTATTTTGAACTTATCACATGACAAATATTTTCTTTGTGTTGTTATTGCCGGCTGTATAGGTAGTAAATCACCAACACATTTTCATTATTCCATCAAATATTCCTTTGCTACATTTCAAATGGAGTAATTCGTATCTGCTTTAATTATTTTCTAGATAAAAGACATAAAAACTGGTGGGGCACTTTATCCTGAGGTGACTATTGATTAAATATCTGTTTATCTCTCTGATGATTGTGCATGGTTCTCTGCGCCTGGAGGCTTAGCTTCTGTGCAGTTATGAGCAGTAATATTATTTGATTGGCTCTAACTGTGTTTCTGCTCAGACCACAGTGTACACTCTAATTAGTACTATCCATGTGATGCGCGAGACTGAGGATCCAAAGCATGTTGTCATATATGAAGTTGCCTCATGAAGTAGCCATATATTTCCAGTGTGCCTGGTTATTTATTGACTAACCCATTGGGTTTGATGCGGTACGTTCTCCCCTTGTGACTATAACAGACCCACATATGATAGAAAAATCAGCTGAGACTCTCCTTTAAACTTTGGACTTCTGCTTTGATCGTTCCTCCACCCACATACTAATATAATACTTTGTGGTCATGTCTGCAAATATGTGTATATATGGGGGAAAATTTATATATATATATATATATATATATGTTTTTTACCTTTTAAAAAAATTTATCTCAAAATATTATCCCTTTACAAGTTGGTATATAATATTTTCTTACACCTTGTATAACACATCTTAAATACTTTTCTTTATGAGAATGGTCATGGTATCAAAGTCAATGATTGCCCGAAGAGCTGTTGAGTTGATTCCGTCTATCTGCCATGCTGGCACAGTCCACAGGGGGTCAAATAGCTTGCCCTCTCGTTATGGCCAAGGAGGGCCGCCCTCAAGTACTAACCGTGAGTAAATTGCAATCTATAAAACAATAAAACACTGTTGTTAGAATTTGTCCTGACTGGTTGAATCTCTGAGGGTGGTAAACCTGAGCAACTGTCAAGGTTATAACCAAAGCAACAGTGTGATGGATGGTTGGTGTCTATCTAAAGGTTTCTTACTACTCCAGAGGGACTCTTTAAAAGTTCAAACACTAAAGTTGTATTTAAATTGGCTTATTGGAAGACTGATCATCATAATAACATCATTCACACTGACCTTTTGCAGCATGGAAAGCCTCTGTTTGCTTGAGATAGAGAGCAACATTTGGTGTCTGGAGCTGCTGAAATAAAGGAAAACCCCCTCACATCTTACATAAAACTGCAGTTAATCCTTAATAGAAAGAAAGTAGCCTAAAGCCACTGTGTTTGCACTGACTTGAGTGAGACCCTGCTGCCTCCACATGGCCATAGTGTGGACTGAGACTGATGGATACAAGGCATCTTAAAATGGACCTATCAGAGGCTGTGTGCAAATTTCCATTGTGTCTGATGGAGCAGCCTCTGTAGAAACATTAATTACTCTCTGATGTATGTTACTTGGTATAGTGTATGTGGTGTTGGGCATTGGTTGGTTGCAGCCGCTACTTAGTTAGCAACACTTGTTGGCCTGTTAGCTTACAGTATGATGCTTTTATATTATGAATTACCTTTTAGATTTAAAATGACTGAGTCAGTTTCTATGATGAGATGTATTATTGAGCTTCATATTGATATATAAAAAAAAAACCCTGTGCAAACCTTTATTAAGTCTCCTTAAAATTGAGTTTTGTTTGCTAAACATGAAAAATTGAAGAAAGAGCTTTAATTGCTTTTGTTTTGTATGCAGTGTCTATCTCACAGGACTTAGTTGTCTCACATTTCATTAATTTCTCACATGCAATATAAATAAATGAATATGAATCAAGCTGACATTATGCTATGTGACATCCATGAGAAAGGGGCCGCTTTCATAATATGAACCATAAAAACTTTATACGCAACACAAACATTTACTGTTGGAGAAAATTTAGAGTGATACATTGTGTTGTATTTGCACTTTAGCCACCTTTTTAAAACTACACACACTTTTAGCTGAATAACATGCAGCGATGAAATATTTTCACATTGTGTCTACAGGTCTCCCCCCTCAGGAGTCAATGCACAATCTGTCCTAATCCTCTTTTCTTCTTTTCTGTCCCCAGGATGGAGCTTCTATGAAATGAAGTTCACACGTGTACCAGTAGATGGGGACATATAAATGCCAAAAGGTTGGCCTTGGTGTCATGGTTAAAAGCAAACCTGGAAGCCTTAATGTTTGGTCTCACACAGTTAACACAGTGTTTGTTTAAGGCTGAGCTCACTGTATGAATTTGAAGTGAGGGTTAATAAGTGTTTACTTGTTTTCTGCTCTGTGTGCACTCGATCAACAACAGTCCTGCCGGTAGAAACACAAGTATGCGCTCTATAGAAGTGCACTTGTTTTGTGAAGAAGCTTATTTTTAGAGACACGTTTTATTCGTGTAACTTAAATACACACTATAAAAAATACAATCGGGAAATTAATTAAAACGTTTAATTTAATTAAAAGTTTATCATCTGCAGCATAACAGCTGAACTACACACGTTAGATGTACTTTTAAGTGTATTTAATATTAGTATTTAATATTTAGATGTGAATGCAGATGCTGAAACAGCTGAAGGTTGTTTTCGAGCTGTGAAGATAAACACTCTGTGGCATCTACTTCAGGTTTATCACAATTCATAAATGTCTGCGACAAGTTAAGAGTCACAAGAATCACAGAGGCTACATTACAAGATAATAGCTCCATAGAAGCCAGAAAAGGCTTTATGGAAACATGAGATCAAAGTGAGAAGGACAAGAAGTATCCTTTTCATGTGTTCTGTCAAACCTGGAGGAGGTGCTGTGAGGCCTGGGCAAAACTGGCTTAGTCTTAGCTGGATAATATTAAGAAATTTAGATAAAAAAGTTCTGTAACTGTTTTAACAGTTGGTTGTGTTTTGTAATTATGTTTTAATTATTCTTTTAACTATGTTGTCTTGCTGTTTTGTGATTTTGTTTTCCCCCAGTGTTTCCTAATTGTTTCACTGATTGTTGTGCTTAAATGTGCTCCATATAAATGAACTTGTGTATCTAGTTACCTGTGTGTTGCCCATATGCTTCCTTGCCTATTACTTTTAAGTTTTTGCCTTTTTTTTACTGCCTAAGTTTAAAAGATGTTTTTTCTCATGGTTGGTGTTACTCAGTGTGGTTTCGTGTCCCACTTTGTTGCCTCCACCCTTTCTCGTTTCTCTGTCCCGTCTTAATTGTTTCCACCCGTGTCTCATTTCCTCTGTGTATATCTACTGGCCGTGTCTTTATAGATGTTTTTTTTTCTCATGTGTGTTACTATGCTACCTGTCTTTGCCTTCCTGCATTAGCTTTTTTTTTTTTTTTTTTAAATAATTAAGGATCAGTCTCTTTTCAATTAAGTCTTTTTTTTTTTTTTTATCTGGGGCTGGCTCAATTTCTGGTTGAATCATTAGAAATCGCTTCACTCTCATTACTGGACCTTCATCCCACAACAAGGGTATGGCTCCAGTTGCACTGTGTGTGGGACCAAAGATTTTATCATTATCAAATAAGTTGGAAAACCTTATAAATAAGCCAGTTGCCAGATTTCAATCACACAGGGTACTTTACAGTTTTTACCGAATGCCTAAACACTAACTGTGATTCCTGTAGCACAATTTCTAAAACTAGTCAGACGTATAGCAAAACCACTCACTGAGTGTGCAAAACTAAAAGCACAAAAACTGCTTTGCACTCAGTTTGCAATTTTGTAACACACACTTTGCAAGACTGTAGGCACAATTCACTGCACAACACTCAATTTCCAAATTTCCAACACACTCCTAGCAAAAGTATACACATGTATGGCTATCATTAACACTAATTTGCCAACTGTCTGGCACACTTTCACATGTGAAAACTTTCTTAGATAATTCGTTCACTTTGCAATCAGCCTAAGCACTATAATACAGGTAAGCTGTGTGTGCGGAGTACAATGGTGGGAGCAGAAAGAGTGAGAAGTAGAGGAGGCCGAGGAAGAGGACGTGGAGGTGAAGAAGTAGGATGAAGAGGACGACAAGGACAAGGAGGAGCAAGAGGAAGACGAGGAGGGGGCAGAGGAAGCATGTTCACTGCAGACCACGTAACCCATATAGTCATTATGGCGATTGCAAATAATCCTATACTTGGAAATAAACACTTGTGTTTGTTTTGATGTGTTTGACTAAACACCAGTACTTGAAGTTTGGATCCCTCCATGCTTATGGATCTATGACAGAAGTATGAGCTCAAACTGACATAGCCTACCTTGTGCACAGGGAAGGCAAACGCCAGATGTGTTTTGTATTCATACCATCGGTGTGCAGTTGGCGCATTGTGTGCTTAGTAGATGATGGCTTGTGTGTACTGTTTGATACGGAAACACCATTTTTACAAAGGTGTGAAGAGTTAATCTAGCTGTGTTTGCTTTTGCAAGAGAACTACAATGTTTTGATTATTGGGTGACAGGTTGTTTTATTTGTGTGTAGAGTTTTGCTAAATTAGCCAATAGTTACATAACATGTGCTTAAGCAATCAGAAAAAACTGTAAATGCTGAAGACGATACTCTGAAGGCTTTACTTCTATAATATATATATTTTTTTATTTGTCAGTCTTGAAGCCATCAGCTCACCCAGATATTAAAAACATGCCCTTATCTTTAAAATGTCTTTTTGCATACATGATAAAATACAAATGTGCACACAAATTCTTAAAGCCAGTGTCTACATTGTCTCAAAGTTGCATTTAGATGTCAAAGATGCCTAAACAAGTAGAAACACTAAATTTCACTCAAGCTATTATTGTTGTTGTGCTAAAAATAAGAAAGTCTGGTCTTATTACAGTTTTTTACAGTCGCTAACAAGCGCCTACCCATACTTCAGATACTTTCTCTAAACTCTTAACACAGACCCACACCTACAAAACACAATTGGCCAAATGGATAATATCCTTCCCAAAAATACACTTTGTTAAATATATACTAACTCCTCATTTCAAAATTAGAACACATCTTTCTCTGCACACACTAACTGTACAAAAACACTATAAATCTGACTCAAAATGAAATTAGTCTGTCAAAGAATAACACTTGTTTTCACTTCACAAGGTACATGCAGTCAATCAAAGTACACCAGGTTTCAAAATACTGGCTATTATTGACATTACAAAAACTGCATAGACTTTTATGTTTCAGTTTCACAGGTATTTGCATGCGAAACATGCAATCCACCATATTGACACCAGAAATGTCTTGGTTGGTAACTGTATGTCCACATGTACAGTAATGTTCACATTCAAAAGCATTCCAGTAAAAAGCAAACAAGTTTTTGTTTCTTTACTGTTTACCACAGGAGGTACAGTAGAAACACGGTATGATAGGACAGAGAAAGTTTTACAGTATTGCTTACAGTGAACAAAATATCCATGAAACACACAAGAGCATTCTGAACAAAAAAACAACAGCAAAAAGCCAAGATAAAAAGGGGGGGAGGGGGGCTAAAAAAAGGCAAAAAAGTTGCATCTAATCTCTGCGATCTTCAGGGTTAGGCCACATGTTTTCATAAACATCACATCTGATGTTATCCAAGTCGATACACCTGGGATAAAACCGCCTGGTATGTCGGATCCACCCTTGGCAATCGTCAACTGTGATGTCCCTGGAGCCAGCATCCATGGCTTCAAGGAGGGACATCTGGTCATGTGGCTGATGGTCATAAACCTTCCACCTCCATGCAGAAAAGAACTCCTCTATGGGGTTGAGGAAAGGTGAATAGGGTGGAAGGAAGAGACTCACCAGTCTTGGGTGGACTTCAAACCATGTTGTTATTGCTTGCAAGTGATGGAAAGCCACATTGTCCCAGGTAATTACAAAGGTCCTCATGTTTTCACCCTCCTGACCCTGCTCTGGAACCAGGCGCTGGTGGAGATCATTGAGAAAGGCAAGCAAGCGCTCTGTATTATAGGGTCCAACCTGACATCTGTGAAGGAGTAATCCTGCATTTGCAGTTGCTGCACACATGGTAATGTTTGCCCCTCTCTGTCCTGGCACATCAACTGTGGCCCTTTTTCCAATTACATTTCGTCCACGTCTACGCCTTTTGGCCAGATTGAATCCTGCCTCATCGATGTATATGAATTCATGAGGGGCCTGGTTGGCCTCCAATTCCATAACTCTCTGAAACAAAGTTTATGTAAGTCATGTTATTACTGTATACCATACTGTACTGTAACCTAGTATTGTGTAGGTTACCTACTTGCAAAGTGCAAAGCTTATAGAACTGGACATTGGATTGAATATACACTATACCTGGACATATTGTCGTCGTAGCTCCTTGACCCTCTCACTGTTCCTCTCAAAGGGAACAGTGTAGAGCTGCTTCATCAGCACTCTGTGTTTGGACAATGTCCGCGTAATGGTTGTGAGGCTGATTCTATCGATATTGTCGAATATCTCATGGTCCGCCACAATTCTGGTTTGAATTTCACGCAGTTTTATTGCATTATTTGCAGTAACCATTTCTACAATGGCAAGCTCCTGATCATTACTGAGGAGCTTTCCTCTTCCCCCAGAGGGTGGAAGACGTTGCATTCTTTAGAAAGACAAAAAATTCAACATATGCATTACTGTATGACCATATTGACATGTCAAGTAGAATAGGAACAATCCATGTAAAATGCAATACTTACCTGTTGGTTTGTTGAAAGGTGCGTATAATGGAGGCAACCGTTGACCGCCTCAAATTGGGCTGCACTCTTTCACCAGCCTCTCTTAGTGAAAGACCATGGTTGATTACATGGTCAATGATAGTGGCACGAATTTCATCACTGACTACTGTTCTTGCAGCCCTTGGAATGCCACCACCACGCATTCTTACACCTCTACCTTGCCCTCTCCTTGGGCCTGCTCTTCTCCCTGGGCCCCTTGCTCTTACTCTTCCTCGACCAGACATTACAGTGTTTGTCTTTTTTTTGTTTCCAAAAACATCACTCCTCAAGGTCTTGCCTTATAAACCCCACTGAGTCTAAGCCAGAATGGAAGAAGCTGTGGTTGGCCCAATTTACCCAACATAAATAAGCTGTGTCTCAATTATTCAGTTGTTTGTTTATTATCAGCTGAGATATATTTTTGATATTGATATTGTTTTTGTACTGATATCATTGCAGAAGCAGAGGCTTTTATACTGTATCTAAGGTTTGGAATATTGTTTTTGCTATTGTGGGATGTTGTGTGTTAACATTCGTAGATACTACAAGAACAGTCCATAGTTTTGTTGGGAGGTATAACTTGTCTGTTAAGAAAATGTAAGCATTGTGGAAATGTGTTCACTGACTGCATATTGGGTGAACACGACATGAAATGTGTGAATGGTATGGCCACAACAGACCGATCCTGTGCTAATTGTGTTTAGAGTTTTGCAAATGTGACAACTGTTTGGACAAACGCTTGTTAGCGACTGTAAAAAACTGTAACTGGATGAATGTTTGTCAAAAGTGTCCCAAAACGCTCCTGTTATCTGATGCAGCAGACCACCAGCGCCGTGCATCAAGGTAACCGATTGCTGTTATTTATCTGATGTTAAGGCCTGCTTTCCAGCTCAGCTCCCATCAGCCAGTATATTCACTGGTGCCGAAACTTGGATGACCTTGGTAGTGATTGATAGGAAATGCTGATTCATAAGTCCTCCACACACACTGATGGGAATCCATTCCTCTTTCTTCTTATCACACAGCAGGAGAGGTGAAGTATTACAGTTTTTACCGAATGCCTAAACACTAACTGTGAATCCTGTAGCACAATTTCTAAAACTAGTCAGACTTATAGCAAAACCACTCACTGAGTGTGCAAAACTAAAAGCACAAAAACTGCTTTGCACTCAGTTTGCAATTTTGTAACACACACTTTGCAAGACTGTAGGCACAATTCACTGCACAACACTCAATTTCCAAATTTCCAACACACTCCTAGCAAAAGTATACACATGTATGGCTATCATTAACACTAATTTGCCAACTGTCTGGCACACTTTCACATGTGAAAACTTTCTTAGATAATTCGTTCACTTTGCAATCAGCCTAAGCACTATAATACAGGTAAGCTGTGTGTGCGGAGTACAATGGTGGGAGCAGAAAGAGTGAGAAGTAGAGGAGGCCGAGGAAGAGGACGTGGAGGTGAAGAAGTAGGATGAAGAGGACGACAAGGACAAGGAGGAGCAAGAGGAAGACGAGGAGGGGGCAGAGGAAGCATGTTCACTGCAGACCACGTAACCCATATAGTCATTATGGCGATTGCAAATAATCCTATACTTGGAAATAAACACTTGTGTTTGTTTTGATGTGTTTGACTAAACACCAGTACTTGAAGTTTGGATCCCTCCATGCTTATGGATCTATGACAGAAGTATGAGCTCAAACTGACATAGCCTACCTTGTGCACAGAGAAAGCAAACGCCAGATGTGTTTTGTATTCATACCATCGGTGTGCAGTTGGCGCATTGTGTGCTTAGTAGATGATGGCTTGTGTGTACTGTTTGATACGGAAACACCATTTTTACGAAGGTGTGAAGAGTTAATCTAGCTGTGTTTGCTTTTGCAAGAGAACTACAATGTTTTGATTATTGGGTGACAGGTTTTCTTATTTGTGTGAAGAGTTTTGCAAAATTAGCCAATAGTTACAAAAAATGTGCTTAAGCAATCAGAAAAAACTGTAAGTGTTGCTGCAGAGACAGGAATTCATTTTGCACCTTTCCTGTAAATTTTTTAAGACATGGAAACTGCAGTTCTTGTCATGAAGGCTTACTGTGGTTGTTTACAGTCGGTGATTTTGACAAGAATGCAGGAATGAAGAAAACAGCAATTTAAAGTATTTCATTTTTAAGAAAATTTTATTATGGAATGTTTTTTTTTATGTTTTGGATTTTTTTTTGGAGCTGTTACAAAATTCTGATTGTAATGTGTAACCTGTAAATGAGATCACCCCGTGTAGGGAGAAATATTGACTTGGGATCTCATTATTTTTTGGAGTTGATCAGCTGGTATCCAGCAGATCCTCAGTACTTCAGCATGACCTAAAGAAACAAGATGATTTATTGACAGATGAAATACTTTATTTATCAGTGGCACTGGCTGAAATGCATTTGTTTCTCAACAGACAGACTCATGCACAGAAGAGGAAACTCTATAGATTGAACAGAATGGAAAGCGGCATTAATTTACCTCGCTGAGCCACTCGGTGAAGGCAGAGGTACGGGTGAAGACTGTGGGCTTCTTCACTTCGTTGCAAACACGGGAGGAAACAAAGCTGGTTACACCCTGGACATACCACCTACCATCCTGACCCACACAGTTAAGAGGACCGCCAGAGTCTCCCTGAGAGACAAAGAGGCAGAGGAAGGATTGGTGCATGAAGTAGCTGACCTTGTTCACTGCAGGTAATTCAGTTCTGACAGGTACAAGCTGCTTTCTTTTGATGCTTCACACACATTGCATCCTGATACGATGTCTCCTCCTGCACAGATCATGGTGCTCTTGACGTTGATCCCCCACCAGTCGCTGCGGCTGCACACACTGTGCTCCACCACAGGCAGCAAGGCCTGCTGCAGTTTATCAGGCATGGGACCATGAGCTGACACACAGAGAGGATAGAGCTGCTCAGCAACGCGTAAATACAACACACTGTATACTGCATGCATCAGGCGGAATCAGACAAGTTGTTTGAAAGCCAGTGCTCATTACTGTTACTAGTACTACATGCAGTTAATTAGCTTTATTATTTATACTTGCACCAAAAGCAGTTACTCATTACCTTATTAGGCAGGTCCATCAAATGTGTTATGAAACCTTTTCTAAACTAAAGTTACGTCTGCATGCAGGGCCATCCTTGGGCAATATTAGCAAGCTAGACATCATAAACACGTGGCTGCATGAGCCAAATGTGTTTTCTTGGTTTAACTGCATCCACTGCACATGTGCACTGCTGTTTTCTCCTACACTGTGTACAAAAGTTTGACATCACCCACTGGTTTGTGAATGCCTGATTCTGAGCTCTCAAGCTTTTTGCTGCCATCATCTTAGCTTTTTGAAATCAGACTTAAACTAGTAATTAAAACTCTAAACTCATGGGGATGGATCAGGTGAGAGGTTGCCTTCTCACTGACTTCTGTTGAGGTTTCTTACATGACATTGTGCACATTGCTCAGCAGTGGTCTGGCATCGATGTCATGAAAAATGTATATTCACCAACCATTTGGGAAACGGTTGCTCAAGGTTGCAAACTATTTATCTTAGGGATGGATACATTGATTGAAAAGAGTGTTCTGTACTAAAATCCTCCATGTGATTGTTTTCTTTACTGGCAGACTGCTGTAATCACCCACAGTGATTAAGGAAGAGGCTGTCTGCAAACACTTGCTAATTACTGTTGGCATTCCAGAGCCTACTGCCATCTATTGTATATAGTCTATGATTTGTAACTTCACTGAACACATTCTTCCCTGAAAACCTTTGCTAGCTAGCATGTCCCATTCCTTGCTAAACCATAATGTATGACCACTTGAAAGAGAGACTTCAGTTACATGGTTTTTACAAAAGGTATTACTACCCAAAATTAGCAGAAAATGCAGACTGCATATGCTAAAATTGAACCTTTTCACACAGATGGAACAAGACAATGACCTGCAGTTATTAACATGACATAAAAGAGACAGAGACAGTACTGTAAAGGTTTCCCCAGCCAGTGATGTAACACGGGGCTCCATGGGCGAGGATCTCTCCAGCCTGTGGAAGACAAGCAATGCCCACGCTGTCATTCATAATGGGGCTCTTATCCAGTTTCAGCAGGGCAAGATCATTCCTGGAAGAGAACCATCATAGATTTTTACTGATCGAGGAGGTGAAAGGAGGCATCTCTTAAACCAGCTAAAATGCTTCTTCGAGATTGTTTTATAGTCTTGTGTGAGAGCAGTTGCTTTTTGAAATGCATTTTCTTCAGCTTTCAGAATGTACTTACCCATCAGAGACATGGTTGATGTCCCAGTTAGGATGGACAACAATGCGCAGAATATCTATGATCTGTTCAGTTCCCTCCTGCTGGCTCATGTCATGTTCTCCCAATAACACACGGTACACATCTCCTGGCCTGTAAGACAGTTTTGACCATTTAGGATTTATCAGTTTTCTTCTCCTTATACTTTTGAATGCCAGAGTTCTTTTGGTGTGCTTTTTACACAGTCCCCGACTTCTGTCTTTATGCTCTAAACTCTCATCCCTTGATCAAGCTTAGCTAGTCACCAGATGCAGTGTCCAGCGGTCAGTACCCAGCGAGGTCCAACCAGAGTCCCTCCACAGGTGTGATGGTAACGACTGCCGTGCTTCACCTGCAGGGAAATCTGAGAAAAAGAAGCTGACAATTTAGTAATTCTAAACAAAAAAATAGTTGAAGTACATTAAACATTAACAAACTGTAATTACCTGCCAAGGCCAGCTATGCGGATGGGCATCCTCTCCATTTACAACCCTACCAGTGTTGGGCTGGACAGCAGGTGTACCACAACTAAAAACTACAATTATATTCGATTATATAACTAAAATGTAATTTGTATCTGAATTTTGTCTTTTGTAAGAATTGAACTACTTTTCCCTTTTCTAACCAGACCAAACTACTTACCATATGCTGCTTGTAGCAGCATAAGGACCAGTGTCTGCAGCATGCTGTCGTTGTGAGAGGTAGTTCAGTTCGGGGAAGTTCTTTTATACCTGCTCAGTGTTTCTATCAACCCAAATGCAGATTACACTGAACTTGTGAAACTCTTTTATCAGTCTCACTGTTGATTGTAGCTGAGAAAAACCTTCCTGTTCCACAGATGCATTAGTTGGTCTTTGCTGACTTGCCTGCTGATGGGGACAAATGGGTGGTTTACTGTGAAAATAGTGCAACAGACTTTGAATTTGCTGGAACTCAAAACGCTTTTAGGCATTTTGAGATAATAATAATGATATTAAAGTGTAAAAAAATGAGTTCTATATTAAAAATAATGAAGTAATAATATGAAACATGTATCTAAAAAATATCATTTTAGGACCATAAGTATTCATTATGCAGATTGAGCGAACATTTTGAGTTAGTTTATGTAAAGCAAAGTCTTCACTATACTTTTTGACTGTTTAGTCAAATATAATGTATTATGATCCATCAAACCTACAGCCCACCCGACTGCCATCAGTCACACATTTCCTCCTAGTATGACGACTAAACATATACAGTAATTCCAGCATAGCGCCGCAAAACCTGAAAAGCGGTTGACCCCAAAAGAAAAAAGATCTAAACAACTGTCTGGGTGGGTAAAGCATTTGATCCAAGTACAGCTGTCAAATAAAGGCAACAGAGGATAATTATAGCCTTGGACAGGGTCAACTACTAACCAGGCGCATGCACCAGTTTTGTTTTTTATTATTAAACACATTAAATATATTTGCAAAAACTTAAATACTCCTCTACTCTATTATAACTTTTCCAGTCCATATAATGACATAGTGCACAGTAATTCTACAGTGCATAACTATATGACTTCTATTTTAATCCATACAATTTTTTGTGTTGAATTACTTCAACACTACACACACAGACACAAAAGAAACGGGAAGCACAATGGTAACATGCCTTTTCTTGAGCAATCTTAAAAGATTGCTCAAATTTGTCACTGTTGAATGTAAAACATGACCACCTTCACCAGGTATTAAGGGGGTACACATTTTTCTTGACACCTCTAGATATTATTTAACATTTAAAATTACACATTGAAAGAGAAATAGTTTAACAGTTCCTTTACAACTGGGAGTCTGCTCGTATAATAACACTAAATGAACTTTTAGTCTAAAGTCTTAAAAGGTTTGCTGCAGGCAGACTGTTATGAAACCTGTTTTTCCCCTGTGCAGTTAGATAGCTAGTCTTAAGTGAAATCCATTAATATAAAAATAGAAAGACTTCACACATAATTACGCATTTATATGGTGTTGCAATAATAGGAAAAGCAGTTTCTAACTGTTGGAAAAAATGTAGTTGCATAACTTGCCTAGGGTTAGGGTTGTCACTTCATACACAAAACCACAGTAAATATCTGGTTGATGTTAAATTTTTAATTAATTTTGTAAAGTTGAAAATTGTGGTTTGTTTTTTTTTTGCTGACATTAAAATCTGTAAATAATTTTAGGTTGTAACCAGCAGCTGATGTCCACATACAGGGAGTGCAGAATTATTAGGCAAATGAGTATTTTGTCCACATCATCCTCTTCATGCATGTTGTCTTACTCCAAGCTGTATAGGCTCGAAAGCCTACTACCAATTAAGCATATTAGGTGATGTGCATCTCTGTAATGAGAAGGGGTGTGGTCTAATGACATGAACACCCTATATCAGGTGTGCATAATTATTAGGCAACGTCCTTTCCTTTGGCAAAATGGGTCAAAAGAAGGACTTGACAGGCACAGAAAAGTCAAAAATAGTGAGATATCTTGCAGAGGGATGCCGCACTCTCAAAATTGCAAAGCTTCTGAAGCGTGATCATTGAACAATCAAGCGTTTCATTCAAAATAGTCAACAGGGTCGCAAGAAGCGTGTGGAAAAACCAAGGCGCAAAATAACTGCCCATGAACTGAGAAAAGTCAAGCGTGCAGCTGCCAAGATGCCACTTGCCACCAGTTTGGCCATATTTCAGAGCTGCAACATCACTGGAGTGCCCAAAAGCACAAGGTGTGCAATACTCAGAGACATGGCCAAGGTAAGAAAGGCTGAAAGACGACCACCACTGAACAAGACACACAAGCTGAAACGTCAAGACTGGGCCAAGAAATATCTCAAGACTGGTTTTTCTAAGGTTTTATGGACTGATGAAATGAGAGTGAGTCTTGATGGGCCAGATGGATGGGCCCGTGGCTGGATTGGTAAAGGGCAGAGAGCTCCAGTCCAACTCAGACGCCAGCAAGGTGGAGGTGGAGTACTGGTTTGGGCTGGTATCATCAAAGATGAGCTTGTGGGGCCTTTTCGGGTTGAGGATGGAGTCAAGCTCAACTCCCAGTCCTACTGCCAGTTTCTGGAAGACACCTTCTTCAAGCAGTGGTACAGGAAGAAGTCTGCATCCTTCAAGAAAAACATGATTTTCATGCAGGACAATGCTCCATCACACGCGTCCAAGTACTCCACAGCGTGGCTGGCAAGAAAGGGTATAAAAGAAGAAAAACTAATGACATGGCCACCTTGTTCACCTGATCTGAACCCCATTGAGAACCTGTGGTCCATCATCAAATGTGAGAGTTACAAGGAGGGAAAACAGTACACCTCTCTGAACAGTGTCTGGGAGGCTGTGGTTGCTGCTGCACGCAATGTTGATGGTGAACAGATCAAAACACTGACAGAATCCATGGATGGCAGGCTTTTGAATGTCCTTGCAAAGAAAGGTGGCTATATTGGTCGCTGATTTGTTTTTGTTTTGTTTTTGAATGTCAGAAATGTATATTTGTGAATGTGGAGATGTTATATTGGTTTTACTGGTAAAAATAAATAATTGAAATGGGTATATATTTGTTTTTTGTTAAGTTGCCTAATAATTATGCACAGTAATAGTCACCTGCACACACAGATATCCCCCTAAAATAGCTAAAACTAAAAACAAACTAAAAACTACTTCCAAAAACATTCAGCTTTGATATTAATGAGTGTTTTGGGTTCATTGAGAACATGGTTGTTGTTCAATAATAAAATTATTCCTCAAAAATACAACTTGCCTAATAATTCTGCACTCCCTGTACAGTCACAGTAATCATACTTTGTTCAACAGAGACACAACTTTTGTAATTTTGCAATTTTTGTAACTTTATAATTTTGAATTTTTATCAATTTTGAATCCGTTTTTAATTGTAAGTCCTTCCATTTTTAGAGGGTCAAACGCATCTGGACAGACCAACATCCTTTTAAACATAAGGAATGTTTTTAAAAGTCTAGAAACCGAGGCCATTATTAAATACTGCTTTTCCTCCCTTGCGATGTTCCGCTAAGTCTTCACTGCAGCCACCTACTGGTGCTTCGTGTTTGCGGTTCTTTCTCCACTTTTGTCCACTTTGCAGTAATTGCAAAGCATGCTCTGTTGGGTTGAAATCAAGCCAGGTGACTTGACTTGGCCATTTGATAATATCCAATTTCTTTGCCTTGGAAACACTCTGATTACTTTTGCAATAGCATTGGATCATTATCTGTTTGCAGTGTGAAGCACCATCCAATAATTTTGCTGCATTTGACTGAATCTGAGCCGAGAGAATATCCTCATACACATCAGAATTCAGCCTGTTACTTCTATCAGCAGTCACATCATCAATAATCACTTGTTCCATTGGCAGCTATACAGACCCATGCCATAGCATTACTGCTATTGTATTTGACAGATAATGTGGTATGCTTTGGATCATCAGTAGTTTCTTTAGTTCTTCATCAATTTTTCTGGTACAAGTTAATCTTGTTTTGCTCTGTCCAGAGGTTTGGACAGGTTTGTATAGATGTTACCTGGTAAAGCATGCAGTGTTTTTCACTTTGTCATAAACCCTCTTATTTCCAAGCATTAGATTGTCTTTTGATTATAGATCTTGACAATGGCATGCCTACCTCCTCAGAGGTGTTCTTAACTTGGTTCGATGGTGTGAAATTGTTTTCTTCTTTTTTGTTTCGGCTATCTCTCTGTTTGGCTTATTTTGTTTATTCAAATCCAAATCCAATTTATTTATATATCACATTTAAAAACAAAAAGTTGCCCAAAGTGCTGTACAGAAACAAAGGGGTAAAACACAAGATAAAAACCACTGACACCCACATAAACACATAATAATACACATAATAAGCATATCAACTCACACCAGTCTAAACGCTATCGAAAAAAGATGTGTTTTCAAAAGCGACTTAAAAACAGGAAACTAAGATGCCTGTCTAATATTTAAAGGCAGCGTATTCCAAAGTTTGGGAGCCATAATTGAAAAGGCTCGTTCTCCTCTATGTTTTAGCCGAGATTTTGGGACAACCAAAATCCTTAAGTTGTCCTCCCTGACTTGCATTCTCTTTTTGGGCTTCATAAAATATTTAAAATTGCAGTGAAAAGTTATAAAATAAAATAAAAAGGGTAATAGACAGGTATTTTTGTCTAGTTTCAGGAAACAAAAGATGTCACCTTTCAAATCAAGTCTGTTTAACATACCTTAACTTGTTCTGTTGTAAGATTTGGATATGCCAAATCAGTGGAAATTTGATATAAAGGGGTAGATGTGGACCAAAAGACTAAAAATTGTAGGTGACCTGAAAAGTCTTAAGAGAATAAAAAATGCTAAATATTTAAAATAGGTTTTAGAAAGATAAATTTCAACATTATAAAAGGTTTTTAAATAAAGTTTATAGATGCACCAAACAGTATTTAGCCATCTTTAAATATCTAATAAGAATCCAAATCCAAAGCCGTTTATTAGCTATGCATTTTTAAAATCTATTTTAACCATCCATCCATTTTCTTCCACTTATCCGGGGCCGGGTCGCGGGGGCAGCAGCCCAAGCAGAGAATCCCAGACCTCCCTCTCCCAAGCCACCTCCTCCAGCTTGTCTGGGGGAACACCAAGGCGTTCCCAGGCCAGCCGAGAGATATAATCTCTCCAGCATGTCCTGGGACATGCCGGGAAAACCTCACCCAGGAAGCACCCAGGAGGCATCGTTGTCAGATGGCCAAACCACCTAAACTGGCTCCTTTCGAAGTGGAAGAGCAGCGGTTCTACTCTGAGCCCCTCCCGAATGGCCGTATTTCTCACCCTATCTCTAAGGGGAAGGCCAGCCACTCTTCGGAGGAAGCCCATTTCTGCCGCTCGTATTTTAACCAATAAATAGTAAATATCATCACTCCACTGTTAACAGCAAATAACTGCTCCAAAAAGTTGAATTCTCAATGTTTCCCATTTACAGGGTTGGGAAGGTTACTTTTAAAATGTATTCCATTACAGAATACAGAATACATGCCCCAAAATGTATTCTGTAACGTATTCCGTTACGTTACTCAATGACAGTAACGTATTCTGAATACTTTGGATTACTTAATATATTATCATGCTTTTTACAACTACGTGAATGTACTATTGCTGTGTGATTTATTACTATTACTGAAGGTCCGCGACTCCAAACTGTAGTAAAGGGACCTCTGGCTAATACGGCGGGGTCCCTGTTGGCTCGTAGCCGAAAAAGATCTTTACTTTGTTGTGTGGGTCAACTTTTCTTGCGAGAAACAGAGAGAGGCGTTGAAAGGCTCCAACGGAACTTATTGTTTTCGGAGGAAAACACGAACACGGTGTACAGTCGAGTCTTAATAGCTTACTTACAACTGGGCTCGTCAGGCACTCTTCTCGGCTGCAGTGGTTATTATTATATTTACATGCTTCCAGCTCCCGTTTTTGCTCGATGACTGCTCGTACCTTTCCCACTCCCCTTTTTCTCCCTCCTCGCGCTCACAGACACATAACGTGTATGGCAGTCCATTCTCCCTGCAACACAGACTACACTACCCATGATGCTACATTCTTTAGAGCTATGCTTGTAGCATTCTGCCTGTTAGCTTAGCACAACAACAACAACAACAACGAAAAGGCCTCTCTCACCCAGGAAACACACAGTCGCAGAGAGAGAGAGAGAGAGAGAGAGAGCGTCGCCCTGTAACCATGGCAACCGTAACGCTGCCGCCTGGAACAACAGAACGTAGCTGTCAAACAAAACCCAAACAGTCCTGACCCGCGACAATATGAAACAGGAAAGTACCGCAGTGTAATCCATTTATTTCAACAAAGTAACTGTATTCTGAATACCACCTTTTTAACCGGTAACTGTAACGGAATACAGTTACTCATATTTTGTATTTTAAATACGTAACGGCGGTACATGTATTCCGTTACTCCCCAACGCTGCCCATTTATTAATGTTGTTTATTATAAAAGGCCTACTCAGCTTTGCAAATAACTGCATTGAAAAATTCAGCTAAACAGGAAAAAAAACCAAAACCCTTCTGCTCAGACAATCTGTTCCCAGAGTAAATTTGTGGGCTCTGTGAAAACGAGAATGGATGTAGCTGCGAAAGCAGCTCAGGGTGAGTGAAGAAGAAAAGCAGGCAGAAACTGAGACAAGGGTTTTAGTGTCGTCAGCTGTCCCGGAGCTTAGTGTACTGCGAGAAGTACATTTTCTTCCAGCAACCACAGAATTGGATAGCTTTGGGTTACCTTCAAGAGAAACAGTCCTGTAACAACTTTCTCTCCTTTAATAACATGTAATACATTCACGAAGGGGCCCACGCTGCTGAATCTGGACCCAATTCTTCACGCCTCACTCAGACAGTATCCTTTTCTCCTGAGGGAAACTAATATCACTCTCTGGAGAAGACTCCTCGCATCCATAAATTTCCCCCTTTTAGAGAGCAAATCAAATCGATATTGCCCCAAACAGCTAAATGGTTTCACTTATTTTCTTGCTCTGTTAAGATCATTCCTTATAGATACGGTATAACGATTTATGAATCAGGCATGTGCTGTATGTTTGCATAACACAGCAGTGACATAGGGAGCTGTGAATAATTCTGATTATGGACTGAGAAACTCACAGCTCTCACTGAATTTACCACTTATGCTGTTTACTGGAGGTGACTCAGGAGGGAGTTAGCATGTAATATGGATGAATGCGAGGGAACAATAAATTCTATGAAACTAAACTGTGAAAAGGAATCACTGACACTTTTAAATCATTTTTATGTTGGTGATGTACTGTTATTTAAGATGCAGCAAGACTTTCAATCACAAAGCAACAATGAGTCGTTTTATTAATAAACTTTGACTTTTAATATTTACAGATGTTTTTTGTTACAAGCACAGGTCAACATGCCAACATACCTTTGCAGTCTCTTTTTTATCACTGTGAAAAAGGAGATCTGAATATTATATTAAAATTACATTAAACACGCCGGCAAAATAATCGATCATAACTTCAAAGTAACACTGCTGGGAGAAAAAAATCAGCTGAAAAACGTGTTCACATCTTCATTTTAACAAGCGCCAACATACCACACAATCCTTTACATTTTCCTTTTCACCATTGTTATATAAAGGAGATCAATGTAGAATAAAAAAAATACTTAAAATTAAAAATATATCAGCAGAAGCACTCAGCATGATTTTAAAATTTCAAAGCTAGAAACATCAACTGATAAAAATCTTTAAATCTTAATTTTAAGGTGAGTATTGTAGTGGGCAGTGAAGTCTAACAGAAACCATCATTAAAAACAAACTGGAAAAACAAACTCCCATTTTACATGTCAAACAGCATTCTGTCCCATAAAATCCATCCTATGAATTAACATCATCTTACTGTAAGGGTGCATTAAATATGCATTATTTAGATATATTATAGAATATAATAGCCCTTTATTGTCATTCTACATGTACGATGAAATTATGAGTGCTCCACGCCAGCTGTGCAGGAGTAAAAAATATGAAATATAAATCGTAAAGACATCGGGAATAAATAGCAAACAGAACAAGAACAATACAAAACAAGAGTAGTGCATCTAACATGCACTGAAAGCCTACAAAAAGATGCAATATGACATGGCAATGGAACATTTTTCTGTAGAATGAGTATTTTCACTTTTGATGCTTAAAATCTGATTTGCTAACAACACACAGCAATGAGGTGTTCTTCTTGGCTTGGCTTTGTGTAAATGAGCGGGTCACATCATACCACTGGCCATAGCTTTGCTAATAACTTTGTCAGGCAGTCACAGCAATGCTATATTAGTTATAACTATCCCCAAACATGCAAAATAAATAACTTTCAAACCAGCTGCTGTCAGATTCCAAAGAAAATCTGGATAAATGGAAACAGTTTTATAGAACATTTGCAGGCATCTGGTCATGAACTTGTAAAAGAAATCATACCCTGGCCCTGGATGCTGGGGCATCAATATCTGCAATGAACTCCAGTTTCTGAAACATTTGTGATAGACCAACAATGACATCCATGGAGCCACACTGAAAAAACAAGTCCAGTCATTTCCAACATTAACAAAAAAAATATCGTGGTATCGTGTTACATAACATTTTATAGCATAATATATTTAGATTATAATAAAATCGATGGAAAAATATAGTTTGGTGTAAAATTATATGAGCTGTTTCGAAGTTGCCTACAGCTATAACCTTTTTATTGTTTTTTCTTCCTAAATGTAGAAAAAAAAATTCCATCGAGGCATTGTTCTGCTGAACTATGTAAATCGATATTTCCGAAGAGAAATACAGCCACAGAAGCAGGTCTGCTCTTTATTCAGTGGTAGCTCAAGACAGAGATAAATTATCTGAGAGCAGCCAGCACAGTTTAAGGCCAAGTATATATCTCCCAAGGTTTTTAGATATATCAAAAATGTGAGTGGAGCAGCCTGGAGACTGAGAAAATGCTGCCAATTAGAGCTCTGAAGCATAAATCACACTTTACTGCTCTGTCACATCAAGTGGCCAATATTCAGTTTCCAGCCACTGACAGTCATTAATAGAAGGCATAAAATAGGTTGAATGAATGCACAGTATACAATATCATCTTTCACCAGAAGAGAGGAAAAATGTGATGCATGAACATTTTTTTTCAAAGCCATTCAGTAGATCTTCCAATGAATACATTTTCCAAAAGAGCAGAATAGGCAGTATTCATTTTTACTTATCAATATTTTTTATTTTTTATTTTTTGTTTAAATAAAAGAAAAAGTACTAATTGGTACATTTTAGAGGTGCTGAAGGGCATTTTCTTATCTTTGGATGGAACCAGAGGCTTGTGCTGGGAAGCAAGTTTAACATCGCCAAGTTATCTTTTCCTTATCTGGCCGATAAGGCGGATGAAGAGGTCACACGAAACTTAAAAAGTCAAACAAGGGCATGAGATGGCATTAACAGCATATAACCAGCCACAACCACGGACAGGTCTACTGTCAGCAGACTGAGATATTTTATGAAGACGATCAATCTGTAACACTAGGAAAAATACAATGGCACTTCAGTCATATGAGCAGAGCATTCAGTGTGTGTTTGTGTGTGTGAAATTTAATCCCGGAAAAGCATTATATAAATAACTCATTTGAAGACAGAAAGGAAAACTGGCATGTTAATATGCTTATTAGCATCGCATCTTTAAGATGTGGGAAGATCCAACATGTAATTACAGTCATGCATTTTGTTAAATTAACAGGCAAAAATGTGCTAAACAGTCTTCCAGCAGCTTGCAATGTTAAACGATCTGAGAGCAATTAAAGGAGAAATATAAAAAGGACATAGGCTTAAGTGCTCCGTTTTAGGATTGTAATAGTATAATGAGTTTATAGGCCAATATATTGCTGTAGAATCGTCTGCAGTCAACACAAAAAAGATTAAGGAATGTAAGAAAAGTGCTCACAGGAAGCTACATCTCATGCTGATAAACATAAAGGGAAAGACAAAGATGGAAACCCTGTCCCCTCACAATAAAGTCTGAGGGATCTTCCAGGATTGTGTTCCTAATGTCCAGAAAACTGACTGGTCACTTGTTGATCTCTTATCAAGACTTTTGAACTGCTGAACTTTAGTGTCTTTTTGGCTTGTCACGTATGAGCGGGTCAATTTTCTTACCACTATGTCAGTGATGTATTACTGCAGGACCTTAGAGATGACAGAGAGAGAAATAAAATACTTGCGAGAGATGAGATCATCTCTAGGAAAAATTGACTAAACTCTGATATTGCTATTATTGCTATTGCTAGTTATTTTTTCTATTGATTCTATTAATCGCTCAACAACGATAGCTTGCCAAGATTGCAAGGCACTGTTGAGCTTGCGTTTTCACCCATTGATAGGCTGTCCTTCACCATGACTGACAAGTGCTTGGGAGCACAAGAAAGAAAAGAAAATAGACTGTTGGATACACAGTCTTTCTCTTCTCACGTTCCCATCTCGAGGGGCAAAGTTCTATTACCAAATGGGACAGGCTCTGCTTGTATGTGTTATGTAGACGGTGGTTAAATAATGTCACAGCTTTTCATCTCAGTTTGTTTTGATTTAAACTGATTTATAAACTCATGATCGTATCCATTCAACCTCTGAACAAGCTACAGCAAGTAACCCGTTAGCTTGTGCAAAAATACTGACAACAGAGGACATCAATGACGGAGTAGACAGTTCCGACAGATCCATGATTCACAGGTTATTGCCTATAAAACAACAAACGTGACACTTAATTGACCATTATTTGAATTAAGACCTATTTATATGATCATTGTTTGTAAGTTGAATCAAATTCTGACCAATCCTGTTGGAGTAGTGACTCTTGTTAACTGTGAACAAACATAGGAATGGCGATCGTGGCTCAAGAGTTGGGCATTTGTCTTGTAATTGGAAGGTTGCCGGTTCGAGCCCCGGCTCTGACAGTCTTGGTCGTTGTGTCCTTGGGCAAGACACTTCACCCATTGCCTACTGGTGGTGGTCAGAGGGCCCGGTGGCGCCAGTGTCCAGCAGCCTCGCCTCTGTCAGTGCGCCCCAGGGTGGCTGTGGCTACAATGTAGCTTGCCATCACCAGTGTGTGAATGGGTGCATGATTGTGCATAGTGGAAAGTGCTTTGGGGTCCTTAGGACCAAGTAAAGCGCTATACAAATACAGACCATTTAATGTCGTGTGTGTGTGGAGTTTATTCGTCCTTTGGTTGTTTATGTAACTAAAAAACAAAACAAAGAAATAGTTTGTTTAGTAACATTACTGGAATACCTAAAATGAGGCAATAATCTTCTATTCTATTTTTTTAAAAAAAGTATTCCTCATAAAGGATATGGTTTATAGTCCATAGATTTGCATTTGAATTCAAAGATTTCAATTTTTAAATAATAAAATCTGTGTTTTCTCTGACTGCCCACGAGCTGTTTGGGTACCATCCCACTTCTCCTGCTTTTTCAGGTTCCTGAAGATTGAGAAGCAGAATGAAATTTGCCTGAAGGCTGAAGTCAGAGATGATTGTGTCTGCTTGTAGCTCAGCATAAATGTTAGCCTTCGGGTTGCCGTTTCGACATGTAACCCTGTTCTTTAGCTGCTGAGCCTCTCTGCTCTGTTCCTGCTGCTGTTCCTTCTCTCAGTCAGGATGGATGGGATGGGCTTTATCTAATTATTGCAGCAGATGTTGGTTCTGAGTACTTTTTAAAACATTTACTCAGCCATGAAGAGTTGAGCGAGAGTCATTTTTTTTAAGCAATGCCTTATTTCACACTTTGCTGCACAGTCTTTCTCTGCAGGAGCTTTTTTGACTGGAGATTATGTGCTGTGTTTCATGGGACTTTACCGAACGAGGGGTTTCTGATTTCAGTTTCATTTCTTATACTTTACAAAAAGAATCTGAAGAATGTTAAATCACACTGCTGTTACCTCTCTGCTATATATTTTAGATGTCGCTTTACATTTGCTCCAATTTGGCCACAGTGCTCAGGTTGAGGTCATCTCTGGATCACCCCAGGATGTTAACAAAGCAAAGTCAGGGAAATACAATCAAAGCCAAATTTGTTTTACCCTCAAATGTCTTGTTCTGATTTTGAGGTCACTGTCAAGAGGAAGAACAACTACAAAGCAAAGCCTTTGTTGCCTGTCATGGACCCTCAAGCCGACACAACAAAGAAAAGGAGAGTTATTCACAACAAGGCAATTAGACTCCTTTCTAATAATTGGTAATGAAAGATGAAGGAAACTTAAACCAAATAAACAAAGACCTCCCCCTTTTGGGGCAGGCAAGAGAATCCTCGTCATGTCTGACAGTCCAACCTTAACATCTCGGACCCCCGCTGGCCAGGTCAGCAACAGTTACGTTTTGCTTATAATCAGCTCCATTTGAGAACGTCAAGGCACCTTTCATTTGGATTCATTGCTGCCCCATTTTACTTCCTCTCGCTCCCTCCTTCCCTTTAGTTCTGTCTAACTAAAACCTCACTGGTCAAATTAAAAACAGTTTAGCCCCCTGCACTGGTTTCCATCACAAGCACGTAAACACAAAGTGCTTTGGTCGTGTCAGACAGAGGCACCGTGATTATCTCTGCTCCTTTAACCGACTGATCAAATGCGGGTTCACCCACTGGTTCTGCAGTGATATAAGCATTTGAGTGAAAAGGAGACGCCTGCTGTTTTTGTGGAGCGCAGTTCTACCACACTGACGGAGCACGCCCGCACATCTGGCTGTGAGCGACTTTGACTCTGACGATGAAACACAATCTTGCACAACAGCGACCAAAACTGTAGCACTGGAGTAACACTTTTTGGCACTAACCTTTCAGAGGTGCCACCTGGTTATTGTGAAATTGAATTGAAGTGAACAGATCTGTAATTCAGGGCCCACGACATCAAAAGGAAAACAACATAATAAGGTTTAATCGTCAACTTTCTGATGGCTAATGACCCCAAAATTAACTGTCGGGTTTGATTAGAGAGCTCGGTGCTTAACACTAACCTACCCGAGCTGAAATGAAATATGCTACTGAATATTACTTTCAAAGGGAGATTTGAGTGAAACTCTAAGATGCCAGCAGGGGGATCATGACAGAGCAACACCAGACAGGGAAAGCTCCTTTTTAGTCTCGTCTCCGAGAAGCTTAAGTTTCTTGGCTGTGACTGACGGACAATAACAAAGAAGCCCTCCCTACATATTAGCCCTCCGTATTCCATAGTCAGTGTGTGCTTTTTCATCATGGTGTTTTTGTTATAAGATGTTGAATGCTGGTATTAAACTTCAAATGAAATGGAAAAACCACATGCACTTAAGTTTCAAACACCCTCAGAGTCTCAACATGATCATTTTAACTTTCTTAACATTTCTATCTCTGTGATGATGACGCTCGGTCGTTTTACCACTTTGGTCCAGACTGAAATATCGTAACAACTGTTTGGACAGTCGCTGAAATGCCATTTGTGGTTCCAAGAGGATGAATTCCAATAATCCCCTGATACGTTTGTTTAGCATCACCGTGGGATTTATGGCAAATTGTGATTTTTATTTAAGATTTTCTGCTTGATGCTTTATAATTATGACTAACACACTGATTTGAAACCTGTTCTAAATTGCGGGGAAAGTCAATGATGTCAATCACATCCAAAACAAAACCCTTTTGTTTCATTTGTACACTTAGTAATGGAAGAAAACATGAAGTTCTTTCCTTTGTCAGGCACCCTCAATATCACCTAGACCCTATTTTTATGATAACTGTGAAACCAAAATATTTCTTAAGACAAAGATTTATTATTTGAGAAGTATGACCTTTTCGTCAAGAGTTAGAAAAGAGCTCTTAACGTGACTGCTAAATGGACTAGTATTTCTTTGGTACCTTAACTCTTACTGAGCACCCTAAGCACTTTTTAAAATCACATTAATACTTCTCTTTATTCTATGCACTTTAGGCACTTTATCCACTGCGCATATCCAAGTGAGGCTTCAGTATTTTGCCCAAGGAAACCTCCACATGTTCACTAGAGGAGCACAGGATTGTATTTTTGGTCTGGCCTGTAGTGGTATTTATACATCTAGATTATTTTGGTTAGAGCTGACCCAATTTGGAGACGTGGGCTACAGAGATATCAGCCTTCTTTTAAAAACAACGATAATGGAATAATGAAACCCAGTTACCTTGTGCTTGCTTAAGCAAGAAAACTCGACATTAGTGTCTCTTCCACGAGTCATTACCTGGCTACACACACAATAACCAAATCCACAAAGGTTTTTCATGTAGGAACTATTGTCTCCTTTGTTAAACTGCACCTAACTGAGATGAAAGGCTCATGCTAGTGACAGCGTGACAGGATGTAAACATTAATGGCTACAGAAAACAGACAGGCGTTGGCAGACGTCGATAGCACGCAGAAATAGTTTCTACATGACAAGGTTTTTCTTTTTTCATTTTGTTTTTATTTTCCTGTTTTGTTTTTAGTAAACTAGGTCATGATTTCTGGAAGAGACTTGTGCTCCAGCTTGCTCAGTAGGTATTATTAGGTTCCTTCTATAATAGTATAATGTTAAACATCTTACAATGTAAAAAGCCCTGAAGTGATTGTTGCTGTAATATAATAACAGTATCTTAAATACATTTTTTTGGAAAAGAGCAGAACAAGTACTACCTGCACCATCTTCAGTCTCAGACAACAGATGTGAACAGGGCTATCTGGTTATGAGAGACTAACTTTCAAGTTAAAATACTAATAATACATATAATTAGCACATTTAAGTAACACAGAATGTTTTGCTGAATTCCCCTTAGGAACTTGCCAACCTTCCCATTTCTCGACTCTGCTGTGGGTTTGTTTGCAGAATTTAGCTCAAAGCTCTGCGATGCATTAGTAACAATCTCTAACAGCCGCTAATGATGCAGCATATTCTTTGCCTTTTTCTCTTCAAAGCTGGATATGTACAAAGACTTTTTCTGTTGTTATGTGTTGTTTTCTGGAGTTACATTTTCAAGAAAATGCAATAACTGCAACTTTGCAGGCATCTGCGGCTTTGTGAGTTTGTACCTGTAGGGTAATGCTGATGAAAACGTTGGTTGAAGTTGAGGCTAAATGTGTTTCTTTTCCCCAGAAGTGTACAAAAAGTGTGTGTTGAATGGCTGTATGCATAAACACAGACTAGGTAGTTTAATCAAATTAGAAGCTTAGGATTTTTTTTTACTTCTCTGAATGTGTCGGGTTCATAATGGGGCCATTGACCAGCTTTAGCGCACCTCACACATCCACTGACACCTGCAACACCTCTGTAAATTGGCAGGCAGCAGTGGTTTAATATACTGAACTGTGAAGAGTTCATAAATCTCTTGCAACGTGGCTAACGGTGCAGTTTTGAGACCGCTGAGGAGAGAAGGCCACTCCAGCTGCACACTCACAAAAATAATATATTTATTGTGGGCCCTGTATTTCAAAACAAATATGGTAATACAATGAAGAATACAAAATGATGAAAAAGAGGCAGATTTGCAGAATGATTCCAAGAAATAGTTAAGTGACAGAGGTGCAAATGAAAACTGCTCAAAAATAAAACACCAAAAAAACTGACATGATATACATGAGCAATTTAGAAAGCGTCAAGCTCTCAAATATACAGTTATCCAGTATATATTTTCTAGTGCATTAAAATCAAAGCGCTATGGTAACCACAAAGTGAAAGGGCGTGTAACTCTAGATGACCTTGCAGTCACATGGCCAGCGGCATCGATGTGTTAATGAAAATGACGCATAGTCAGCTCAACCTGAAACCCAAGGCTTAAACAAACACATACAAATCACAGCCCTAATGTGTCCAACACCACCTCCACAGTGCCTGGCCTCAAAGACGACGTGGCAAGAAGGGCCCCCCCCTTCCCTGTCCGTGCAGGTAAACACACCTGTATATTTATAATTTTATGCATACATTATATAAATATTGTTGAAAAGTCGTTGACGTAAAGTTAGTGCTTTCTGGCTGCCGGTGCCTCCTGAAGTTTAGGTCCAAACACAAAGAGCTCTCTGTGTAATATGTATGCATTCACACATATGCACCCAGACCCCAGCAACACACAATATATTAGGATCTTGCAGACATATTCACAATATATACAAGACTTTTGATTTCTCCTGTAAATATTTAAATATGTCCTAAATCATCTCATGTTTCCCAGGTGGATTTATTTTTATTATTTTAAAAGTATAGTGGAGGTCAGGACTGTGGTGTTGAGCATACCATTTTTCCAAACGTAAGTGGAGTGTGTACGTGTGTGTGTGTGTGTGTGTGTGTGTGTGTGTGTGTGTGTTATGACCCATGTGCTAGTGATTTTACCACTCCTCTGTGTATGCTGAGATGACAGCGGCTGAGGTCTAGGTGGCTGGGTGCCGGCACCACCACTATCAACAGGGACCTGGAGCAGTTGATGATTGGCTGGTTAGTCATGCAAAGGTCCAACCATGAACTAGTGTCATTCCTTCCTAAGCTTCAGAAAAGGTTATGCAGAGGACAGCTATGCAACAGCAGCATGAATCAATATATGTCTTAAAGGAAATGTTTGTCCAGTTTGGGGAAAAGGATTTTATTTTTTGTCAGTAGGTTAGACAAAAATATTGATGCCGATCTCACTTTTTTCTGTTCAGTGTGGTTATCAGAGATGGGCAGTAACGCGTTACTTGTAGCACATTACAAGTAATGTGCAACAGCTGTGTGCAACAATGGATAATATAACGAGTGCGGGAGAGAGTATGAGCGTGCAGCATTTAAAGCGTGGAAGTACTGACCTTACTTTGAGTTTGATTCCGTAAAAAGTGACAAAAACATTAGCGACCGCTGTTCACTGCGTGAGAAGAAAACTTTTTACAGCGAAAAAAAACCTCTAAACTTCCGCGCATGCACCGAGTATGTTGCCATGGGAATGTCACATGTCACACATGCCACAGAGAAACTCCCGGATTCTTCCACTGGCATGGCAGCTGCGACACACCTGCACCAGGGCAAACTTCCGCCTGCCCCACTCCTGCTATACAGGTGAAAATAGAGCAACAGGACCACTGAGTCTTTGATTTTATTTATTTTCTGCTGTATTTTACCTGCATCTTACTTGCAGTGAGTGTAAACACAAAAAACTATTTTATTTTATGTGCTGGAATGTGCAGAAAATAGGTTTAAATGTTCAACAAATTTCTTCCAGTCAGAATGTTGCATATAATTAAATGTTTTGCTTGATACTTAGAGTTTAAAGATAACAACTAATAAAACAACTTTTAAAAAGAGACTTTTTCATTTGATTACATTTTATATGATGGATTAGGCAGAAAAAGAATTGGGCTGAAAGATCTATCGCTTTATTACCTATTCAGGTTGTAAATCATATTTTTAAAAAGTAACTAAGTAACCAGTAATCAGTAAAGTAATGGGATTACTTTGGGGGGGAAAGTAATCAGTACTTAGTTACTGATTACTTTTTTCAAGTAACTTGACCAACACTGGTGGCTATACAGTGAAGAGTGGTTAGCTTAGCATAAAAGCTTAGCATAAAAGTGGGAAAAGGTCAAAACAAACAAACAAACAAAAACAACCTTTGTCACACAATAATAATACGGATCTACGTTTAAGAATATGAGCAATGTGTTTGCTGAGGTCTAATTTTGCATGTACTGGTCCAAGAAGACACATCAAGATCGTATTATTATGCAGTGTGACTGTGGGTTGAGAAGTTTTGGAAAAGTCTGAGGGTCTTTCAAACTTGCAGTAGATACAAACAAGCTACATGCCAGAGGTGAGGGAAAATGTAGAACGTGGCAATCTTGACACAGCTTTATGATTTTACTTTTAACAATTGAGATAAAGACAATGCTATCAATACTACTCTGATAGTTTCTCTTGGCTTTGTAGGTGTAGTTGGAGCTATCTGCATTAAAATAACTTCACTTTGGCATGCACAAGTGCAAAATCTGTTTTGTATGCATGCACTTCTGTGTGCTGTGCAGCGAGGTGAGCTGAGCGAAGGAAGACATTGCTATTGGCACAAACTGGAATTAAACAAATAAGAGATTTGTGTTATCTTTGGGCAGAGAGAGGCCGGCTGTTTGCCCTCATATTTACTGATAATATGGTGAATATGTATTAAATTATTGCCTCAAAGACAAATGACTTTAGCACTGGCTTAAAATTCAGCGCACGATTATGTTCTGAATCCAGGGTAAATCAGCTGTTTGTTTACATCTTAGGCCTTCATCTAATTTATATCATCGTAGCAGCCTCATTCATTGACAGTTCTCTCTCTCCCCCCTCGTTCTTTTAATAAACGGCTAATAAGAGCAGGTGCGGACTCTTTCTTGGATCTCTGGAGTCCGGGATGTTGCTGTCTGTCTAAAGGCGTCCGTGACGTTTGTGTGGTTCAGCCAGACCAAATTCATATAATACCTTTTGTGGCCCATTTGTCTCCCCATGAATCCCTTCATGCAAATTCTTCTGGGCTTATGTAAGTCTTTGGGTGTGATGAAAGCAGACTGGGAATGTCTTCAAATCCCAATGGATGTGCTCGGAGTCATCTGATTAGGGAATGACATGCTGTTGGTTTGAGGAATGTTATGACAGGATCCACATCCTCTTTAGCGCATAGCAGATGTTTCAAATTAAAGTGTGAGCTGTATTAATCTTTTCTATAAGCAGAGAGGGAAAAGGTGTGAACAGCAACTTCCACTGAAACACTGGATTTATTATGATAGCTCTAGCTATTCATTTCCTAATAGCTGTTTTTATTCACAGCATTTGCCACCCACAGACGTGCACCTGTTTTACAGTAAGTGACACTACACGCTGTTCACATACATGTGCACATGAACATACAGTGTTTGTGTGGCCTATACTGACTTGAAGGCCTTGGATGAGCTCTCTGAGTTGATCCAGAGGGGGGCACTGTCTAAAAAGGCATGAGAATTTACAACATTGCCATCTGGCACCAAGAGCTGTTACCCTTTTTAAAGATGAAGCAGAATATTCCACTAAGGTCTTGTACATTAGTAGTGTCCGTATAACAATTGTTCCTATAATGCTGCTAATTTATTACATGGCAATTATCTCTAACATGTGAGGGCAGCTTAGTTATTCAGCTACACAGCAAGCATAGGCCTTAATTTGTGAATCCGTAGGGGAAACTTGAGCTGTGATTCAAATAGTCCTTTTTTATTAGACCTGAGAAATTACATTTTTTGTTTAGTTTTTCATTTTAAAGGCATTGGCAACAAGAGAATGTCCAGAGAAACCTGACCTCATCAGAGCAAGCAGCTCCTGTGTTCATGTGGCTCACACTTGCTGCTTTATTCTTGGTTTTTGGCTAATCCTGCTTCCCACTCACACAAGTGTTCTGAGATCATACTTGGACAACGGAGTAACAATCCTCCCGAGCAGCATGTTGAGAATTTAATTGGGAGTTTTTGCTGTCACGTCAGCTGGATTTCCTCAGTTTCTGCTGCGTTTTTAGGGCTATAATTTCTTGTTTAGTGCTGATTGTGGTTCCAACACTTGAAACCCAAGAAGGTCATCCTTCTTTAATGCAGTCATGAGTGCAGGTGGCTGTGACATAGCAAATCAGTGTCCAGTAGATGGTAGTAGTAGGTAACTACAAATGAGGTTTTTGACTGCTGATTGCATTTGGAATTGTTTTTATTTGTTAGTCAAAGTAGTTGAACACTTGAATTACTGATTCATTATTACACATTACAGTTTTTTACAGACGCTAGGACACATTTCTCAATACTTAGGTCACTTTTGCAAAACACTTCACACAATCCTCCTAAATGACCTTCAGCTTGGCAAAGCAGTTCATTTCACATTCAAAATGCACTACAACTACCAAAACACTGTATTCAGGTCTCAAATAAACTCATTCTTCCAGAACACTAGCAAAGGTTGACAGCCGACAAACACACTTTGTCACCCACAAAACAATGACCTAAAAAACACTAACAACATGTAGCATTACACAGTGTTTTCTTGTGTAAAACAAGGACACATCTCTGTTTATAATTTCAATATATGTTACTGGAATGAATCAGACATCATGCAGAATTTGTTAATATTTGTTTATGTATTTTTATTTTTTTGCACTAAGTAATCCCAAAATACAAGAATTCGTATACACACCATCCACTGATACACATACAATAGTAATGCTAATCTACTCGGTCTTCTCCATTTGGCCACAGGTTCTCATCCACATCACATCTTATGTCATCTTGGGCAACACACCTAGGAAAGAATCTTCTGGCATGCCAGAATTGAAGGAGTTGAAAAATTGAAGGAGTAACACCTGTGTAGATGTTCATCTACAATGAGAATCAGCTGTGGCTGGTTAAACTGCATTGTTAGATCTAAAATATGTTTCAGTAAAATATTGCCGTTGGATTTTGCTGTCTTTTCAAGTTTTGCATTGTGTTATTGTTTTGACCATGAGTTTAACAGTTTTGAAAACAGTATGTAAGCACATGCAAAATGTCCTGTCCGTACAAAGGTTTTTGGCAGTTGTTGTGTCTGAGTGAGAAGATGATTCATGTAATTTGAGAGATGTAGTCATTGAATGCATTTTGTGCCAAAACAATGATAACTGGTCCTCAGTTTAGCCCACATAGACTTCTGTTGTGCTCACTGTGTGAGGAGTTTTGCAAACGTGACCTAAGTATTGAGAAATGTGTCCTAGCGTCTGTAAAAAACTGTAATGATTATATTCACTTGAACCCATTTAAGAGAAAAGCACTTTTGAAAATCTTATTTTAAATCAGCAAAGTCTTTTGCATACATCTTTTAAAACCAGATTTGATTGGTCATTTTTCTTATTACTATTATTATTATTATTTTACATACAGCTTTTGCTTTTTAACTCAAGGTTCATTTAAGTAAAGCCTATTTAAGCACAGCAGGGTTCAGTCTTGCCAGGTTGCAAGGTTTGATTTTAGAAGAACGGCAACTTTGGTTTCAGTTATGTAGTTTGCTTCTAATGAGCATTTTCAATCTCAGCAGTCAGAAAGTTGTAAAGTCTAACTGTTAAAAAAAACCCAAGAAACATCAAAAAAACATCAGGAGGAGCAAATACTGCAAATACTGCAAATACTGCATTGATTGGAACAGCTACAGGAACAAGGAACAAGGAAGCTGATTGCCAATATTTAATTTTGTCTGTTTAAATCTTTCTGTCCACGAGTGTTGCATAATTTTATTAATGTGGTTTTGAATTATACCAATTAACTTGTCACTGCAGACGGCGATTTGTTTTATTTGTACAGGCTGTGACAAACCTGTCAACCCTCTTATTGTGCCAACATCAATAGCGTTACCGGTAAGTATGCGGATGTTAAAAATGAAAATTGTTACTACTGATGAGAACATAAACACACCACTTAGATATGATTAAATAAGGATACGTCTGACAGGCTGTTGGCAGGCATCTTTCTGCTTCTCAGTGCAAGATTAATATTATTTAGTTGAACTCTAGTACTAGGCTTAGTCTCCCTAGTTTTTGCCTTGCCCCCACAAGTGCCCAAGAGTCCTGATGGTCAGCTGTGTTTCAACTTTGTTTCAACTTTGTTTTATGCAGATAGTGAGCAGTGGCTTTGCTATGTCTGGACAGTAAGCTGAAAGGCTTTAAAAAGGCCCTGCCAAGGAACATAAAAGGTGCTCTAATTTTTTCTACCATGAAGCATCATATTTCTGGGTGTTGTTTTTTTGGGGGTTTGTTTTTGTACACTGGGTGGACTTTTAGCATCAAGAATATTTAATGTGAAATATCTGGAAAATCTGTGCTTCACAACTTTGATAATCAACAAAAGAAAACTGGTCTCCTGCTGAGTTCACAAAAGTGTATCACCTGTAAATGTCAAGTTGAACTTTTGCTAAGGAGCAAAATGGTTTTATAAGTTAAAGATTTCCTCTGTGAACAAAAACACACACACAGGAAAGGGGAATTCTTCATACCTGTTAGCACCGTGCCTCTCAAAGCTTTACTCTTTTTCAGGCTCATGTTCTTCCAATTTTCTTTAAGGGCAGCAGATCCAATTGATACTGTTTCTAACTAAGATAAAAGAGCCGGTTGTTTTGATGATGTCATCTGTAACAGTAATGAAACTGTCTCAGCATGGGGGGGGGGGGGGGGGGAGATCTGGCACATGTTTAACATGGTTGAAATTTACTGATATATCTGGGTGCACCGATGTTGGTTTAAGAATTTATTGCACAGATGGCAACCATGAAAGACAGGCTTTAATAGGTAAGATGTTTCAACATACTCCTGCCAGATGATTTTTGAACTCTTTGATGAAGTTTTTTAAATGCCAGTCACAGGATATATAAGGAAACGGTACTGAAAATCATCTTGTTCATAACTAATTTGGTCTTTTACCTACTTTCATTTTAGTCCATTTGAATACTGTTTGGACATTGGCTCTGAATGAGAGAGTGTGTGTGTGTGTGTGTGTGTGTGTGTGTGTGTGTGTGTGTGTGTGTGTGTGTGTGTGTGTGTGTGTGTGTGTGTGCCTAAATTGTCGACAGGATTGTTTCCAGGAGTTCATAATGAAACACAGATCATTTCATCGCGCTGTAAACTAATAAGGAAGGACAAACAACAGCTCACGAACATAATCAAACCTGACGACAAGTGACAGGAGAGCATTAGCTGTATTTCACAAAATTAACTTTTAACTCTGTGCCAGGGCTAAAAGTCACATTTGGATGGGCCCTGAGTAGTCTATGGAAGCGATTATGTGGCTGGCCTGTAGCCCTGTGAAGACCCTAAGAGAAACAACAGGTCAGAGGTCGCGCACACCATTAGCAGCCTCATTACGGGGGTTCACATTTAAATGGTGCAGACGGAACAGAACCAGAGCAAAAACTAGACCCGTCAAAGCAAGTCAGAAACACTCTGCAGTGATATTTGTATGTATGCAAGGGTGTTTCTTTAAGAGCATTAGTCACACGCCATCGTTTCCCCTCACTTCATTAAAGATCTATCTCTACCGAGAGCAAGCTTTATGTGGCAGCTGAACACACCCCAGTCTGAAATTCATCATAATCCAGTTGATCTCTGAGATGTTTGCCAAGCTTTAGTGAGCTCGATTTCACTGATAACCCAGTTTGTGGAGGCTTAGATGTGCGATAGAAAGTGTCAGAAAGTAATCTTGGCAAAGAACGGTATGCAACTCTTGGTTTAAAGTTTTAAGGGTAGAGTTACTCCTATCAGCAGGATGTGATCATTTGATCCTTCTGATCTTCTGATAAATTTGACCAAAATGAGAAATGTGTTTCTGGTGTCCTTTTCTGGTGGCATTGGGGGTACTGGGGGTGGGGTACGGTGTGAGGCTTTTTACCCACCTCACTTGCTCCTTGGGTATTGTCACACTTAGGAGCATGCACAAATCGTGCACATAGGCACGCAAACTCATGCACACAAAGCCTGTAGAATGGTTTGGGACTCTAATAGGCCTTCCTTTGGGGGGCACTTTTAATTGTTTGGTCATCGTCTCCATGCTCAGTGTGTCACAGTCAATAAAGCCACATTAGAGGAGACAAGAGGTGAGGGGTGAGGGGGCCGACACAGGGGGGTTAGGACCTCAGCGTGGAGAGAATATAAAGTGACTAAACCCTCCCTGAGTGGCATTCTCCTGTTATCAGGGCTCTGCGGAGGACGGGCTGTCACTGTGGCCCATTGTGAGGCCAATGACTCATTCTTGCTTGACGAACAACTTTAAAAAAGTCCCAGGGATTTCAAAAAGTGGGGACAAATGTCTTGGATCTGCTTCAGCGGATGTGTATGTGTGCATTTGCATGCATGCACTCGAATTTGAAATTTAAATCTGCTAAAGTGTGACCAAAGTTTGGTCAAACATCACATAATTTTTGATCAGATATCAATTTTCTCTTGCAAGCCGTGTCATTTTGGTAACCTTTGCTAGCGCATAAAAAACCCGAAATAACAGAGCCTTTCAGGCAGAAAATAAACCAAGCAGCGGTTTAATTTAGCTCATATGTTGCTGCAAAGGGCTTTTACACGCATGGCCGGAGCGCTTTATTTGATGTAACCTGCTTTAAAGCCGCTGTCAGTGATAGCCATAACATGTCACCAGAACCTGGGAAGTGTGCGATGGTGACTGCGATAACCTTGGCGCGTTCGCTGAGCCTCAGAGATCCCAGGTCTTAACTGTCACTCTCTGCATCTGCAGACCACCAACCTAGTCCCGCTGACCTCCCTGTGACCTGCTCCACCTAACTGTCATGAACCCTGCTCACCACTCACCCACCTATCTGAGTCAGGCCTGTCCATTGTTCTACTGCACATGTCATGCTTTTAGTTTTATGTCCATTCATATTTTTGTAATTGTTAATTTCTTAACATCTGATTGAATTTTGTGTGGTGACTGAGACCAGGTGTATATGTGTAGCTGATCACTCGCATATGAAGTCAAATGACTTGCAGATGATCATAATTTTACAACTACAAAAAGAAGCATCACATCATCTATTTACCTAACAGGCAATGATGTCACACACTGATGTTCGCTGGAGCTGAAATGAAGGCTACAGACTGGCTTCAGACATGAACATAGGCTTTATTTAATCCCACACTGGGGGAATTCACTTGGTGCAGGAGCAGGGAGACAAACTGAATCAGCGATATATTAGAAAAAAACACTAGAAAAAATAAACAAGACAAAGGGTGTACAAAAAAATGACAAAATACTATAAGCTAAAGGAGGTGGCTGGGGAGTAGGAGGTAAGGTTTCTCTCTGCAGACTGCTGTTTCTGTGACCCATAGATGGTTTGGGAAAAAATGTTGTTTTGTTTTTTGTTTTGAATCTAGATTTCATTTGTTTAGCTTGTTTAAGCATATTCCCTCAGCCGGCTGAGAAACTACACCTCATCAACGTATCCTGGGAGGTTTCCAGGAGGCATCCAACTCAGATGCTGGATTACCTTGTCTGGCTCCTTTTAGTGTTGAGGACCAATGGCTTTACTTTTTTGTGAGCTTGCCTTCAATCAAAATTGAGATGTTTATGTAAAAGTAGGGATTTGGGATATTCCAACTACTTTGGAAGCCAGATGGGGCCACCGTTTCCAACAGCTAATACATTTCTGCACATTCTTAGATTATTTAGGTTTTCTTCTGTGAATAACTTACGCACTGAGACTGATGGTTTTAATTCAATTCACTTCACTTCAACTCAATTCAATTCGATTTTATTTATACAGCTCCAAATCACAACAAAAGTTGCCTCAAGTCGCTTTTTATAGCGTAAGGTAGACCCTACAATAATACATTCAGAGAAAAAAACCTCAACAATCATATGACCCCTATGAGCAAGCACTTTGGTGACAGTGGGAAGGAAAAATTCCCTTTTACAGTTTTTTCTGAATGCTTAAACCCTAACTGTGATTCCTGTAGCACAATCTCTAAAACTATTCAGACTTATAGCAAAACCACTCACTGAGTTTGCAAAACTAAAAGCACAAAAACTGCTTTGCACTCAGTTTGCAATTTTGTAACACACACTTTGCAAAACTGTAGGCACAATTCACTGCACAACACTCAATTACCAAATTTCCAACACACTCCTAGCAAAAGTATACACATGTATGGCTATCATTAACACTAATTTGCCAACTGTCTGGCACACTTTCACATGTGAAAACTTTTTTAGATAATTAGTTCACTTTGCAATCAGCCTAAGCACTACAATACAGGTAAGCTGTGTGTGCGGAGTACAATGGAGGGAGCAGAAAGAGTGAGAAGTAGAGGAGGCCAAGGAAGAGGACGTGGAGGTGAAGAAGTAGGATGAAGAGGACGACAAGGACAAGGAGGAGCAAGAGGAAGACGAGGAGGGGGGAGAGGAAGGGTAGGAAGAGTAAGAAATAGAATTGCTGATGACATCAGAGCTACAATAGTGGACCATGTAATCAACCGTGGAATGACCCTGAGGGTAGCTGGCCAACGGGTCCAGCCTAACTCGAGCCGCTACACTGTAGCAAGCATCATAAGGACATCTTGAAATGAGAATCGTTGAGTACAGTCACTTCGCACAAAGATTTGTAGCACTGCCGTATGCCAATGAGAAACACACCAATACCATTGATGTAAAAATACTGAAATTGTTACTTTACAGAATTGCTAGATGACCAGATGCTGGGGCAGAGGAAGCATGTTCACTGCAGACCAAGTAACCCATATAGTCAATATGGCGATTGCAAATAATCCTATACTTGGAAATAAACACTTGTGTTTGTTTTGATGTGTTTGAATAAACACCAGGGGCCCGTTCTTCGTACCTCGCTAAGTAAGTTAGCCGGATTTGACTGTTGACGATTTCGCGTGATCCTGGATCGTTCGGTTCTTCGAAGCCCATCCGGGACTTGCTGTCATAGCAACAGAGCCGTAAGCGTAAACCTGCTCGGGAGCAGGTTTACTTTATGTAAACAGGATTAGATCGCGGCCACTCAGGTATTTCCGCTTCATGTATACGAAAGCAACAGCGATATTTTACCACTGTTGTACCATAAATAAATAACATCAATGTAACTAAAGATAATGCAGCACTTGATCCTTTTATTGATGTCACACAGATACATACAGGTCATTTCCTAAAAAAGGGAAATGTACTATTAACATTCTATTACATGTATGTGATTATTACAGATGTAATTCAGATTTCAGAGTAGTAATTGCAATTTACTTCGTGTAATCAAGATGAGAGACCACGGCTATAAAAGCGAAGGTGGATTTGGGAAGTCTGTCGCAGCCATGTCCTGTCCGTTTACGCGAGCCACCCATTGCGGAAGGTGCAAGATTGATAAGGAGAGTCCTCAGAATCCAGCGTATATTGCGGGACAGACAGGATCCTTTAGCTCAGCGCGACAGTGTGCTCATAGAGAGATATCGATTTTCCCGTGAGGGTATTATTTACTTAACCAACTTGTTGACGAGGGGGTGCAGGACCACCACCTGTCTTTTTTTGCGCTGCCCCTTTTCTTGGTTGCTGTTATAAACAAACAAACAGATTATTTCAGGGTCTCTGTCCAAGAGACGAAAAGCAATATAAGTGATCAATATTACCATTCTGTAGAATATTCTTATATTTCACTTTTACTTGTTCCCATGTTCTAGTGGGTCCTGTTGTGGCTCTAATGTGAAAGGGGATATAATATAACATAATGTAATATAATATAATGTAATATAATATTGGATAATATAGTGTGATATGATAAATCTACCCTACCACCTACTGGTGTTGGCCAGAGGGGCCGATGGCGCGATATGGCAGCCTGGCTTCTGTCAGTCTGCCCCAGGGCAGCTGTGACAGCTACCAGTGTGTGAATGTGAGAGTGACTGAATAGTGGAATTGTAAAACGCTTTGGGTGCCTTGAAGAGCGCTATATAGATCCACTCCATTATTATTGTTATTATTACAGTTTTTTACAGTCGCTAACAAGCGCCTACCCATACTTCAGATACTTTTTCTAAACTCTTAACACAGACCCACACCTACAAAACACAATTGGCCAAATGGATAATAACCTTCCCAAAAATACACTTTGTTAAATATATACTAACTCCTCATTTCAAAATTAGAACACATCTTTCTCTGCACACACTAACTGTACAAAAACACTATAAATCTGACTCAAAATGAAATTAGTCTGTCAAAGAATAACACTTGTTTTCACTTCACAAGGTACATGCAGTCAATCAAAGTACACCAGGTTTCAAAATACTGGCTATTATTGACATTACAAAAACTGCATAGACTTTTATGTTTCAGTGTCACAGGTATTTGCATGCGAAACATGCAATCCACCATATTGACACCAGAAATGTCTTGGTTGGTAACTGTATGTCCACATGTACAGTAATGTTCACATTCAAAAGCATTCCAGTAAAAAGCAAACAAGTTTTTGTTTCTTTACTGTTTACCACAGGAGGTACAGTAGAAACACGGTATGATAGGACAGAGAAAGTTTTACAGTATTGCTTACAGTGAACAAAATATCCATGAAACACACAAGAGCATTCTGAACAAAAAAACAACAGCAAAAAGCCAAGATAAAAAGGGGGGGAGGGGGGCTAAAAAAAGGCAAAAAAGTTGCATCTAATCTCTGCGATCTTCAGGGTTAGGCCACATGTTTTCATCAACATCACATCTGATGTCAGCCAAGTCGATGCACCTGGGATAAAACCGCCTGGTATGTCGGATCCACCCTTGGCAATCGTCAACTGTGATGTCCCTGGAGCCAGCATCCATGGCTTCAAGGAGGGACATCTGGTCATGTGGCTGATGGTCATAAACCTTCCACCTCCATGCAGAAAAGAACTCCTCTATGGGGTTGAGGAAAGGTGAATAGGGTGGAAGGAAGAGACTCACCAGTCTTGGGTGGACTTCAAACCATGTTGTTATTGCTTGCGAGTGATGGAAAGCCACATTGTCCCAGGTAATTACAAAGGTCCTCATGTTTTCACCCTCCTGACCCTGCTCTGGAACCAGGCGCTGGTGGAGATCATTGAGAAAGGCAAGCAAGCACTCTGTATTATAGGGTCCAACCTGACATTTGTGAAGGAGTAATCCTGCATTTGCAATTGCTGCACACATGGTAATGTTTGCCCCTCTCTGTCCTGGCACATCAACTGTGGCCCTTTTTCCAATTACATTCCGTCCACGTCGACGCCTTTTGGCCAGATTGAATCCTGCCTCATCGATGTATATGAATTCATGAGGGGCCTGGTTGGCCTCCAATTCCATAACTCTCTGAAACAAAGTTTATGTAAGTCATGTTAGTACTGTATACCATACTGTACTGTAACCTAGTATTGTGTAGGTTACCTACTTGCAAAGTGCAAAGCTTATAGAACTGGACATTGGATTGAATATACACTGTACCTGGACATATTGTCGTCGTAGCTCCTTGACCCTCTCACTGTTCCTCTCAAAGGGAACAGTGTAGAGCTGCTTCATCCGCACTCTATGTTTGGACAATGTCCGCGAAATGGTTGTGAGGCTGATTCTATCGATATTGTCGAATATCTCATGGTCCGCCACAATTCTGGTTTGTATTTCACGCAGTTTTATTGCATTATTTGCAGTAACCATTTCCACAATGGCAAGCTCCTGATCATTACTGAGGATCTTTCCTCTTCCCCCAGAGGGTGGAAGACGTTGCATTCTTTAGAAAGACAGACAATTCAACATATGCATTACTGTATGACCATATTGACATGTCAAGTGAGAATAGGAACAATCCATGTAAAATGCAATACTTACCTGTTGGTTTGTTGAAAGGTGCGTATAATGGAGGCAACCGTTGACCGCCTCAAATTGGGCTGCACTCTTTCACCAGCCTCTCTTAGTGAAAGACCATGGTTGATTACATGGTCAATGATAGTGGCACGGATTTCATCACTGACTACTGTTCTTGCAGCCCTTGGAATGCCACCACCACGCATTCTTACACCTATACCTTGCCCTCTCCTTGGGCCTGCTCTTCTCTCTGGGCCCCTTGCTCTTACTCCTCCTCGACCAGACATTACAGTGTTTGTCTTTTTTTTGTTTCCAAAAACATCACTCCTCAAGGTCTTGCCTTATGAACCCCACTGAGTCTAAGCCAGAATGGAAGAAGGTGTGGTTGGCCCAATTTACCCAACATAAATCAGCTGTGTGTCAATTATTCAATTGTTTGTTTGTTTACAGCTGAGATATATTTTTGATATTGATATTGTTTTTGTACTGATATCATTGCAGGGGCAGAGGTTTTTATACTGTATCTACGGTTTGGAATATTGTTTTTGCTATTGTGGGATGTTGTGTGTTAACATTCGTAGATACTACAAGAACAGTCCATAGTTTTGTTGGGAGGTATAACTTGTCTGTTAAGAAAATGTAAGCATTGTGGAAATGTGTTCACTGACTGCATATTGGGTGAACACGACATGAAATGTGTGAATGGTATGGCCACAACAGACCGATCCTGTGCTAATTGTGTTTAGAGTTTTGCAAATGTGACAACTGTTTGGACAAATGCTTGTTAGCGACTGTAAAAAACTGTAAATTACTTACGAGTTTAATTTGTCAGCAACTTTCTGCCAGCCCTCTCTCCTTGCTTTTGCAGCCTTTGCAGTGTTCTCTTGCGTTTTAATTAGACTCTGAAACTCCTAAAATCCCTCACTCAAGAGTTCTGGCTCTGCTGCCGAAGAATACCGAGCGCGCTCCTTCGACATTTTCGCCGACCAATCAAAGGGTTGCCGATCAATGTTTCTACTATCGATGCGTAGCCCCTGTTGGGCCACCCAGTGATCTCACATTACTTCATCCAGCTATACTAATCGTCAACAACAGGTGTGTTCGGAGAACCGGAATAGCGAGCTCAGAGTTAGCGCGATGATTTGATCTTGGATGTGTCATTTGATCTTGGATGTAGTAAGCGACGTACGAAGAACGGGCCCCAGTACTTGAAGTTTGGATCCCTCTATGCTTATGGATCTATGACAGAAGTATGAGCTCAAACTGACATAGCCTACCTTGTGCACAGAGAAAGCAAAAGCCAGATGTGTTTTGTATTCATACCATCAGTGTGCAGTTGGCGCATTGTGTGCTTAGTAGATGATGGCTTGTGTGTACTGTTTGATACGGAAACACCATTTTTACGAAGGTGTGAAGAGTTAATCTAGCTGTGTTTGCTTTTGCAAGAGAACTACAATGTTTTGATTATTGGGTGACAGGTTTTCTTATTTGTGTGAAGAGTTTTGCAAAATTAGCCAATAGTTACAAAAAATGTGCTTAAGCAATCAGAAAAAACTGTAACAGGAAGAAACCTCCAGCAGTACCAGGCTCAGGGAGGGGCGGGGCCATCCGCTGTGACCGGTTGGGGTGGGAGAAGGAAGACAGGATGAAAGACAAACGTAGTTTAAAGTAGATTCCACCAAGTTTTGTTGGAAAGACTCCATGACAACAGTTAATCATCACTGATATTAAATATTCATTATGGTTAACTTCTTAATTGAAAGTTAATCATTTGCTTTATTTGATTATTACCATTAAATATTATCCCAGCATGTGCTTGAAACAGTCTAATCTTCACACTTTACCACATACTTTCCACAGAACAAGACAGATGAAGGTGAGCCATGATGTTTACACAAATACTGTATATTGAATTGCACACATGTTCCATTATCAGTAAAAAGAAGATACTTAGCATATCAGGTTTTGCGTTAACACTACAAAATGTATGTTCTTTTCACGTCATCTCTTTATTCAGGTTCAGGTTTTTTGTGAACCTTTGTACACACAGATTTCATTGTTGTGAGTTTTTATTGTTAGTCAGTGATTAATAATAATTTAAATTGTAGCTTCTTGCCTATTGCCACCAGGAGGCCCTGCCTGAGAACTGAATAAGCTAAACGCAGAGCAGATTATTGAATTTCATTAGTGCTCCTCCCTGGTCTGTGTCTAAGGACAAGTCTCTGTAGGACACATAACTCAGAAGTGGTTCTTGGACAAACTGTTCACTCCATATAAATCCTGCTCATTTTATGAGCCCCTGGTTTTCTAAAGCTGCCCCTTCTGTCTCTCTTTTTCACACACGCACTCAGACAGACAGACACACACACATACATGCACGCACGCACACACATTTTCACTCGAGAATAAAGCTGCATTTACGTGCTTTGTGTCACAAATGTATCTTATGTTTTTAAAAACGAACAAAAGTGACTCATTGCACACACCTGGGTTTTCTTTTAATTACTGTAAGTGTCCATCCATCCATTCGCTTCCGCTTATCCTTTTTCAGGGTTGCGGGGGGCGCTGGAGCCTATCCCAGCTGTCATAGGGCGAGAGGCGGGGTACACCCTGTTCAGGTCGCCAGTCCATCGCAGGGCCTTACTGTAAGTGTACCTCAGTTATTTCATTTGCAAACTCTCATTTGAGTCTTCCAGCAGCGTTCAGCCCTCAACATCTGAAGTGAACTGTTTTGCACCATGGTTGAAAGTTAGAAGCCGTAATCTCAGTTTGGGTCCTTGTCTTGTGTGGCCCTCAGTTTCAAGACTAATTTATGATCCTGTTTAGAGAAACAGTGCCCGGGCTCTTGAAGGCTGAATTTCTGGCCCCAGCGCTGCTACAGTATTTCACGATTATCAGGCTATCCCTGGCGGTATCATAAAACACCTCATATTACCACACTTCCCTGTCTGTCTCTGCCTCAGCCTTTTTTACACCCTCTCTGTGGTGGGTCACAATTTAAGGCAGCTAGGAGGAGGTCATATTTTCTTCCAAAACCCAAAATTGGTGCAAGATTGTTGGATGCACTGGTCATTAAAACAGGGTGTTGGCCATATTCTCTGCTGTCATTGTTTGTGTATTCTGTGACAATAGTTCAGATTGGAGGCATTTTTTTACTGACAGTAATGTTAATGCAGAGAGGAGGAAATCGCAAAGGGACTGCTCACAACAGTCTTTCTCGACGACGTGTTTTACTAGCAGGTCTTTCAGTAAAGCGTATAATACTGGTGTTGATTTTAGCTGGCTGTAGACGAACTGCAGTTAGCCCAGTCAATGGCACCGTTCAAGGCCTCTCCATCATTCTCTGAGAGCAGAGCTGCAACTAGCTCGTAAAGCTGCCCATAAACTGACACTAACAGAGCGGCGCAGCCCAGATACATAAAAGCATTCAAAGCTACACAAAAATGCATTAACTGCATTATATAGACAACAATTTAGCGTGCCAGTGGTTCTTTGCACCTGAATAGGACCGTCATAGTGCACGTGATTAAAGAGGGTTTAAACTGATATATGTTTCGACCTGACTGCATTAAAACTTTATATCAAATTGCCTTCTTAAAGTTTGAACTTAATGACATCGCTTTAAAAGATGACCCATGAATCACCCAAAAGTAGTTTAACTGAGTGAAGTGCCAGAGAAAGAGTGAGTAGAGGGCTGAATTATAACATTAAGTTTAAAACCTCTTTTGTAAAATGAAATATTATAATCTTGCAGAGTGCAGAGAGATTGACCTGTCAAGCCTGCACTGTATTAGCCCAAATAATGGCCCATTCTCAATTAGTTAATCCTGCTATTATCTGAAATAGGAATAACTCTGTGCTAGGTTGGGAATCTGATTTGTGTCTTTGCTTACAGTTTGAATTGTGACAAGCTGAGAAGAGAAAGCAGAAAGACTCTGATCTATTATGCCGATGTCACTTGGGCAAACATTCCCATCGGAACGTCACAGCTAAAAGAGGTCTTTAGGTGCAGATTCCCACCAGAATGGCACACAAACCCAGCCAGGAAAGCCAAAGGCAGGTCTAAAGAGAAACGACCTCATTTAACTGGAAAATTGTTAAATTGAGAAATCTATGAAGCCCAAAGATAGCAATCAAATGGAGCAACAAATGAAGGAGACAAAAGGGGTCAAAGGTTTTTGTTTTTTGCTGTGAATGGAAGCACAGTGACTGAGGAACGAAGACAGAGCAGCATTTAAGGGCCCACAAAGCTGTGCATTTAAATAAACACGGTTACGTCGTTCTCCTTTGGGCCTAATGAAGTCCATCAAAGAACATGGTAATGCCTCACTGAATGGACGCAAGGACTCCCAAACCCCTGCCTTTTCACTTCGTGCGAAAGAATGTGACATAATAAACACAACACCCTCGCGCCATGAGAAACGGACATAAACGCAGCTTTAAACATTTTTTGCCCTGGTTACAACTTTAAATCATTACTTGGGTTGGCATGTGGGCCATTTTGCAGCACCCAGATGTCACTATTTGTTGGAAGTTAATAAGTAATGTTGTGCCCTCAAGTAGTAAAACCAATAACGCAGGAATCAATGATTATTGTTGCAGGGCAAGGGCACTTCCAACAGCAGTGGAAAATATGACAGCTGTGTTGTAGCCAATAAAGTTGTATCTTTTTGGCTTCGAGGATATTTACTGTGTACTGTCTGAGTGGCTCTTAATAAGATTTCATTGTATCATAACAGAACATGAAGTATACACTGAATTGAACTATATGAACATCTATTAAATTAGTTTTTTGGCCATATGGGGTCTGTTAGAAAAATGGTATCAGATCACTGACAAATTGTCACCTGAGCATTGGCTTGTCTTTGGAGTCATGTGACTGGCCATCTAGTGGCAAATGTAAGTCCAATATTTACTTTTCTTTAGCTTTGTCTTCCCCTTTACCACAACAGGGAAACAGCTAGCTCTTAATCTGCTAAATGCTCCATTGTACCTGGTAGCTAAGTTTTTCTGCCAGCTGTTTGGTTAGTGTGTGTGTGTGTGTGTGTGTGTGTGTGTGTGTGTGTGTGTGTGTGTGTGTGTGTGTGTGTGTGTGTGTGTGTGTGTGTGTGTGTGTGTGTGTGTGTGTGTTTCTTTGTGTTTTATCTTATGTTATCTTGTGCCACTAAGAAATGAGATTAACGGTTTAGTGAGCTATGTTGAGCTTAAAATCAGAGTTTTCTGTGTCGCAAAAGTGGCTGATTTTTCACCTGGCTAAATCACCATGGTAACTTGTGATCTCAGCACAACCTGTTTGAGAGCAGAGTTTTGGTTTAAGGTCGGCTCAAAACCCCACATTTTCAGGGATTGTTTTATTGATATAAAATTTTAAAGAGTTGGGAGTTTGCCTTGTAATCGGAAGGTTGCCGGTTCGAGCACCAGCTCCGACAGTCTCGGTCGTTGTGTCCTTGGGCAAGACACTTCACCCGTTGCCTACTGGTGGTGGTCAGAGGGCCCGGTGGCGCCAGTGTCCGGCAGCCTCGCCTCTGTCAGTGCGCCCCAGGGTGGCTGTGGCTATGACGTAGCTAGCCATCACCAGTGTGTGAATGTGTGGACGACTGGTTGTGTAAAGTGCTTTGGGGTCCTTAGGGACTAGTAAAGCGCTATACAAATACAGGCCATTTACCATTTACCATTTAAAGTGACAGTGATTTTATAATACAATAATTTCCCCCCCCAACTTGTTTTATTTATATATCCAAAAACTGTATCAGAAAGCACAAACAACTGCCTTTGAGACAGCACTTCGCAAAAGTGGGAACAAAAAACTCCCTTTTAACAGGAAGAAACCTCCGGCAGAACCAGCTCAGGGAGAATGATATTAACCAATGATTAAATGGAGAGTTGTGTGTGGTGTGGTGTGATGTGGAACTTGTTAAGCCATACCTTACAAATTGCGTTGCCTTGTCACAGGAATGTACTTGTATTAATTGGGCGATTCAGAAAATGCAGACATGCTCTGATACCTGATTCTAAAATCCTGATATTCCAGCTACTACATCATAAACAAACACGGGGAATTACTGTTCAGTCAATAAAACTACTTTCAGTTTGACCTGCTGGAAAACTAAAGAGCCATCTCCTTTATCACACTGTGGCACAGTAAGTATGTATGTTTATATGTTTCAGTTTAAAGTTTCATATCTTAAACACGTAGTTGTGACCTCAGAAATAAACAGCAGCACATGGACACACAGATTAAGTAATTAACTTGAATTAAAATGTTTGTTTTATCTGCAGCATAATTCTCATCTTATTTGCAACTGTGTTGGATCACCATAACCTGATAACATCTCTGATTAGAGTAGGTGGCTCAGAGACTGAAGCAGAAAGGTTGGCTTAACAGGGAAAGTTGACAAACACTGTCGTGACCTGTTATCTCTAACGCGGAGGTAATGCAAATAAAGCCTCTGGATTTATGAGTGATGGTACTGAACCAAATAAATGAGCCAAAATACACAAAGACAAACTACAAAGTGGAGTCTTATAATTCTCTGTGGCTTTATCTCAATGAGCCATCACTTATTTTTCTTCCATTGTATAATTATTTGTTGTAGAATAGAATAATTATAATAATTAAAACAGAGCTTTAGCACATGAGGAGCATTAAGTCAAGCTCAGCCACAGACTAGTTGATCTCAACACTAGCCCATATCAGAATATTTCAGCTGTTAACCTTGTGTATCCATATGGTAAATGCATGCTGTGCCTGACTAAATCAATATAACGTCTGTTGTCACTGAGATCTTGTTTCATCTGTACGTGGGAGTCCCATAACAGATTATATTGTCCCTAACTCAATTTTAAAAATGAGCAATTCTGGAGCATTATAATTTTTTTTCAATATGAATACAGACAACAAAAGCAACAAATATATAAAAATATAAAGTATAAATATTCGCATTATGCATGTTAGCAAAAGTTACAGATGAAATAATGCATACTGTACCAGCTAGTTGTACGCACTGAGCTGAATATTGTGGATCTTATGTACAGTGTTATAAACCTTTTAAACATAGTTATTTAAAAATCTTAAGTATACGCGACTTCCTTCCATTAGTGCCGAAAAGTCATTGCACTAAAAATGAAACATCACTCGCACTGAAAAACATTTCTTGATCCTACACTCCAATCTGATCCAAAAATCAGGAACAAGCGAAGCTTTTATGAGCCTGAACAGATGTGGGTTTTTTGTGTGTGTGTATTAATTTATCTGTTTATGTGAGCACATGTGTGCACACACACACACACAACTGCACACAGAACATTTTGTTTACGATGTAGGCTCAGAGATTGCAGGACAGTCCAGTCAAGAGACAGGTGTTCTCCGCCAGCCTGGTCCCAGCTGAGCTGCTGCATAGATGCAGCTCTTTCCCTCTGCTAAGCGTTCACATTCCAACTACTTTTAATTTTACAAGAGCCCAGGGACCACTAGACCCACTCTGGCCCTAGATCTATGGTGTCTGGGCCTGGATTCTCTCCTTGGACACAAGCCTTACACACATACATTATCGTGTATAAAAACTGCAGACCATGCCCAGCTAAGGCCAAATTGGGTGGCAGCATATTACTTCTAGTCAGAAATCTGTTCATTTAAAAGTTAGTTTCCATCATGCCTTCATTTGGCTGGCCACTTTAAGGTAAAGGGTAAGGTATTTCACAATGCAGTTTGCAAGTTAGCTAAACATTGCATTTGTTTCAGATAGATGAGAAGGTCCTAACTCTTTGTATGTTAAGTGTCTATGTGCAGACTATGCAGCCATAAACAGGGTGTGGCTAAATGATCACTCTGCAAATGAGTATGTAGCATTTTTCTCTCTTCTTGTGCTTTTTTCTTCTTTCTGCAGACACAGTATCTGATGCCGCGATCCCTCTCTTCCTCTGTATAAATGATTAAAATCCTCATTAGCGTTAGGTGATAGGGCTGCAGTGGAAAAGGTCTTGGAGGTGGGCCCAAGTGGGGACAGGGTTGGAAAAGAAGACAAATAGCAGGGAGGAAAAAACAGAGTAGAAGGGAGGGGTGGAAAAAAGAATGGGTGGCAGGAAGCAAGAGGGCGGGGTGACTAGGACATCGAAACAGCAAAGGGAAAGACATGATGGATGAACTAAACAGATTTGAAATCTAACATGGATGGGAAAAGATGAGGACGCTTCAAATGAGAAGACATCTGGGTTTCATTCAGAAATATAGCATTTCCACAGGAGGATTTGACTATTTGTATCACGTCCAGTGCAAGTATTCAAAAGATTTGTTTGCGGATCTGAAGGAAAAAAGGAGGCTTGACCTGTGCATAAGAGTCTTATTACTAAATCATCTGTAATCCTCTTCTGTTGGGCTTTCGTCATGAGTGCAACTACTCCTTGAAAGGCTCAGATTTAAGAGCTGGCACCTTCTGCACAGGTTCATTCATCATTTAGGGAGGTCCAGTTTGGGTGAACCAACTGAGGTTTATTTGCTTGATGTCTAAAATATCCACAGAATTCACTTCTCTAAATATAACCTTGTAAACTTTGCCTTCTGTGGGTATGACTCCTGCATGAGTGCGTGTCACCTCCAGTAAAATCAAATGTTACAGTACTGTACAGCAATAAATACTGTACAACTCCAGCTTATTCATTTAATCAATGATTTACAGAAAAGTACTTTAAGCCAATGACACAGCTGACTTGCAGAAGCTTGGCTTCTGCCATCACCTGTTATCTTTGGCTCTGATAACATATGGTATTTATATACTTTTGGCCAGAAACACCTGAGTCTTAAACAAGGTTCCAAGTCCCAGGAGAGATAAGATTAAAAAAAAAAAGAAGTAAATGAAGCCAAAAATGACGTCAAACGTTTAAGATATTAAGACCCAGTAGAATGCTACTGAGAATAATCTACATTAGACTGTGTACCTCATCATTCTCGACACATTGTATTGATAAATTTGTGAAAACTGAGACTCTTTGTCATGGTATGAGGATCGAGACCCAAAATTAAAGGTGCAGAGGTAGAGGGAGGTTTAACTGTGGGGGATCCCTTTAATAAGCTGATATGTAATAATATATATAGTAGGTGATTAGGGGAAATGGAGACACATGGGAACACAGCAGGAGCAAATCATAGATAGCGAGCCAAGGGACGTAACACTCAAAACAATACACACTAAGAGACTATCACAATAAAATAGGAAACACAACTAATACTAAAACAGCCACTAAATCATACAGACTTGACAGGGAGACAGCAGATACATATAGGGACAAACACAAAGACCACACAGCTACAAGGGTCTGACTGGGGGAACAGAGATCATGAAAGATAATAAGCAAATATTGAGAGCCTAACAAAACATACAAGATTTCCAAAACTGATGGGAACAGAAAACCCAAATACTTATAAAGAAGTTACAAACACCAAGCCATGGGCCCACAACCAAGGGATCCTAACACCCTTGGTCCCTATGATCATATACATTGGATCCATTATAATGTAGGAGGGCATTCTGCTCATGGCAAAAGATACTAATATATGTAATAGACACACCAGTCCACCGTGTCTATTTCACGCTTTTCCTCTCCCAATCGTCAAACAGACACACGTGTAGAATTTGCAGTAATCTGCATTAACAGCAGAGGGAGATATTTTATTTCAAGCCAACATGAACATAATCACTGGAAAGTGTTTAAAGCGACATTATTAACACATGTATGTATTATTGTAGGGTCTACCTTACAATATAAAGCACCTTGAGGCGGCTGTTGTTGCGATTTGGTGCTGTATAAATAAAATTGAATTGAATTTACATACACGTAAATACATATGAGCCACCTAGCTTAATCGTTTCTGGAGATTAAGGACCCTGGAATGTACTTCATGCATGTTTTGCTCACTACTCACTTCGTGGCTTGGATATGTTATCTCCCCCCACTGGTAATGCAATTTCTGCATGCAGTAATGCAACTTCTGAATGCGTGTCCATTTTGCTCTTTTGAGACGAAAAGCGTGAAATGGATACAGTGGACCGGCGTGTCTATTGCACATTTTGCCATCGTATCGGGTTGTTCTGCTGGGATAATTTTGGTCAGATGGTCCCTTTTTATGTGCAAGAGCTGTGTAAATCAATACAAAGTGCTGTCCCATTATAAGACACTGATGGGAGTGGTGCCTTCAAGGGTGTCAGTGTCCCCATCCACAGGGGGGTCATTAAGTAGTTTGACGAGTACGAAAATAGTGTCAACATTATGGCCTCCACACTCATCAGGTCTCAATTCATGAACATCTGTGGAAGATTTTGGCCTGACAGATAAAGTCAGTCCAGTTCTAAAAACTTGTCAAATCAATGCCAAGACGGTCTGTTCTGGTAGCACACAATGGCCCAAAGTTTTACTATAATGTGTTTTTCTCGTGTTTCTTTTAATCTTTCACCCAACTTTAGCTTTAGGTATACTAATAATGACTTTATGGAGCAATTCATGTCCATTCTACTGAAATATCTCAAACTTGTTGGATTGTGTCATGGCTGCAGTGGCAGATGTGTGGTGTGTGTGAGAGAGGACCCAAACGCTGGCACTGGCTTGGATGCGAGCGAGCTTTATTTAAACGTTGGTAGCACAAACAGAAACTCGGCAAGCAAAAACAGAACCTGAAGATAACCTAAACTGGGAATGACTAACAAAACAAACCTGAACTGGCAACTCTGGGAGAAAACACAGGGCAGAAAGACAGACAGACTAGCGACGAACACGAGAGAACACACACTATAAATACACAGATGGGAACGATGAAACGACACACAGGAGGGAGGCACAGCTGATTCTGATTGACAAGACGAGACAGGGGAAATGCAAACTGAACACACTGGCATAGGACACATCCTTCACAATAAAACAGGAAACACAGAACACAAGGACGCCACATAACAAACCCTAAAACTAGAACTCAAGAAACACTAAAAAAAAACTAAGGAACTTGACACCATGAGAAGAAACCAAAAACCAAAAGTACAAAACTCAAAAAACACTGGGTCACCGACCCAGGACCATAACAGATTGCCATTAACAGACGTTCATGGTTCCTGTTTGGCGTTTACACAATAAGGATGATATTTTCATTTTCGTGTGCAAATATTCATGCTTACATCAGGATGACCTTTGATATCTTTAGCAATCCCTTTCACCTAGTTCCATTATCAAGGTACAAGGTGCCAGCTTGACAGATATCTTTCAAGACACCGTTTTTTTTTTTTTTTTTGTTGTTGTTGTTTTTAAATTTCCAACATGTTGAAGGACAAAAACCTTCATGAGTTCTTTGCAGTTTCTTTTTGAACTTGTTTTTGACTTTTGTGATGCTGTTTTGTTGCAGTAAAACTGTGTAGTTAGGTTTAGGGATAAATTAAATTAAAAAAGCCAACTTCTCCAATCTGCAGTGAGGTTCTTGAAAGTTTCATTGGCTACAACAGTCGATTTTGCAGATGCACAGCTGCCAAGAAAGACTTTATATAGAATTCTCTCGCCCCAAGCAGTCACAGCAGATGGCTCTGCCCCTCCCTGAGCCTGGTTCTGCCAGAGGTTTCTTCCTGTTAAAAGAGTTTTTCATTCCCACTGTCGCCAAAGTGCTTGATCATAGGGGGTCATATGATTGTTCATTTTTTTCTCTGTATGTATTATTGTAGGGTTTACCTTACAATATAAAGCACCATGAGGCGACTGTTGTTGTGATTTGGTGCTATATAAATAAATTGAATTGAACTGAATTGAACTGAACTGAAATGAAGTTAACAGAGCACTATGTCATAGTATTTACTGGAGGAAAGAGCAAAGGTCAAACAAAGCAACTAGATTATTTTCTGTAAGATAAAAAATATATATCAACCCTCTTTCTCAGCACTCTCTTAATTGATAAGCTGATACTGATAATACACCCTGTATGAGGTATGACTCAGCTGTGACAGATATGAACATCCATAAGACAGTTAACTACTGTAATATCATTATGTAAGGCTAAAAACACACATTGAACATATCTTGAGTGGGGACATCTCAGTGTAGAGGTCACACCTCTCCCTCCATGCTTCTTACAGCAGAGTCCCTGACCTTGATACAGGGCAGGAATGTCTCGTTTGAGTTTTAACCCTCAGCTTCCAATTTCACAAAAATACCTTTTATGTGTAGTAGGCGTTGGTTATTCCTGTCTGTGCACAGTTACTCGTGGTGGTGTCGCACATTTTTGTTCCAAAGAAGTAATGGTAATGTGCTGCATGTGCAGCAAAGCTAATGACAGAAAGAGAGTCAAAAGGAGTTAACGTCATCTCAAATGTGCAGAGTGAGCAATTTCTCATCTCTTTATTTTTTGACAAAGAAAAGCAATTAAGAAGTGAGGATGCTTATGCTTCTACAGACCTTTGACAACCTTAGCATGGCACCATAAAAAAGGACAAATTATGCTGGGATGAAAGAGGACAAGCAATAAATGTGAAGTTCAGCTATAGCATGTAGCAATTTTAGATCCATCTATGGAGCTACTACAATGTAAATTAACTTTTCTGTCAGGCCTTATATGGAAACACATGCATAACATATTGCAATCCAGCACAATGTCAATCCAGTAAAACATACTTGTGCATCTTACCACATGACTATGCTTTCTCAGGACCAGCCTAGCATTTTAACACACTTTCTACCCTTTAGCATAATCTTGTGACATGCAGGTTGGTCGAGCTGGGTTCAGTAGGGGTCCTTTAACATCTAAAATAAACTCAATGAGTCTAGAGGCAAATGTTAAGTCTGTTCGAGTAGATTTAGGGTCTAAGCCTAAATACATACCCTCAATACCAAAATCTAAAAATCAACAGAAAAGCCTTAGTTAAACAATAAAATATGAGCCATCTACACTGCAAAGCCTCTGTGTGGATAAATACAACCACAGACAGTCATGGATGAGTAACCTGTGACATACCTGGGTTTGATTTAAAGATTTGTCCTGCTTTAACTGTTTTGCTTTAAGTGTGTTTTGCTTTAAGTGTGTTTTGAGTGTGCAACACTGACCTTGTATCTCTACAAAGGAGGTATTCATGCCATAGACTGTATATAAAAGATGGACAGAGGGCTCATCATTAAATCTACTAATTTGTGAAGATGTTGTAATGTTGTAAAAGCATGTGCGGTCTTTCAGGCCGATCTGGTCGACCCCAAAGATCGATCTGGCGACGAAGATTCGCCTGCTCAACTCCATCATTATACCTACCGCGATCTACGCTTCTGAGACGTGGAAAACATCAGCCAGAATCACCAGAAGACTCAATGTGGCCCAGCAGCGATGGCTAAGACAGATCCTGGGGGTCTCCTACCGGGACCATGTCACCAACGAAGAAGTACACCGTCGAACTGCCACCCGTCCCCTCCAGGACATTGTGTCTGAGCGGCGTGTGCGCTTTGGACACACCGCTACTACTGCTGCTGCTACTACTGCACATTCACCCAATGTATATACTATATATATATATGTGTGTATACTATATATATATATATATATACATATACATATATATATATATATATATATATATATATATATATATAGTATATGTATATGTTGCACATGTCGAGGAGCGTGTCAGGCTACATTTCACTGTGTGTTATACTTGTATAACTATGCATGCGACAAATAAAAAGCCTTGAACCTTGAACCTTGGAGGTCATGTTCTACGTCAACCCCCACAGCGACTGCCCAAGATCGCCATCACATGGAACCCACCCCATGGAAAACGCAAACCTGGCTGCCCCCGTACAACATGGCGGAGGACATTCATCGATAACTTGCGTGCCATAGACATTGCATGGGATGAGGCCGAAGCAGCCGCAGCCGATCGAGTATGTTGGTTGACTAGGAACTGCATCTGACAGCAAGATGTGGAGAGTGTGGACTTCTTGGACTTAGCAACAGGCAATATTATTAAGATAATTCAGTTAAAATACTCCAAACCCACCAACATCATAAACATGATATAGAATTTCTAGTTTCTATTACTTGAATTAGCGATGGTGACCTGAAGATGGCATTTACAGCCATGTCAGTATGTGACACTGAAATAAAGTGGCAATGCCCCTAACTTTAATCTTTAATAAAGCTTAAAAGGGTGAATAATAACAAACTCATCCCCTGTATACTTAGTATGAGGGCCAATTAGTTAGAGTGACCAAATGCACTTTTTGTAGCAGGCTGTAAATACATTTATTGTTGATGTTAGCTTTAGCAATACTGCTAGGTGTTCAGTGCCCAAACCGCAATCACTGTAGTTTATCATAGAAAATACAGAAAAATAGACTTAAAGAGTGAAAGCTATGCCTAAGGTCACAATGGAATTGGCAGTGTAGGTGATGAAATATCTGCGGGTAAAAAGCAGCAAGCTGCTGGTTCACCACTGACCCCTGTTTGAACAGCTGCCTCAGCTATTGTCCCACAAACAGCAATAATAATGAGCCCAGAGGAATCTCACACACACCCTCACCTCTGATTATACACAGAAAAAAAGAGAAAAGAAAGTAGTTAGAGAAAAAAAAGGTCTCATCTCAGCACAAAGATGTAGTGAAACAGCAGAAAGAGGACCCAAATCCAGGACTCCAGATGAAACCATAATAATAGAAAAATAATGTTTAATTTGGGTTTAAGGTTCAAAACTAAGAGAGAAAACTCTAAAGTAGCAAAAGTCCAAAAAGAAGCACAGACATATTAAACAACGGGACAATAAATAGGAGCTTAGACAAAGACTGAAGGAAGATAAAGGGTATAAATACACAAAGTGACCAAAACACACCTGAACATAATCAAGTTAATGAGACAGGAAACAAAACTAAAGACAAACCACAAGGGACACATTACTGTGAAATAGATCATGAAGCAATTCATAAATATGGAGGTTGGACACATAGCTACATACACATAACAACAAAATTAAAGAAGAAATCATAAAAAATAAAAGCATGAAAATAGCTGACATGCTGTGTTCAGAAACTCCCAGAACACAAAAACCCTAGGATCATGGCCCAAGGTGGAAAAGTTCATTCTAGGAGTCATCCAAAATCGAGGCTGTATCCCAAAAAACAATCCTTGCAATTACATTTCAGTGATTCCTATTAGGACACGCCCGTGTGTACCTGTTTTTGTGTCAGTTAAACTAAAAATATCTAGTTTAAGCATATTTTTTTGTGGTGCATATCGCTTTAAGCTCAGCGACAATCACAGCATCGGTCATGGATAGCAGAGTACAGCTTTTAATCCCTAAAAAGTGAGAAAATGAGCAGTTAGCTCGCTCCTGATTATAACCTCATTGCCTGAGGTTTTCACCTTTCCTGACTCCCTCCAGGGCTTCTTGGACTCCTGTCAAACTTCATAAACAGAATCCAAAGTTCTTTCCAGAGGTCTCTCCAAACTCCAGCTCATCCATCACCGTGATCTCTATTATGGAGCGAGCTCCCTGCTGTGGTCAAGGACCGTGATAACAAGGCAGCCTAGAAACAGATGTGTTTAAAGGTGAACCAAGTGCGTGCTGATAATGGAAAAGGTGAGCAAACACCTTTATTCATTAGCAAGGTTTTCAAGAGAAGAAAAGAAAAGGCATGGCGATCCCTGATCACAATGAACACTGTGTACTCCTCCTGAACTTATATTACAAACAGTCTCCCTTCTGCTACTCCAGATCTGATTTGTAACGCATACAACATTTAATCACAGAGTAATGACCCTTGAATTGTGTGTCATCTTTGGTTTGGCACAGTGTTGTTTTTCAGGCCAGTACACAGTTGGAAATTCCTGGCTTACCTCCTATATCTCTGCTTAATTTATTGGTATCCTTGGAGAATACAGGACATTTTTCACTCCATGTAATGAAGAAAGACTCGTGCTGACACTTTTCAAAAAGTACCTAGAGAGGTCCACCAGGGATAAAACAACCATTCATACTCACGTTGTGTGACTCTTTTGTCTCCCTTGTGTTTTCACTATCACACTTCCCTCTTGCCACCAGGAGGGAAGTGTTACAGTCCCCCCTCTTTTCTTTGCCTGTTTCTATGTTTGACTGTCTCCAGTGAAGGCTTGTTGGACTCTTCCTGCTGTAGGGAGACACTGGGCAGACAGGCGATTGTTTTACTCGAGGTTACAGGAAGGTCAGATACAAAATCAATGAGGAAACTGCTCTGCTGCTCTAAACTCTATATCAGAAACCCCAAATGGGAGGATCATTAACATGACAGATAGAGGGAAGAGGAGAGACGAGAGGAAGAAGAAGGGGAAAGCAGAGCTGTTACTTGTGTGAAATGTGAAACGCACAGGTGTAATGGAAACACAGCGTTTTCTTAAAGACATTTTTGGTGCTAAGCAGAATTTTATCCTTCTAGATTTATTCCGGGTAACAGATTAAACTTAACTGAAGCCGAAAAACCCTTAAACTTTTCAGTGGTAACGTGGTTACCAGTATCTGGAAAAATAAACAGCAGGAGACAAATAATAAAAACATTTTTAATTTGTATTCATGTGGGAATTTTAAAGGAACGGGCTGCAGTTTGTTTTAGAAAATATTATAAGTGGTTCATGCAGAAAGCACTATACAATGCAATAATGCCTAAAGTGTCTTTGTGCCTCCTAGGAAACCTCGGGGGATTGCTTTAATGTTTCCTTTCCTCTCCTCCTCCTTGGAGCAGAGCGGATATTACAAATTGAATGCATATATTGAGTTTATAAAATCCCACACTGAGTATGAGCAGTGAGTTGGCTTTCAAGTTGTTTTGTTCAGTGACGCTGAACCGAAATGTTTTCAGTTGGGTACAAAGCGTTGAAATTTGGATGTGGTTTGACTGGCTCCCAAATAATAAGTGCCTATTACCAAAGGTCAAAAATGACATTTAAATCCGCAGTTAATTTATATGCCTTTAAATCAAAAGTTTGACGTTTTTATATGTATATTTAATCTGGTTCTTGCAGAAAGTTACACAGCCAAATGTTTTTGGCATAAACACTAAACTATAATCCATAGTGTGCCAAAAGAATGTAGCCAAAGAGGTTAACCATAGAGGAAGTCGTATCATTTGTTATTTAATTGTATTTTGCACAAATAAAAGGCCAAATAAGCACAACAAAGAGGTTCAGTGACTTATGTTAGCTCCATACCCACCTGTCTTTAAATTAGCTGCTCCCCTAATGACTCGTAAATGTAATTTTTAATACCTTCTAACAGTTCTGGGTCAAGGAATGTTTTTTAAAGGAATCCTGTGTGAAACAGGGCAAAATGTTTTTGTGTGATTTTCAGAAACTGTAGAAAGGAAGACACTGTCACGATACTCTCAGCATCACAAACTAATCTGAAACCGGAACTATTGTGGGATTCTAGCTGAGCTAAAACAGTAGCACCAACCTAATTACAAACAATTAGAAGTGATAATTAGCCATTTAGACATTGTTTATCTGAATTCCAGATAGGGTAGGGGCCACTCTCACTCTCCTTCTGGTTGTTGATCTATGAAAAACTATTTGTTACCACACATTGTGTTGTTCTTGTTTCTGTGTTACAGGAGGGTTTTGCCAGCGTTGGGACTCACCTCTGATTCCCAGTGTGGTCTTCCCTAAATAGCAGCCTCTGTCATAGCTTATTGATTTGTTTGTCATTCACACTGGGGATTGGGGTTCTTGTAAATGAAAGCTCTGTCAACTGCATTACTTTTATATCTATAGTCACTGTCACGGTACTGGGTCTGTGATGTGGTGTTTTGTGTGTGTTTAAGTTATATTCCTTGATTATTGTTATTCATGATTTTGGTTTGCTTTAGTTCTCAGTGATCTTTGTTCTGCCTGCCATTAGTGTTGAGTCTCTGGTCCCACTTCCACTCCATGTGTTTCCCATGTCTCACGTTTCTTATCACCCTTGTTGCTATGCTCCCTATGTCGTTCCAGTCACTGTGTTAAGTTTGCGTGTCTTGAGTCTGAGTTTCGGTCTGTGTTTCCTGTTTTGTTTTGATAGTCCTTGTCCTGTGTGCAGTGTATCTAGTCTTGCTTCTCTTTGCCTCGTTAGGTCTAATTTGGCCCAGCTGTGTTCCCACCTATTCCCCAGCGTCTCGTTGTCCTGCTGGTGTATTTAAGCCCTGTGTTTTTCTCTGTCAATTGTTGTGTTGTGTCCTCATAATGCTGTGTTTTTCTTGTCTGTGTTCATAGCAAGTTCCTAGTCTCCAGTCCCTGGTTTGTTTTCTACTTGGACTTACTTGTTCCCAGTTTCTAGTTTTGTTTTGTATTTGAAGTTGTTTACAGCCAAAATAAAGCTGCCTCTTTTAGTTTACTCTTTCGATTCACGAGTCCTGCATTTGGGTCCTATCCTGCCTGCCACACAGCAAACCTTGACAGTCACAGGACTCTTTATTAGGTACACTTGGGTAGCACAGCATCCCGTCCCCCATCCCCCTTTAGAAATTATACTATGTATGTAGGAAATTATACTGACTTATTGAGCGAACACTTGAAAGCAAGAGCGCTGAAGTTAAAAGCAGAGAGCCTCACTTTTATTCATGTGCATGTCAAGATGCAGTAGACTGGTGTCAGTCTGAAGCTTCCAACGACTGGCAGGTTCAGATTTCCCTAGTAGGTGCTCTGTAGGTCTGCACTGCTTACCTGTATACTGGCTGCATCTCTCTGGTGATCCCTATAACTGCTCCTGGAGGAAACTGGTGAAACTCCTGAAAAAGGTCCCTGATGTTGGTCCTGTACTTCAGAAAGAAAGAGAAAAAAAAAGGAGAAAAAAAATTACACTATGTATAGCAGCAGTGTTGGTCAAGTTAATTGAAAAAAGTAATCAGTAACTAATTACTGATTACTTTCCCCAAAAAGTAACCCCGTTACGTTGCTGCTTACTTATTTTTAAAAGTAATTAGTTACTTAGTTACTTTTTAAAAACATGATTTACAACCTGAATAGGTGATAAAGCGATAGATCTTTCAGCCCAATTCCACGTTTTCTGTCTAATCCATCATATAAAATGTAATCAAATGAAAAAGTATCTTTTTAAAACGTGTTTTATTAGTTTTAATCTTTAAACTTTATGCATCAAGAAAAAATTTAATTATATGCAACATTCTCTGACTGGAGGAAATTTGTTTAACATTTAAACCTATTTTCTGCACATTCCAGCACATAAAATAAAATAGTTTTTTGTATTTACACTCACTCTTTCAAATAGATGCAAGTAAAACACAGCAGAAAATAAAATCTAAGACTCAGCGGTCCCGTTGCTCTGTTTTCACCTGTTTAGCAGGAGTGGGACAGGCGGAGGTTTGCCCTGGTGCAGGTGTGTCGCAGCCGCCGTTGTGTCAGTGGGTGGAAGGATACGGCAGTTTCTCTGTGAATTTCACATTCCCGTGGCAGCGTACTTGGTGCATGCGCAGAAGTTTAGGGTTTTTTTTCCGCTGTAAAAAGAAGTTTTCTTCCCAGGCAGTGAACAGCGGAAGCTAATGTTTTTGTCACTTTTTACGGAATCAAACTCAAAGTAAGGTCAGTACTTCCAGCTTTAAACGCTGCACGCTAATACTCTCTCCCGCACCTTATATTATCCATGCTAATCTGCACACAGCTGTTGCCGCAAACCTTGCACTGGCTTATGTTATTGTCATGAGACACTGGCAAAAAAATCACGGTTTTAGTAACGCAGCGTTCTCACGGGAAAGTAACAGTAATCTAATTACCTTTTTTGCAATAGTAATCCCTCACTTTATTCGTTACTTGAAAAAAGTAATCGGATTAAGGTAACGTGTTACTGCCCATCTCTGTATAGCAGTGTTTCCCAACCACTGTGCCGCGGCACATAGGTGTGCCGTGAGAAATGATCAGGTGTGACCTGTGTCCTGGAGAAAATTCAGATCCAGATGAAGGCCCTAGCATTAGTAGTGGTCAGAAGAAAGCAAAAAAGGTATACTGGTGAACAAACAGAGCCAATTCCACTATGCCTGGTGGTGGGGAAATTGGCATTTGGCATTTTTGTTTGGTGGTGTGAAATATGTGCCGGAAACACTGATATGTGTATATGGTGTATTTTCTGAGCTTTTAAATGAAAAGCTAGTTGTTGTCATCATATCTGCTGCTTTAAGAGTTGTTGCTTCAGCAAATACAGTTCATCTTCACCTAATTTTATGAATACAGAGCTATAAATACATGCATCAGCATGACCCCAGCTAAAGGTTTGCCCCTCCCTTCCTATTTTCTGAGACTTTTATTGTCCTTATAGTTGTAGTGAAGGTGAGTTTGACCCATCAGGCAAAAAATAAAGAGAAGGATGTGAGCTGACAAGCATTTATTGCATGAACCCCAGTCATAAATGTCAGTTATCATCAGAGGATTTCTACAGTGAGCTACTAGCCCTGCCTGTGAATCTGTATTTTATCACATTATGAAGGATGTGCTTATAAAAAAAGAAGAAAAAATGAAAAAGAAAATAAAAAAAAGACTAGCTGTAAGTGACAAGTGAAATACAGAGTGAACCTGTAGTAGCTGAAGATTTAAACAAGGTCGTATTATAATGATATGACAGGAGTTCAACTCTAAGCTACTGCACCCTTTCACTGTGGCTGTAATAGAAAGTTGGAAAGTGTGACTTTAGTTCTTAAACTCTGAGCATTAATGTGAACCAGGAGAATTGTTGGGGCACAGTTTTCAGAATTTAAAAAGTTATGAAATGCTCTTAACAGTGAAGAAAAGTTTTGGGGTTTTTTTTGTTTTTTTTCTCCTTAAACCTCAAATGGTGTCTGGGAATAAAATTATAATACCAGATCTAACATAGTACATGGATGTTATAATGCAACACATCTAAACTACACTACATTTGCACATTTTGCATCTAGCACATGTCTTTGTCATGTTTCGTCTATAATATCCTGACAATAACTTAAACCTGGTATTCAATACCACTGCACAATCCACTTTGTATTGTCTCTGTCCTGTCTTTGTTTATCGTACAGTTAGTATTGTATAGTTATCATTATAGTATTGTATAGTTAGTAATTAGTACCTGCTTTTCCTTTAATTTTACAGACATTTAGCATGTTATTTCTAGTTTTATATCTCTTGGAGATATATCTTCTATATACTTGTAAATGCACCATTTGGGGCTTGGGGTGAAACAGAATTTCGGCACACTGTATACTGTTGTACTGACAATAAAGCTATTGAATCTTGAACTGAAACTGCATTGTTAATCAGACAAAATATGTAGGTACTGTAGGTATTAGCATTTTCTGTACCTTTAAACCTTATCTCATCACCCTTCACTGGATATAATAAGTGGAATTGCTGTGTTTCTGTTAAGATCTCTGGTGGTCAAAAAAAAAAAACAGCTTTGTGAACTAAATACATAATAATCACTCAGTTTTAGTTGCTCTGGAGTTTTGATCAGGCACTTTGGCTTTAGTATAGGGTTAACCTACTTAAAGTTGCTACATATCTGCAAGCTGCTTTGCAACCCAAACACATCCATCCTTCTACTAGGAAGTTCTGAAAAGAAAATTAAAACATAGCCGTAAAATATACGTTATTGCAGACAGAAGTAACATTTTCTTTTAATTATAGTGCTCCTAACTGAAATATGTATGAATGCATTTTTTTTTTTTTATAGCTGCAACAAACTTTTTTGCTTTGAAATTTTGCAGTCGCATCGTGAAGCAAATATGTTGGGAATAAAACCATCCCAAGTGTTTGAAGTTTCTTTGTGGGAATCCAGACAGCGTGCAGACGATTCGTTGAATTTATCCTGTGGTGCTGTGACTGCTCTCGAAAAAACATCAATTACAGTTGATTTGTTCTGGTGGCATTTCAGGGGTTTGGCTGAACCAGAAAAGCAAAGGCTGTGTGATACGTGTTTAGTGAATTCAGACTCAGTCCAATCTCAGCTGATTCTTCCCTATTGAATAAGCACACGTTGGAGACAAGAAGATTGATGGTTCTCCCACTGAACTCTGGGATAGCCCTGTCCTTAGCTGGGCAAGAATTCGGGGTTTGTGGGTAATGGGGGGAAACCACTTCCCTTGCTTGTTAAACAAGACCATTAAAAGACATTATGAGCCGACCTCTGGAAAATGTTTTGCATGCCATTGCTTCCATTTGTTGTTTATGGTTCTCTAGTTTTTGGGTTTTTTTTCTGATGATCCTCAAATATAATAATTATTTTCTGTGTTTAGAACTTTAAACGAGACACAGTAGAGGGGATATACAAAATAAGATGAAATATCATTTTGTTTTGATAATGCACATAACCTAAAATCTGAACCATCCAGAGTCACACACAAATATACTCACATTCTCCAGGTTGCACTTGTGCTATTAAGGTTCAAGTGTTGAGGAGGGCTTTGGTGAAGTCCTCCAGATTCAATAGCATACTGTATTTGTTTTGTTTATGTAATAATTTCTTAGTTACCAAGAGTAAATACCGGTACGGTGAACATGTTCAAACATGTCAAGAATGCTGTTTCTTTGGGTTTTTTTATTATATATAAAAAAAAGAAATCTCAAAACTATAATGAAAGATCTCCATCAACAGAAGCATGTTGTTTTTTTGTTTTTTGTTCTTTGTTTTTTTAACTTTAATTTCTGGAACCCTAATTACCCAAGTACGACCTAATTACACACTAATCAATCAAGTGTAAGTGATTCTTAGCTCTAGTTTTGCTGTATGGTTTGAAAATGATGAACTAGCATCTTCTAAAACACTTGCGTTATGACAAGGCTTAGCTCCAAAGATAAACATCTGGTGCAACTGACTGGAACAGAATAGTGGAAAAGATTCATGTGCAGCCACTGCTGTGACATTTTACATTGTTTCTGTGTATTTCTGTGAATGGAAAGGACTGATACGAATCCAGTTCTGCTCTCCAGTTACTTTACTGGGGACAACAGTAGCCTAGATAGCCAAAACAATGGATTGTGCACAATTTAGTGACTGCAAATTCATATGGCTGTGGATTTACCTGCATATTAATTCAGAACATAAACTTTATGCTAGATTTTACTCGTGATTGTCAGTTTACGTTGGAAGTCTTTCTTCACTGTTGTTATTTCTTCCTGTCCATGAAAAAAGTCTTTCACAACAGATTTTCACTGACACACTGTGGTCTGTGAACTTGGCTGTGTAGCAGGGCTTGAATTCCTGTACGACCTCTGCTTGGGCTTTGCCCGACGCAGTGGAGCCCAAGAACCAAGTTCAAGCTGCAGGTTTGGCACTCGTTTGGAAAAAAGGGGGTTAATGTGATTAAATTCATGTCTGAATAGAGACTTCCCAGTTAGACCTCTGAAGGAGGAGGATTAGATTTGTCATATGCGCAGAGGAGCCTTGACTGTGGTTGTGCACACTTCACTGCTCGGGAGGAATCCGTGAAGCGAGTGTCCGTGCTGTTTGGGATGTTCGTTGGACAAAGTAATATGAGGGCAGTGTCAGCTGGAGAGGTACTGGGCTCAGTTCCCAGAAGTAACACACTTGTGCACATGGATTTTAGAAGAATGCTTGTGTAAGTGTATGAAGGCTCAAAACACAGAGGATGTAATATAATCTGTGTTGTGTAGTTAGATTCCAGTGTGTGAGGGTCATTAAGTACGCATGTTAACATGACAGTAGTATTGCTTTCTCTCTCCCTCTCTCTTCCAATATAACATGATTCCAGTGGCAGTGGATGTCCCTCTTATTAGGTCAGATGAAAGTGGAAAATTAGCACAATTCCCCCAGGCTGGGATTTATCCCACATCTCTTCCAATTAGCTTCCTGAGCTTCTGGAGATAATTGCAGTGTACAGTGCAGAGACAGCAGCTCACACAACTTTGCTGCTGCTGCATTCCCATCTATATTCTACTGTCACTTATGCACTTCCAGATAGAAAGACTGAAAAAAGAAACTTGGGGAACTGAGAGAGTAACTATAGGATCAACATCCCATCTCTAATCCAGCTTGTAGGCGGCCCCATCCCTTGAGCCTGTTTCTGTTAAGTACTTACATACGCTACCAAGAGTTTGGAGTTGGGAGAAGTTTCGCATGTGTTGTCATTTATAGCGCTATCATCTTTAATAACGGGGAGGGATTAGCGCCATTGCCTTTTGATCCTATAATCCGCACTGCTCAAAATCCCAAACTTTATCGGCTTGCCTCACTGCTGGACCCGCTGATCTGCCGGGAAAGACAGAAATTGACCTCAAATGAGGCGCTGTCCTGTGAAATTTCCGACAGGTGACAGCAGTAATTCACGGTGGCGAGGAGAACCGTTGGCCTAATGTGGCCATGCTAGATGAGCCTTTTGGCTCGTATGAGACTGTTGTCAAGGGAGATTAAAGAACTTCATAAATATGCCTTTCCATTTTGCTGTGCTGTATATCATGAGGCTGCATTAATCAGTGCTGCCCATCCATAGCACAGTAATTGCATCTGAAAATGAAAGCTGAGCAACTTCCATCTTCCTACCTGTACCATTCGTTGCCTCACCAATTTCTCTTATCTGATTTCTGTCAAATATGGAAACAACCATATGTCTTCCTTCCAGCACAGATATTTTTAGAAATGTTACATTAAAAATCTATACAGCAGAAGAGTTGGCAGAAAGAATAATTAATTCAGGAAGTCAGCATACCCACAGTCAGGACCACTGTTACGACTGGCTTCCGTTGCTCTCTTTATTAACATGACATGGACTTTCTCCCATCGGGTCCTCAGGATTGATGTTCCACTTTCATTTATGGCCCTCCCTTCTCCACCACCAAGCTTCAGATTGAGAATGGGCTGGTTTCATCGTTTAAGAGCAGTGGCTCGTGATTGCACACTGGAACTAATTAACAGGCTAGGCCTCCATTTATGTTAAGCAACGTTTTCAGAGCGGAGAACGACAGGAACTTAATTACATGGTGCTGGAGACGAGAATAGCCGCTAAAGGTTTCAATGGCAAAAGTGTGTGGCGTTGTAGGGGCTTGTGGCTCACGCTTGCATGCGCCGTCACTGAGGGGATATTAAAGTCGGGTGTCACATTGTTTCTCTAGAAGATTTGTGAGTTGCTTTGTTTTTTTGTTTTTTTTTTTGTCTTTTTTTGCTTGTTTTCTATTCTTCTCTCAACAGGTGATCCAGGAGATTTTTATTTTTTTTCTCCCCCCCTTTCTCACTGTCCCTCTCCCCTTCTGTTTTTCCTTTCCTTCCTCTTTCTTTCTCCCTTTCCTATCTCTCACTCATGTCTGTCCCGTCTGTAACATCTGAAAATAAAATATAATAAATAATAAAAACAAAGATCTGTCACGGCTCAACGGCACGAGGGAACAGGGATGGACACAGGCGCAGAAACCAACCCGGAAGCGAGGTGACAGAAAACAAATGATTTATTTCCGCCCACAGGAAAACAAATGTGAAACACAAAGCGACGCCACCACACTAGTGGCGCGTAGGATTAGTCTGTGAAAATGAGGGCGACCTAGACACCTCTAGGAGACGGCTGGACAGCGGGGACAGCGGGGAGGTAGAAACAGGACTAGGTAGGGGCCGGGGCATTGGTTTCAGATGGAGGGGACAGGTGGAGCGGAAAACCCGGAAGCGGTCGAGGCGTGGGGAGGCAGGCAGGTGAGCAGTGGGTCGGCAGGCCACGTTGTGTGAGCAGCTGGCGGCCCAGGTCCAGGAGGACGGGAGCGAGGGGAACAAGATCTCCACTCCGGGTGCTATCGCTGAGGACAAGAAAAGACAGGTCAGTCATCACACGGCGTTAAGACAAGGTTTTAGGATGCTCCACTGAACTAACATGGGAATAGGAGATACTCAGGCGATGAGTGGTTGAGAGCGCAGGTCTGATATACCGCTGGCACGATTGCTCACAGGTGGTCAGCCAGGGAGGGGCAACCGGACTCCGCCTACAGGAGGAGGAGCCGCTGTCTGAGACCTGCAGGTGCCCAACCAGACCATGACACCACCCCCCCCTCAAGGGTCGCCTCTCGGCGACCGGCCTCTGTAGAATGCCGAAAGCAAGGCGGGGTCGAGAATCCGGGACCGGGGAACCCAGGATCTCTCCTCCGGCCCGTACCCCTCCCAGTCGACCAGGAACTGCCTGCCCCTTCCCCGGCGGCGTACATCCAGGATGCGGCGGACCGTGAAGGCAGGATGCCCACCGATGAGCCGGGCGGGCGGCGGGGCAGCAGGAGGCGGGCACAACGGACTCACAACAACCGGCTTGACTTGGGAGACGTGGAAGGTCGGGTGGACCCGTAACGAGGAGGGCAACTTTAGCCTGACCGCGGAGCGGCCAACCACCCGCTCCACCTCAAAAGGACCGATGAAGCGTGGGGCCAACTTGCGGGAGTCCGTCCTGAGGGGAATGTCTCTGGCGGATAGCCACACCTTCTGTCCCTGGGCGTAGGCAGGTGCCGCCTTGCGGCGGCGATCCGCGTAGCGGCGCTGGCGGGCGACGGACAGGCCCAAGGCCCGGCGGGTGCGCGACCACACCCGTCGGCAGCGTTGCAGATGGTGCTGGACGGAGGGGACCTCAAGGTCGGTCTCGCGCTCCGGAAAAAGGGGTGGCTGGTAGCCGAGAGAGGCCTCAAAAGGCGAGAGACCCGTCGCTGACGAGGTGAGGGAGTTGTGTGCGTACTCCGCCCACGGCAATAACGATGACCAGGAAGCCGGGTTGGAGGCAGCGACGCAGCGGAGAGTGGCCTCCAATTCCTGGTTGAGGCGTTCAGTCTGACCATTAGTCTGAGGGTGGTGTCCAGAGCTCAAACATGGCTTCGCTCCCAGGGATGTACAGAACGCCCTCCAGACCTGCGATGTAAATTGCGGTCCCCTGTCTGAGACGACCTCCGAGGGTATCCCGTGCAGCCTAAACACATGGTCGACTAGCAGATTAGCGGTTTCAGTGGATGTGGGGAGTCTCTCGAGGGCGACAAAGTGAGCTGCTTTGGAAAACCTGTCGACCACAGTGAGGATCGCGGTCTTGCCAGAAGAAACAGGTAGACCAGTAACGAAATCCAAAGAAATATGCGACCAGGGGCGCCGTGGAATAGAGAGAGGCTGCAGCAACCCAGCCGGGCGTTGCGTGTTAGATTTGCCCCTAGCACAAACACAGCAGGCGGCCACATACTCCTTGACATCTTTATCAATAGACCCCCACCAGAAATACCTTTTAATAAGGGCACTCGTCCGTGCGCCTCCTGGATGGCAGGAGAATCTCCCCTTGTGGACCCAGTCGATCACTTTGGAGCGGGCCGCCTTAGGGACAAAGCGGCGGTCAGGGGGCCCTGTGCCGGGGTCCGGCTCGGTCTCCAGTGCCCGACGGATGTCCTCCTCCACCTCCCACGTGAGGGAACCAACCTTGACGCTCGCAGGGAGGATGGTGGGCACGGCGGACGACTCCCCCGCGGTGTCAAACTGCCGGGAAAGGGCATCCGGTTTCACGTTGCGGGACCCTGGGCGGTAAGAGATTGAAAAGTTAAAGCGACTGAAAAACATGGACCAGCGTGCCTGACGTGAGTTCAGTCTCTTGGCTGCACGAATGTACGTCAAGTTCTTGTGATCTGTCCACACTATGAATGGGTGCTCCGCCCCCTCGAGATAGTGCCGCCACTCCTCCAAGGCCAGCTTCACAGCCAACAGTTCCCTATCCCCCACGTCGTAATTCCGCTCAGCAGGTGATAAACGACGGGAGAAAAAGGCACACGGATGGAGCTTGGACGCCGTGCCGGAGCGCTGGGATAACACCGCCCCCACCCCGATGTCAGATGCATCCACCTCGAGAATAAACTGTCTCCCGGGGTCGGGGTGAACCAAAACCGGCGCCGAGGTAAACAGTGCCTTTAACTTGGTAAACGCTGCTCCGGCCTCCTGGCTCCAAATAAAAGGGAGCTTCGGTGACGTCAGCCGGGTCAGCGGCGCTGCTACCTGGCTGTAGTTCCTGACGAAGCGCCGGTAGAAGTTTGCGAAGCCCAAGAAGCGCTGCAGATGCCGCCGGGACGCAGGTACGGGCCACTGCACGACTGCCGTAACCTTAGCCGGGTCAGTCTTCACCTGCCCCCCCGCGAGGACGTAGCCCAGGAAGGAGACGGAAGGTGAGTGGAACACGCACTTCTCCGCCTTTACGTATAATTTGTTTTCCCGCAACCGCTGCAGCACGGCTCTGACGTGCGCCCGATGTTCCACCACATCTTTGGAAAAAATCAGAATATCGTCGAGATAAACGAAGACGAAGCGGTCCAGGAAATCTCGCAGGACGTCGTTCACCAGGTTTTGAAAGACCGCCGGGGCGTTTGTGAGACCGAAGGGCATCACTAAATATTCGAAGTGCCCCAAGTGAGTGTTAAAAGCGGTTTTCCACTCGTCGCCCTCCCTGATTCTGACGAGGTGATATGCATTCCTGAGGTCTAACTTGGTAAAAATGGTGGCACCGTGAAGCGGCTCAAAGGCGGAACTGATCAGCGGCAATGGGTATTTGTTTTTTACTGTTATGTCATTAAGCCTCCTGTAATCAATACAGGGACGGAGCGAGCCGTCCTTCTTACCGACAAAGAAGAATCCGGCCCCGACAGGCGAAGAGGAGGGTCTGATGATGCCGGCCGCCAGGGAGTCCTTTATGTACTTTTCCATGGCTGCCTTCTCAGGATGAGACAGATTGTAAAGGCGGCTCGTGGGTAGGGGGGAGCCCGGTAACAACGCAATGGAACAGTCATATGGCCTGTGCGGGGGCAGTGCTTGGGCTTTGTCCTTGTTAAACACCTCCCTCAAATCGTGGTACACTGACGGTACGACAGAAAGGTCCACGGCAGCACTCGCGTCACGTGCGGGCTCGGCAACGGCTGACGGCGGGGCTGAGACGAGACAATTGGCATGGCAAAACGGGCTCCAACTTATTACATTTTGCCCAGCCCAATCCAGATGTGGGTTATGTAGCTTTAGCCAGGTGAAACCAAGGACGATGGGGATGCTAGAGGAATGGAACGTCAGGAAGGGGAGCCTTTCCCTATGGTTGCCTGAGGCGACTACAGTAACAGGAGCGGTACGGTGAGTGATGTGGGAGAAAACTTGGTTATCCAGTGCTTTAACTGGGAGGCTAGACTCCAACTCGAACAGGGGAATATTCAGTTGCTTGGCTAGTTTCATATCAATGAGACTCTGCTCAGCGCCCGAATCGATTAACGCCCGGGACGTGTGGGTTGCGGAGCCGAGCAAGAGCGTAACCGGCAACAGGAAGCGGGGCTTAGAATCACTATAGGTACCGCCCACCCGTATCCCCGGACTTACCGGCGGGCGTCCCCTTTTCCCTTCTCCGGACAGGCGGCAATGAAATGCTCCGCGGAACCGCAGTAAAAACACGAACGAGCGCGGCGACGTCTCTCTCTCTCTTGCGGAGACAACCGGGATCGCCCGAGCTGCATGGGTTCCGGTTCCGGGTCAGCCCTCTCCCCAGCGACTGGGGCTGATGGCTGAACCGGAAGTGGCGACGGGGGAATGTAAACAGGTGACGCACGCCGCACTGGCCGACGGGTGCTGGAGTTCCTCTCCCGCTCTCGCTCCCGCAGTCTGTTGTCAATGCGAAGCGAGAGCGTGGCTAACTCCTCGAAGGTAACCGGTTCGTCACGGGACGCTAGCTGATCCTTCATGTCCTCGTTAAGCGACTGCGAGTAGACTCCCTGAAGGGCTTTATCGGGCCAGCCGACTGCCGCTGCGGCGGTGCGGAAGTCGATCAAGTAGTCCGCGATGCTACGGCGGCCCTGGCGGAGATTTAACAGCCGGCGAACCGCACTGCCCACCGAGACGGGGTGGGCAAAAGTCCTTTTGAATTCGCCGAGAAAAGCATCGTAGCTACAGGACGGCAACGGGTGTGTGCTCAGGTAAGCCTCGGCCCACTTCAGGGCTCGGTCGCGCAGTTTCCCGATTATATAAGAAACTCGAACCGTGTCCGAAACGAAAGAGCGGGGCGAACGTCCGAACGCCAGCTCGCACTGTAACAGAAAACCGCTACAGGCCCCTGGGTCACCAGCATACGGCTCCGGCTCCGGGGAGGCCGCGTCGCGAAACAGGTGACCCTGCTGGGGCTCGGGATCCGCCGCGGGCTGAGGCAACGGCGCGGTCGGGGCGGGCAGCGCTGAGCTACCGGCGGCGGGTTCCGACTCCGCCGAGGGTTGAAGGGACTGAATGTCGGATTGCATTTTAGCCTGCTCGTCTGTGAGTGTGTGCACTTGAGCCAGTAGGTACTGCAGCGTCTGTTCGTGGCTACCGATAATAGCCCCCTGCTTACTGATCGCTACGCGGGCTGGGTCCGCTGTGTCCATATAACTGGCCTGAGTATACTGTCACGGCTCAACGGCACGAGGGAACAGGGATGGACACAGGCGCAGAAACCAACCCGGAAGCGAGGTGACAGAAAACAAATGATTTATTTCCGCCCACAGGAAAACAAATGTGAAACACAAAGCGACGCCACCACACTAGTGGCGCGTAGGATTAGTCTGTGAAAATGAGGGCGACCTAGACACCTCTAGGAGACGGCTGGACAGCGGGGACAGCGGGGAGGTAGAAACAGGACTAGGTAGGGGCCGGGGCATTGGTTTCAGATGGAGGGGACAGGTGGAGCGGAAAACCCGGAAGCGGTCGAGGCGTGGGGAGGCAGGCAGGTGAGCAGTGGGTCGGCAGGCCACGTTGTGTGAGCAGCTGGCGGCCCAGGTCCAGGAGGACGGGAGCGAGGGGAACAAGATCTCCACTCCGGGTGCTATCGCTGAGGACAAGAAAAGACAGGTCAGTCATCACACGGCGTTAAGACAAGGTTTTAGGATGCTCCACTGAACTAACATGGGAATAGGAGATACTCAGGCGATGAGTGGTTGAGAGCGCAGGTCTGATATACCGCTGGCACGATTGCTCACAGGTGGTCAGCCAGGGAGGGGCAACCGGACTCCGCCTACAGGAGGAGGAGCCGCTGTCTGAGACCTGCAGGTGCCCAACCAGACCATGACAAGATCGACCAAATGGACCAATACGGCAATGCCACGATGATCCATTTGGCAAAGTAAATCCATTGGGTATCCTTGTTGGTCTTCAGACAACAATTCTGATGGCTAAAGAACCAAATGGGACAGGCGGCAAAAAAAAAAAAAAAAGAAGATTTGTGAGTATCGTATTTCTGCCGGGACATGGATCAGATGAAGCGCATACAGTAGATTTATTCAGCGCTTTTTCTTTTTCAAACTGCATCACTAATGAGCTTCCCCACTGCAGGGGTGCTTACACTTGGCTTAGAAATAACTTAAGGTTAGAATTAGGAGGTCTATTCTTCAGTACAGAAACTGACTTTGTGTGCTGACTGTTTACTGGTTGTATTAATGTGTATTCAATGCTCTGTGTCCATGCTGCATTGATACAAACAAATGTCCCATCCTAGTTCAGCTAATTCAGTACAGCTACCCGTCGCAATAATGCTGTTAATTTTGCTGATCATATTACTAGATTTGTTGAGGACAGCTTTTCCTTCCATCAGTATTGGGTAGTGTTGTATTGCAGCCTTTTTGCCCAGTCACATCAAAGGCAAGGGCACTTTTAACTGCTGCATGTTAAAGAGGATGTAATATAATCTACACACACACAAACTATTATTTTTGACAGTTGATTTGTAGGATCTAGACCTAACATGGCAAAATATGTTTTTTCCAAGAGGTGTAAGACTACATTGTGCACAAATGAATCCTTACTTCCAAATTTACTTTCATGGCCTGATCAGACACATCACATCAAACACTGCTGAAAGTTGAAGTTGGTCAATCCTCTCTCCAAAGCAGGGGTGGGCAACTCCAGGCCTAGAGGGCCGTTGTCCTGCAGGTTTTAGATGTGTCATTGATCCAACACAGCTGATTCAAGTGGCTAAAATACCTCCTCATCATGTATTGTAGTTCTCCAGAGGCCTGGTAATTAACTAATCATTTGATTCAGGTGTGCTGACCCAGGGTGATATCTAAAACCGGCAGGACACTGGCACTCAAGACCTGAAGTTGCCCACCCCTGCTCCAAAGGAACGTTTGTTTCAAGTGCCTCTTTAGCTAGCCATGGCAGGGCTTGCAAAATTTCAAAATCCCTGGTAGCCCTTCGGGCAGGCACTGATCAGTTTTTGGTAGCCCAAAATAAATTGAAGTAGCCTGAATAAAAAAAATAAATAAATAAAAAAAAAGAGGACAATTTTTTTGATTGATGTTTCGTTTCCTTTACAATATTATACATTAATCTAAAAATATTTAAAACACAAATTACAACAACAAATTACAATCATCAACTCAAATATTTGGTTCTAATTGAACAGAAACAGACATTATGTTATTTAGCTCGTCATATTCCAGCCACATAAATTCTTTTGTCCATGAAACCATAAAGCTGCGCTTTCCTTTTGCCTCATAGTCTGATTTGTAATAACTTTTCCGTTTTGTGGTAGGCTTTTCTTTGCTGTCCCTTCTTCACCCTGACCTGTCTTGTTTGGCTCTGCAGAACTAAAATACCTGCGTAAATCCATCTGCTTTTACACACATACTTACATAACGATCAGCAATTCTCTGCGCAATCAACCTCTATCACATGTTTAAGCTTGCTGCAGGAGATTTCACTTGTCATGTTTGATAGTAAGCTAACGATTGATAAGACGATGTCAGAGGAATTGGTGCGCAATTAATCTGTGACTCACCAATCAGTGCTGCCGCTCTCTATACACACTTCGCGCGATCGCAGAGTGAAAGTGAAAGCAAAAAACAAGCGCAAATTCAAACGCGATTTCAATGTGTCACATATTGACAGTGGCTCATCGATGCCGATGACATAATTACTCAGCTACATTTGCGAAAGAATGCAAAAGCATTGACATATCGTTCCTTCCTATGATAGCCCAACGGGCAGGGCTGAAATGGATTTTGGTAGCCCGACTGGAAAAATCGCTAGCCCCAGGATGTCCGGCTAGCGAGTTTGCGAGCCCTGCATGGGCTAATGTTCAGCTAGCTGTTGGTCGCAGTGTTGGGGAGTAACGGAATACATGTACCGCCGTTACGTATTTAAAATACAAAATATGAGTAACTGTATTCCATTACAGTTACCATTTTAAAAGGTGGTATTTAGAATATAGTTACTTTGTTGAAATAAATGGATTACACGGCGGTATTTTCCTGTTTCATATTGTCGCGGGTCAGGACCATTGACTGTTTTCTACAGTCAATGGTCAGGACTGTTTGAGTTTTCTTTGACAGCTATGTTCCAGGCGGCAGCGTTACGGTTGCCATGGTTACAGTGTGACGCTCTCTGCGACTGTGTGTTTCCTGGGTGAGAGAGCGCCTTTTTGTTGTTGTTGTTGTGCTAAGCTACAGAATGCTACAGGCATAGCCCTAAAGAATGTAGCCTCATGGGCAGTGTAGTCCATGCTGCAGGGAGAATGGACCGCCATACCCGTTATGTGTCTTTGAGCGCGAGGAGGGAGAAAAAGGAAGTAGAAAAGTACGAGCTGTCATCGAGCAGAAACGGGAGCTGGAAGCATGTAAATATAATAATAACCACTGCAGCCAAGAAGAGTGCCTGACGAGCCCAGTTGTAAGTAAGCTATTAAGACTCAATTGTACACTGTGTTCGTGTTTTCCTCCGAAACAATAAGTTCCGTTGGAGCAGCCTTTCAACGCCTCTCTCTGTCTCTGGCTAGCAAAGTTGACCGAGACAACAAAGTAAAGCTAGTTTCCAGCTACGAGCCCGACAGGGAACCCGACGTATTAGCCAGAGGTCCCTTTACTATGGTTCGGAGCCGCGGACCTTCAGTAATAGTAATAAATCACACAGCAATAGTACATTCATGCAGTTGTAAAAAGCATGATACTATGTTAAGTAATCCAAAGTATTCAGAATACGTTACTCTCATTGAGTAACGTAACGGAATACGTTACAAAATACATTTTGGGGCATGTATTCTGTAATCTGTAGTGGAATACATTTTAAAAGTAACCTTCCCAACACTGGTTGGTCGGTAGCGTTAACATAAACCGTTTCATTAACACTGGTGTATACGCTGTTTTTAGGAGTCTTTCCTTTGGGTTATTAAAGTTTAAAGAGGGTTTTAAACTGCACATATGCAGCAATACCTTCATAATTCATGACGATAATGTCTGTAGTAAACACCTGATTAATAAATTAGGTAAACCATTAGTGAATTTCCTGTAGTGGACCCCTCCCATAGCCACTGATATCAGTAGTTCTGATTGAGGACTAGCACTTTTTTTAGTACTTGTCTTTTATTCAGTCACTGGTCTCCTATATTAGGTTTTAGTACACTACACAGAATACTGCCTATTCTTCTACATCTATCCTCTGTTAGTAAATATGTAATGGGTATTTGCTGACCTATGTCTTAAGTTGCCTGACACTGTGATGTGGTAATGTTGTGTGAGAGTGTTTGGTCCACCATGTGTGCAACAGGACCCCCACCCAGCCTCTACCTCTTGGGTTATAAGGAATGTCTGCTAACCTAAAGACGGGCATGGAAAGGTTGACAGGAAGTGAGGATGGGGTTAGTTTGGGGAGCCTTCCAGAAAATGTAGCAGCCATAAAACAACACAGGCTTTTGAAATATTTAACTGATAGATTTATAAAGTTCAGGCTGAGGAAAAGTAAACTTGGTTTATTTGAAATGTTTTTTCATCTGTAATGACAAGAACCTCTCTCCATAAGATCCCCTCTCCTGTTGGACTCATGAAAAATAACCGTAAGACTGTTCCCACCACAAACACATGACCCTATACTGTGTTCTCTGGATCTGTTCCATTTTTGCACTGATCATCACCTGCATTTATGTATATAAGATAAGATAAAACTTTATTAATCCCTCGGGTGGGTTCCTCTGGGAAATTCGGTATATATCTATATGTTTAGCACTTTTAATTTTAATTTTGAGCTTGTAAAGGAGGAAACTATTAACAGAGGTTCATGTGATGAACTGTGAGGATGGCTTAAAGCCCTTTCTGGCTTTTATCGTTTTACACTTGAGCCACAATCATTTACCTAAAGCCTTACATTAAAATGCATGACACTCTCTGCACCTTTAGTTCTGTGTGTTACTGCTGTTGAAGTAAAATCTGCAACTGTTCTCATAAATTCACAGTAACAGTGATTTATAAGAGTTTCCACATTTTCTGTCAAACACTTACAGTAAAAAGTGGTTTCAGTGAGACCAGCAATTATAAGTGATTTATAATACAAAAAGATATCAAATGTTTTAGATAAATATTTTCTATCCTTTCCTCTAATGTAAGGAAAGTTGGTCTCACTTTTAACATGAGACTACGATACTCAGAACACACCAGACTCTCGGAGTGAATGCTGACAGTTTAATCTACTTATGGAAACATTTTTGTAACTTTAATCCAGTGAAACCAATGAAAACCATATACTCACATATGCTTTATTTTGAAGATGTTTACATGGGTGATATACTATGTATAGTAAAGCAGTGTGCCATTACCGGGGTTTATGTTTGGCAGTAAAACCTAGACCTGTTCTGGGGCGAATATGGAATCGGTTTATGTGGAGGAATGTGGAAAACTCCAGTTGGTCACATGGTCTTGTTAGTCAGACACGTTTAAACAGTTTGTTATTTATGATGTTGGATTCCAGAGTTTTAGCACTCGCCATCCTCACCTGCTGTCTGGGTTCAACAGGAACCCTCAGACCATACCGGCTTTCCTCCAGCCATGTGTAATGGCAGGAGGAAAGAAGGATCATACGAGTTTCATATGAATCCACTATGTAGGCGCTGAGCTGAGGCCTGTAAATACTGAGAAACTGAGAGAAAAGAGCACTGTGCTATGGCTCTGGAAGATTGGTCTGCCTTTATTCCTGCTTGTTTTCCAACTAAGTGGCTGCTTTTATAGCCGCATATAGAATAAACACCGCACCATCACTGAATTACTGCATTTGCTGTAGTCAGGTGACCTGGACATTCAGGCGTTGATAGTCATTGTCTGTGGTCTACATGCTCTCTGGTTGGTTAACGTCCTTATCTATTATCGGACACCCTTTTACCTTACCACTGCATCACCATCACGAAACAGTGAGCTGCTTTGTCTAGCATTATGTGATCCATGCCCACTTACAGCTGTCAACAGAAAACCGCATGGAATTCCCCCGTGCTTTGCTAAATGTCACATGTGAAAAAAGGAAAAAAGCTCAGAGGCATGACTTTTTCCTCTCCTGCAATGCTACTGTGTGAGCTGGTTGTTGTGTCATTATAGTTGTGGCTCTCTGGTCCACAGCGCACAGGATGTGATTTGTATTTTTGTCAACCAGTGATCAGCAACCAGCCTAATTACATACTAATCAATCAAATGTAATGAGTCTGAGCCTGGCCGGGTGTGGCCCCGCTCCACCCCTAATCCACTGCATCTGTCTCGGGGTAATTCCACAACCACACTTGTTTAACTTCACATGCTACTTTTTTTCCATACATTTCTAGGACACAGGTCCTTAGCTTTGGCTGCAAGAAAAGTCTGGGTTTTACCCAATGTTACACAAATACTGACAAATATGTAATATATGACAAATATTTAAGATTATATTAGCCATGTGACACAAAGCAAACAGAAAAAAGCAATTTTTTTTTAAAGTTTTATGAAGTAAGGCTGTGCTTTTGGCTCCGTAATTTTCACTTCTGATTAAATGGAGTCTTTCATTTTTTTGTCTAGTTGGTGGTAAACTTTTTAGCTTCAATCTGGATCTATAAGAGAAACCTAACAGGTTTTATAGCCAAATAAAGATGGTAGCCTGTTAAACTAAGACTACATATCAGAACTGCTATGAGCAGGACTGATATGTTGCTGCCTACTGCTTTACTGAGCTCTCAAACTTCCTCCTAAATTTTTGTTCAGTGTTGTAAACATGTTGTTTTCCTGCCAGTCTGCAGCAGTCATATGTAAGTAAAATGTATTTATCTAGCACCTTTCTCAATAAGGATCACAAAGTAGCTTGTAATTTGCTATCCATTAACCAGTGTGAAGTGTTGTCAGCTGGAGGAGGCAAAGCTGACACTTTTGATATCAATACTGTGCAAATAGGCAATCCAGTAGAAATCTTTAGCATTGATTATGTATGTGACAGTTTTTTGAGGGCCTAATCGAAGATCCATTGACTTGAATTAGCTGGTTTTCCAGGTGATGTACCTGACTAGTGAACGGTAAATCACATTCTGTGAAAGGTGTTGGTCAGTTAATAAAGTTGTTCCTCTTTACCTTTAAGTGTTGCTGGAGTTCCTACGTTGTCAGTTTCTCATCCTCTCCATGCACCTTGGAAGAAGGTCGAGTTGTGCCAGAAATTTTTCTTGCAACATTTATTAGTTCAAAGTCTGACAATTGTCTCATAGTGTAAAAGATGTATGTAGTTGCTGTCTTGTGAAGTGCATTTGTGAAGCCTTAAACTGAGCATTTTCACTAGCTGCCACACTAAATCAAACAAGCGAGGGGTGGATCAGTGAAAACACATGCTCACAGGCTACTGACTTGTCAATCACTAGTCATTGTCCTTTGACTGTCTGAATGACCATAATTAAGAAATTGACTTCACTTATGTTCCTGAAGTTGATCCTAAATTGAGATTGACCCCATAGTTCAGGTTTATCTTCCAAGCTGGGAGTCCACTGGCAACCACAGGTATCACCTCCTGGTGGACGTTACATACAATGCAGACACTTCCACATTCTCTTTACTCTTCAGACCCAGTAGCTATGTCCATCTTTTATACTGTCTATGGTCGCTTAGCATTGAAGTACTAGAAGAAGCTGAACACAGCATAGCAAATTCACTGTTTAACACTGACAACAGCTGAAGTGCAGTTTATTTTCTATTGGATTTTAGGTGTACGGGTACATTCAACTATTTCGCAAGGAGCTGCTACAGTAGATGAATCTGCCTGTTTGATTTGGCACAGACTTTTTACACCAGATGCAGTCCTAACATTACCCAGGTATGTGTCCAGTACTGTCGTTAGACTAGTCTGTGACCCCTGATTGACTACCAGTCAGTTATATTTCAGAAAATAATCAAAAGATCCTAATTAGTGGTCATATTTTTTTTTGAAAGAGGAAAGCAGAATTGTCCAAGAAAAATTCTAACTGGTGCAGCTCTAGAAAAATGCATACTGTTCTGTTTTTAAGCTCAAAGTACAGAAAAGAATAAATGAATCTAAAAAAATGTCCCCGATTGGGGTCATTCAGAATAGAAAAGAGAGGCATTTTCTCCATTTCCAGTCATAAATCCCAAATCCTTTCCAACGTTCTACAAATCTACATGAGACAGCCTCTACAAGGTTCTCTTTTATTTTCCCTTTCTTTCAGCTCCACAGTTCTAGTGTGGTTCTTTCATGACATTTCAGTAATTAAAGCCAAATGGCATATCCCCCGATTAGCCCCGCAGCTGGTTGCATTTAATTTCATACAATCAAAGTGTCCCGTTGAGCTGCTCGCTGTCACAGCTACCAAAGCTATTTGTCACAATAGAGATAAAAGAAACCGTTATGACCGGAAAAGATATTGTGTTGTTTTAAGGCGCTAAGGCTTATTCAAGAAAAGAAAAGAAAGAAAGCTGTACAACATTTTGAAAACAGCGGTAGTTTCAGATATTGTTTTTCTACCCGCAGAAGCCACTTTTCACATGCATTTCTACGGAGAGTCACAAAGTGAGGTGTTTGTTAAAGTCAAACACAAGCCTGTTGGGAACCTTAGAAATGAAACCCTGTCAGACGTGCAAGAGCGTTTCCAAAGTTGACACTTGTGGAAAAAATACAACCCAAGTGTTACCTGATATTCTGCACCCCTGTGTCATAGGTTCCTCCAGATGGGCTTTTTTCCTCAAAACCCTGTGACCTTTAAAGAGCGGCAGTGGTGTGATCCCTTGAACACCCCCAAATGTCAGTGCACAAGCTTGTTTTTGTTTTTGGACCCGTTTCCTTATGTTTTGACTGGGTTGAATATGTGCCAACTATGAAGTGAGCTCATGCTTTTACATAAATGAACTCATCAGCAAAGCTTATTAGTGCAAGAAGAAATGCCCTACTTCTCAACCAGGGTCTCCTTTTTTCTGCTGCCTTCACATGTGCTGGTATAGAACTACACGTTCAGCTTTAACGGGGATTGCACGTAATCATAAGAACTTTCTTTTGTTGTTTTTTCTTAACCTCCTGCCTTGGTTACATCTGAGAAATACTAGAATACAGGGGTTATAGGATAGAAAAGCATATCACAGGAGGGAGGGTTGTCTCTCAGAATGAAATACATTTGTTTTAATAAAAACAGCAGTCACATAAAACTTTCCAGCCTCTTAAAACTGTCTCGTCTTTTCTTAACTGCAGGCAGTTATATTCCACCGGGTAAGATTAATTCATTTCTTGGATTGAAATTGTGCCAAAATGATCCTATTTGTGGAGGACAATCTTTCAGTTGCTCATTTTGACATTTTTTTGGGGGGGAAAAAGATGCACTGAAAATAATGTAGTTCTTACTGATTATTATTTCCACTAGTGAAGACACAGAGCGATTGCCAGTCCATTGTATCGGATCCAGTAAGGAAACTTTCCCTCTTCAACACCAGGCCTGCCTAGTATCCTGGAGACAAGAGGCCTAAACACTTCAGCTTGAATTTAGTGCAATCGTTAAACTATTCTGAAGTAATTATGAGCCATTAAATGAAGAGTGGGATTGCACTGTCGCCGGTGGAGCAAAAAGTCACTCCACATGAAGGTGATTTCAGGAGACGCATGGGCCTGCGCGCCCTGGCTGCAGGCCGACGGGGTCTCAAAGCGGGCAGACCTCACACACAGACGCACACGCTGGAGCTGTGAGGGCTAATGACATGAATGTTCACCAAGGCTGCTTAACATTCAGGCATGGCTACATGTACAGGCAAGTAAGTATGCGCACCGCGATATGATTGCACATCTCCCAGGATATTATCTTAGAAATTGTGAAGCATGATGATTTAGTTCAGTGTCACATTAAGGCAACTCGCTCATCCTTTGCAGCCTGAATGAGGGTACAAGGCAGCAGCTGGAATACACCACAGCAGGCTTTTAACGTTCACGCACCTACGACTGTAAAAATGTTTGAAATGTTTTCAAAAGGTTTGAACAGAAATAACAGAGATCAACTCATACAAATAAGAAGTTATAAATACTATTTTATCTTTCTCATGCTACTGGAGAAATATGACTTGGCAATGGATTAGTCGCAAGGTTCAAATTATAGGATTAAAATGCAGAGTAAAAATCATGATAATAACAAGAACGACTACAGAGAAGGCTGGGAAAAAGAAAGCCACCAGGGTAGATCCACTCACCACACCACCACACATCATTCCCGTGGTCCTGCCCTTTAACAAGCGCACATTTGCTGCACAAAGCAGTGCTGTTGAGCGGTAGAGTAAAGCATGCTGAAAATGGTACAGCCACTAACCCCACGACCAGTTTTGACCGGGGAGATGACGTCGGGAGTTTCAACCATGTTTGCTGGGTTTTTCAGTTTTCCCTGGTGATATTTTTACTGCTTGTTTTTTCTTTTGCTGTTTGTTTAGGTGAACACAACAAGATTCAAAGCTCTTCTGAGTTCATAGGATAAAAGGTGGATGTAGTCACTCTCATTGGCTCAGGTTTTAAAACAGGGCCTTTGGCAATTGGAAGGGTGATGGATTCATCCCTGGCTGATCTGTCCAAGTGTCAAAGTAGTTATGTTATTATAATTATTCACCTAACTGTGACTCTTAGGTGTAATTAAGAAGGAGGAAACTATCCATAGAGGCCAAAAAACATTTTTGGTACCCAGCTGAAAACTCCCTGTTTAATGCTGCTAAACTACACACTCTAACATAAGAGTCTACAGAAACCAATTTTTTTTCTTTCATTGTGTCGCCTTCATTTTCAGCTCTGGAGCATTTCTGCTTGGCTTGGTGTAATGAAAATACAGGAAAAGGTATCCGTGTTAGCCGTGGGAACAGGATATAGTTTCAGATCTACAGAACCTGAAAGAATTTGTTAATCTCTTGTTTTGGTTTTCCTGGTCTGCAGTGTTATTGTTTTGGTCCCCACTCAGCACTTGAGTGACATTTGTAGCTGCAGCAGATGCAGTGCTGTGAAAAAGGGCTCCTCAGGCTACATCACTGGCCCGGATAAATTTGAAAACGCCCTTTTCGTCTGAAAACGCTCCACGTCCACATTATCGTTTTCACAGAGTTGTTCATCCACATTGAAACGGCCGAAAACGCTTACAGTCCAGCGCATGCGCGAAACGCAAGAAGATTCGGCCTGCTTCATTTCTGTCTGTCGTTTATTTACTTTCCGGCTCTTTAAAACGTCGCGACAAAATGTTGAGGAAAAGCACCGAGTTTTTTAAATGGACTAACAATGAGGTGGTAACACAAAAGTACAAAGTTGCAAAAGCGAGTGAGAATTAAAGAGAGAAAAAAAAACTGCTGTATAATGCCCTCCGCTATCTTAGTTTAATTGGTCACATGACTGCATCACATGACTAAAATGCGTCATCGTTTTCGAAAAGGCTCCGGGTTCGCCGTCCACACTGTGACACGAAAACGGCGTTTTCAAATGTATCCGTTTTCAAAAGAGCTCAGTTTTCCTTGCAAAACGGAGAGAAAAGGATGTGTTTTCAAACAAAAACTTATTAGTGTATTCCTTAGTTTTTTGTCACACGTCATTTTTTTTTAAATAATAATGTATACTTTATTGATCCCCTTGGAGAAATTCCTCTCTGCATTTAATCCATTCATTCGGTGAAGCAGTGGGCAGCCATTGGGTGCCCGGGGAGCAGTGTGTAGGGATGGTAGCTTGCTCAGGGGTACCTCAGGGTAGCCGTTCAGTGGATTCAAACTCCCGACCTTCTGATGACGGGGCCACCACTCTACCTACTGAGCTATCAAACTAATTTTAATATTAGACAAAAATAACTAATGGACTAATGGTAACTAATGGTTGTACAGTTATTTTATTTTCAACTTTAATTTATATATTTTATCTTATTCTTTCCCAGTTAAATTTACCCTTCATTCTAATTTGTGTTGTACAGTTATTTCATTTTTAACCTTAATTTATATTTTATTCCTTCCTAGTTAAATTTACCCTTTTTAATTTTTCATATTTATTTCCTATCTTATTCATAGCCTTTCCTTTTTTGTTCTCTTTAGGTCACGAGCAGTTGTCCAAGCATTTCACTACATATCGTACTGTGTATGACTGTGTACGTTACAAATAAAATTTGAATTTGAATTTGAATTTGACTAAATACAAAACACAGTTTTTAAATGATTATTTAATTTATTAAGCAAAATAAAATATTCAATCCTTCCTGACCCTTGTTAAATCATGAACTTTCAAGGACATTTTTTGGAAAGTTGAGTCCAATTTCACTGTCACACCAGGCCTGATTACTGCCAGACCTGCTGAATGAAGAATTAAGATAAACCTGTATGACAAAGCTCAAGCACACTAGTTTTGCCTCCTCATGCTTAGAAGAGAAAAGTAACTATAGACAAATTGTAAATGATGGTGGACAATTAAAACTGTCCATCATCGCCATTGTCTTTGCTTCTCATCCATGCTTCTTTTTATCTTTCATGACTATTTTTTGCACTTTTTTCTTGAAGCATTTAACTTACATATATTGTCAGTCTGCATGATCAGCTCATGGAGGACTGAACTGTACTGCAGCCAACAGTCTCAGCTAATTGAATTCCCACTGCCGTTTTAAAGCAAGGGTCAGCTGGTTTATCAAGACGTGATCTAACAATGACGTCACGTTTTTAGAGTGAAAAAGCAGTCCGACCCACAAAAAAGGTTTGGACTGACTGCAAGTTAAAATTCATGCTGCCATTATGAAGCGGAGATATGAAAACTCATAACCTGACCCCATCTCATGCTTCATGAAGAACAGCAGGCCTTCGAATTAAAGCGTCAGAGTCGCTCAGCCTCAGTGTCAACTTATCTGACTTCCTGATCGCCTTCAGTGTTAGACACAAAGAAGGATAAACACTTCACTCATTCTGCCTCGCACCTCAGAAATACACCCTTCTTCCCCCTGTGGAGACGGGGGTCGGGTGCAGAAGCTGCAAGTGTGATCATCGTGTCCCCATGCTGACACGGCATTGATCACAGAGACGCTGATCCAGGCTCTTGGACAGATGTGATTCATTTAGCATTGTCTGTTGACACATCCAGTCTTCATTGCATGCAAAGGCAGCATTTCACAGTAACATTAAGAGCAGAGCCAGCAACACCAGAGAACCTGCACTCAGCAGTGCTGTCTTACAATGCGCTCTACTCAGCATGCATTAAAAAAAAAAACCTCAGCAGTGTTTCTGCTTTAGAAATGGTCATTTTGATACTTTAGCAATATGAAGGTCAAAAGTCAGAAGAGAGAAGTAACATTTTCTTTCTTTCTTTTTTTACGTGCAGAATGATTGTAGGGATGCAAATGACAGTATTGGAAAGCTATTGGATAGATCACCATAAAATTTTGTGTAGACTGAAATCAGAAGATCCCATTAACTTCTAGCAGCACTGCTCGGACTTCTTCAGTCAGTTTTGTATCCAATAAAATTAATTGTGTCTCTCAGTTGCTATATTTGACGGAATGAGAGTCCATCACCCACTCATTCACTAAGTAACAAAATAACAAAATATTGGAAAAATAAATTATATTTCAGGATGAAATTGTGAAATCGTATCTGTAACTGTTTGTATTCTAATCCACAAACCAATGCTGGGTTTAGACTACACAATATTTTTGCCTCATCTGTGTGTCATAAATTCTTTCTCAGTTCTGTGATAGATTACAATTTTTTTGTTCATAAATCACACGTTGCTGTCTTTCACAACGTTGTGATGTTATGATAAAGACGGTGACCAAGTAGTATAATCGTGAATGTAACTAAAGTGATTTTAGCCAGTCAGCCTCACACACACCTCACAATTTAGACATGAATTTATAAATAAAATTTCCATCGCGTAATCTGCATTGATTGTAAACTCTGCATGATCCCTCGCGCCTCATTGCTCTGTTCTGTTCTCCAGAGAAAGGAGTTGACTCACATATGTGTGGATGCTTTGGCTGAACAAGAGCTGACCTGCAGCGCTCTGATGTGGTCCAGGGAAGTGACCCACCCTCCCACATGCACGCCTCCCCTGCTGGTTGCTCATGAATATGGCTCTAATTGAATTCACCGCAGACAAACGAGTGTTAATTGGGAGGATAACGATGACCGTGGCCAACTATTCAGTGGACTGGTCTTTAGAAAGCGGTAGACCTCCTACCCACCACAGTCCTGTTCTTCCCAGCAGGAGCGGGGAGGGGTTGTGGGGATGGGGGCTGCGGAGAGGTCGGGAGGGGATAGCTTCACAGTCTCTTGTGCTCCTTTACTTTGGGAGGAAGCAATAAAGCAATAAAAAGCCTGGGTAGTTGAGTCTTCTGTGCTCTTACTCCCCCTCTGAACGCCAGTGTGAAAGAGAAGGGTGGGGGTGTCCTATGACAGATCATAACTGCTAACAACTAGCCTGTGTGTGTGTGTGTGTGTGTGTGTGTGTGTGTGTGTGTGTGTGTGTGTGTGTGTGTGTGTGTGTGTGAAGTACTGTTTGACTCATTCAAATTCAAATTCAAATTCAAATTTTATTTGTCACGTACACAGTCATACACAGTACGATATGTAGTGAAATGCTTGGACAACTGCTCGTGACCTAAAGAAAACAAAAAAGGAAAGGCTATGAATAAGATAGGAAATAAATATGAAAAATTAAAAAGGGTAAATTTAACTAGGAAGGAATAAAATATAAATTAAGGTTAAAAATGAAATAACTGTACAACACAAATTAGAATGAAGGGTAAATTTAACTGGGAAGAATAAGATAAAATATATAAATTAAAGTTGAAAATAAAATAACTGTACAACAAAATACACAATACACAATATAGAACTATATAAGAATGTATGAAGAAATCTAAATATAAATAAATATATACACAATAACAGCAGCTGTACAATTAACTGGAAATGAAGAATATAGTGACCAGTGTTGAGCAAAAACAATGTCCAGAAAGTCCAGTGTGTGTGTAAGAACCATATGTGTGGGTCAGTACTGTGTGGTGGTGTGATTGAGAGACCGTATCGCCTGCGGGAAGAAGCTCCTCCTCAGTCTCTCTGTGTTGGTCTTCAGGGAGCGGAATCGCTTTCCTGACCTCAACAGAGAGAACAGTCTGTTGTTGGGATGGCTGAGGTCCTTCACGATCTTCCTGGCCTTGGTCCGGCACCGCCTGCTGTAGATTGAGTGCAGGTCAGGGAGCTCGGAGCGGATGGTGCGCTCAGCTGACCGCACAACCCTCTGTAGAGCTCGTCTGTCCTGCATGGTGCTGTTCCCGAACCAGGTTAAGATGTTTCCCGCCAGGATGCTCTCTATGGTGCACGAGTAAAAGTTCCTGAGCACCTTGGAGGGCAGTTGGAAGTCTCTCAAGCGTCTGAGGTGGTAGAGACGCTGTCGGGCCTTTTTCACCACGGTGTTGATGTGACAGGACCATGACAGGTCCTGCGTGATGTGAACTCCGAGGTATTTGAAGCTGTCCACTCTCTCCACTGGGCACTCGTTGATGACGGGGGTCTGGTAGTTCCTCTCCTGCTTAGTGCTGAAGTCCACTATCAGCTCCTTTGTCTTACTGACGTTTAGAAGGAGGTTGTTCCTCTGGCACCAGTTCTCCAGATTCCTAATCTCCTTCAGGTAGGCCGTCTCATTGTTATCAGAGATCAGGCCCACCACGACGGTGTCGTCAGCAAACTTGATGATGGTGGTGGAGCTGGTAGTGGCCACACAGTCATATGTGTACAGAACACACCCCTGGGGGGCTCCAGTGCTGAGAGTGGTGGAGGCTGAGACATGTCCGCCCATCCTTACTGCCTGTGGTCTGCCAGTTAGGAAGTTGGAGATCCACTGACACATAGATGAGCTGAGTCCCAGATGCTCCAGCTTGGTGGTGAGTGTGGAGGGAATTATGGTATTAAATGCAGAGCTGTAGTCTATGAAGAGCATTTTAATATAATTCCCCCTTCTAGTGTCCAAGTGAGTGAGTGATGTGTGGAGGAGATGAGAGATGGCATCGTCTGTGGAACGATTTGGACGGTAAGCGAACTGTAGTGGGTCCAGTGTGTCTGGTAGTGAAGAAATGATGAAGTCTCTGACCAGGCGTTCAAAGCACTTCATCACTACTGGGGTGAGGGCTACAGGGCGATAGTCATTGAGAGAAGCAGGGTGGGGTTTCTTCGGGACAGGAACAATGATGGACTCTTTGAAGCATGTGGGGATCACCGACTGAGATAAAGAGATGTTGAATATCTCAGTGAACACAGGAGCTAGCTGGTATGCGCAGTCTCTTAGGATACGACCTGGGATGCCGTCTGGTCCTGCTGCTTTCCTGGTGTTCACTCTCTTGAAGGCTCTCCTTACTTCATGCTCGGAGATGACGAGCACGTTTCCGGTGCTGGCAGTATCTTCCTGTCTGCAGCCGTTAGCGCCGCTAACACTAGCATTGTTGGAGACCTTAGCTGCAGCCTCGAAGCGAGCATAGAAAGTGTTCAGCTCGTCTGCCAAAGTCACGGCCGCGTTCGTCATACCGGTTGTTGGTGCTTTATAGTCCGTTATTGTCCTTAGTCCCCGCCACAGGCTCCTAGAGTCACTCTGTTGGAGTTGTGACTCTAGTTTCCTCCCGTAGCGCTGCTTCGCCTCTTTCACCGCCCTCCGCACGTTATATGACGCGGCTTTGTACGGGTCCATGTCCCCCGTCATGAGTCCCGTGTTGTAGGCAGCGGTGCGGGATCTCAGAGCGTCGCGGATGGTTTTATCCACCCACGGCTTCTGGTTGGGAAACGTTGTGATAGTCTTTGTCTCCACGGTATCATCCGCTAGTTTCCCGATGAATCCCACAACCGCTTCCGTAAACACGTTGACGTCATCGTCGGAGCTGTTTCTGAACATGCCCCAGTCTGCGTCATCGAGTGCGTCCTGTAACGCGGCCACCGATTGATCCGTCCAGCGCGCGACCTTCCTCTGAACCGGAACTTCCTGTTTCAGCCTTTGTTTGTATTTTGGCATGAGGAAGATGGCGGCGTGATCAGATTTGCCAAACGGGGGGCGGGATTGTGCCTTGTAGCCGTCCTTGACCGTAGTGTAGCAGTGGTCCAGTGTCCTTTCACCCCTGGTGGGGCAGGTGATGTGTTGATAAAAGTTCGGCACTGCGCGTTTGAGGTTGGCGCTATTAAAGTCCCCCGTCACAATAAGCGCAGCGTCCCGGTGTTGTGTCTGGTGCTGTGTGAGTGCCTCATGCAGCTCGCATAAGGCGGTGACCGTGTCCGCTTGTGGTGGAATATAAACGGCACTTACAATGACCGATGTAAATTCCCGAGGTAGATAAAAAGGACGACACGTGATGGACAGTAGTTCCAGATTTGGTGTGCAGGAGCGTGTGAGAGGAACAACGTTTGCACTGTTGCACCAGTTGTTGTTCACCATTAAACACACGCCGCCTCCCCTTGACTTCCCCGAGTCCCGTGTCCTGTCCATGCGGTGAACCGAGAAGAACTCGGCCGGCTGGATGGCGTGGTCCGGCACCGCTGGGTTCAGCCATGTCTCGGTGAAGCAGAGGAGATTGCAGTCACGAATGTCTCTCTGGAACTTTATCCTGGCCCTGAGGTCGTCAAGCTTGTTCTCCAGTGACTGGACGTTGGCGAGCAGGATGCTAGGCAGAGGTGTGCGGTGTGCACGAGCTCTCAGCCTGTTCCTGACGCCGGCTCGCTTCCCTCTAGGCCGCCGCCGCTTCCCTTTGTTCTCCCTCGAGATCTCACTCGGCCAGCTCGGATCCGGAGTTAAAAACTTCGAATTGTGAGTACATTGTATACCAATAGAAACAAGAGTGTCACTGTCATACCTAATGTACCCAATGGTGATGATTTTGCCGATTTAGAAACGCTGAAAACTAACTTAAAAAACAAAGACAAAGAAAAAGTGGTCGGAGCAGTCGTGACGGCAGCCGACCTCACCGGCGCCATCATTTCAACTTGTGCAGAAGTTTTTCACACCCAGAGAGCAATAATTCAATATTTTTATGATGCAAATGCAAAGTGGCTGTGGCATAAACATATCCATTATTTAACAGGCGTATGTGTCATCACCATGAACGTACACCCACGTACAAAAACAGCCTGACTATGATTATAAAGTATATGAATTGGCCTGCAGGACCTCTCCCAGATGCTTTGGATATTACTTTTTGTTTCCTTTATTACAGTCCTACAGAAATGTGTCAATATTTAAAAAGTATGAAGGCAAATGTCTTTACTCTCACTTTGCCTTTCATATTTCTTATTGTTTTGTTATAAATTTTTCATGAGGTAATATGATCGGAAATACGTCAACAATGGAAATTATGAGGAGGTAACTGCTGCCCGCTCCATTTATTTATTTACTTCAACGTTGATTATATTCACGAATAAAACCACATGATGGTACAATAACCGGTGCTCAAGGCCAGACACTGAAAACGTACTCAGTGGCTTGAATTTCATTTGATACTTTCTGAAGTTATACATCAATGAAGATTCTGCTTATCATATCAGATGCTAACGCTTACAATGAACAAAGATGAACCGTGAGAAGTATCGCTGTGCACTCATAGCATGCTAAGGCTTTTGTAAGCAAACACATTATATCTAGCACTGCTAGCAGTGTAGCTCTGGCCATGATAAAGCTGGACAGTTGATAGTCCACCACTCCGGTCCTGACTGAAACATCTCAACAACTATTTAATGCACTACCATCATATTTTATTCATGGTGCATTTATGGTGCCTACTGTAGTTGATCGATTTTTGTGACCTTGGTGATCTAATGACTCCCCCCCCCCCCCCCCCCCCCAAGCACCACTTCTAGGTCATATGAACTCTTGGTTTTCAGATAGTGAACTGCACATTTTGCCAATGTGCAGTTTTCAGATTTTCTTCTGGCTCCACCACAAAGTTGACATTTGAATGATATCTGTTGGTTTACAATCAGATTAGTCAGTGACTTTTGTGGCTGTGATGTCATGATGTTATCTCCCTTTTCATTATTTTATTACTTTTTATTACTAAATATATGATGAACTGATGTTTCTATCAGCCTCGGTTCTACTTTGTCTGATGTTAGCATTTGGCCTACAGAGATTTAAGCAGATATTGAATGTTTTTAAAATATATTAATAAATTATAACTTAAAATGTAAAAATCTTTCCTTATTTCTCTTTTAAGATTGTTTTCTTGTGCATGTCAAGCCATTTTCATTGTGGCTGGTGTTTTTAGATCGGATCCTGTAAGTCAGCGTATTAATATTTGTACTTGGCCATCTTTCACTGGAAAGTTTTTATGTTAAGGATCATCACTGGTGGGTCTCTGGATATGGGCCAGAAGATTTCAGTTGAAGGGTACACAGTTGAGCCTGAAGATGGCATGTCAGCAGAAAACCACAGCTAGCAGCATGTTTGTCATTTTTTGACAAGCATGCTGCTAGTCATAGTCGTAGTCATTGACATTGCACCTGTGTGCCAAAGGGTGTTGAACCACCACTTGCTCAGCACCCTCCTTATATTGCAGGGGTGTGCAAGTGCAAGGAGGACTCTGAAAATGCATTAGAAGAGAACTTTGAAGGGAAGAATGGGCAAATTTAAAGCAGTAAGGTTTTTAAATGTTTTATTAACCTAGTAAGATTTTGATCACACTTTGTATATTGTCATCATCAGAAATTTATCTTGATTATGTTTATTCATTACAGAATCTATGGAGTTCCATGTGATCTTCGTTAGTACAGACACAAGTCTTATATAATGTAATAAAATTTTACAGATGGTAGGCTACGGCATGTTTTCTTTGATTCTTTTAAAAGCCGATGCCTTAGTGCACTGCAAACACCATGGTTTGAGGTTCTGGCCTTTTCAGATCATCTTCTTTCTGTTTGCTCGCTGAAAATAAGTTCTCATCCTTTTCCTGTCCTACGGGAGCACGGCAGCAGCACTTAATCACCCCCAGCTTGACCCTGGACTGTGGCAAGAGTTCAAAGCTACACTCAGCCTCCGCATCACCCAGAAGAATCTGTCCAATCACCTTGGTGTCCCACTGCCTCCCTCGCTGGCATCTGTCTTCTTTCCATATATCACAGGTGAGCTTTGGTCATAAAGGGGATCGCTCCACGGGGAGACTGTGCATCCATTTCCACCATTAAACTAGATTCAGCTGCCGCTTCTTCTGCTCTCCATAGGCATCCAGTGAGTAATGGATACCCCGGTGCCTCTCGCTGCCCTTTCTTATCTACTGTACAGCCTGCAGTCACACACTGACTCACACAGACAGAAAGACACAAGCACCCCCTCACTTACTCAAATAGAAACACTTAGTCACTTTTAGTTCTCGTCTGGAGGCTTTTATACCGGAGATCTGTGTTCAAAAGAGGAATTTTGGATCGTGACCCATTAAGTGATGGATTGGCCTCTGCATTGTACCACGTCCTTTATCGCCTGTCCTCTGGGGACTCTTAGAGACGTAATGTGCTCTCCAGAATTTTGCCATAAAGTCTTTGTGTTTAATCAGTGCTTTATTTCACTGATGTCTTTCAGGAGGTAACTGTGTTGGTGCGGGACTTTTTGAATGAGAACTGCGGTCTGACTTTGCCATTGGCGCCTGTGCGTTGAGTAGCTGTGAACTCTTCAGCCACGTTGCACAGCTGGCAACACTTCATTGGTCTCAGTGTGCTAAAAGCCCATGTCACAGGGCTGTGTCTAAACACAGGAATGATTTTCACAGCTGAGGGTACGACTCTCCAAAGTAGCGTTAGCGGTGGAAGACGAGATGAAGTAACAGCTTAATTTGTCTGTAACTTCTCGTTGGCAGAAAGAAGATGGGCTAAAACACACAAAGGAAAGGACGTGGTATTATCCGGTCAGGACTGAAGCAACAGTGTTGAATTTTTTTTGCCAAAAGTCGCTCTCAGACAGAGTGAAAGCAGATTATACGAAAACACAGAAGAAGAACTAATTACCCTTATAAATAAAGCTTTGAATAATATTTACACTCATCAAGACATAATCCTAAAAGTCAGTTTATTCATTCTTTCTGTCTGTCCGTCACCCACTCATTCACTCTGTTTTTCTCTTTGGAATGACTTTGAAATGTTTTCAAATAGGATTATACATTACCAGCTGTACTCCATTTAGTCATCTAGGCAACATACGTAAAGCTATTACTTCAACAGTATTTTGCTAAAGTGGCATGTTTCATTTCAATAGCAACTAATCTCAAGCGAACACATGTCATGTTCTCTAAAAATACTTTTAATAATGTAGAATTTGTTTCAGTCAACTTCTTTGGTCCGGACTATTCGGTTTTCTAAGGTTTGCTGATTTTTTTTCTTTAATCTTTAGACTGAATGATTCAACACCCACTGCATAGATTAACTGTAAAAACACAAGGTTTTCCACAGTATTTGCTGTACCTGCAGGCATTTGAGTAAATGTAAATATGTCACCTTTTTGATAAATAATAATCAGCTTCCTCTCTGGTGACTCCTACCAGCTATGGACAGAAATTACCTTCTTAACCAGGGTCTGTTTTCTCCACATCTACAAGACTGGTAGTGTCTGCTCGGGTCCCAGTGATGTAAAATTTGTAAAAATTTGTAAAATTCCTGTCAGTTTTTTGTGACCGCGGACACATTCTTGCAGAATTTACATTACAATGTATCAACTATGCATGCTCCCCAGGCATTTTCTTTTCTTTTTCTCTGCAGCACTGATGAGCTCAGCACCAATTTTTAAATAAGTTTTCATATATGACAAGTTCTGGCTAGTGGCCTTACAGCTAGGGTGGATCTCCCTAGATCAGATGAAAGAATAAATTTGCAAGCTGCAGCCCAAGCCAGTGACCATGAATCCATCCAAGCACAGGAAAATATCCTCTAAATTGGAAGTTGGTCAACCTGCCAACAGGAAATAATGAGCTACCTGGTTGATAGAAGCAAGAGATATTAAAATGAATGATCAAATATAACATGGCGGTGTTAAACACTTCAGTAGTGTTATGCTGGATATTCAGAATGGCAACGCGAATGGCAGCCTTTCTTGTAATACATAAAGCAGTTAGATGTTGTGAATCAACACACGGATTGAGCCGTGATAAAAATATAGACATAGAATATGTTCATGGCAATTCCATATACAGTATAATGACATTTACATGTCCTCACCACAACCTCTGGTGAAGGCTATAACTCAGAAAGCATGTAATCTTTCAAAGTCCTACTATTGTTAGAGCAACAGTTAATACCTCACTCTATTTAAACGTTACACAAAAAACCCTTCAAAACGCAAACATCCTGTTTTCACTCAGCAGGGAAGTGATCTTGATTTCAAGTAATCCAAAACTCAGGTAATGTGAAAGATACTTAACGTAATGGCTGAGATGAAATGCTGTCGTGCAATGTTGCCTGTTACATGCATCTGTCTACTGCATGAGGTCATGTCTGGTCAGGTTCAACATGGCTGTGGTCCCCAGCATGGAAAAAACTGGGTCCTGCTTGATTCCCTGCCAACGCTGAATCAAAAGCATTTAAGTCTAAATGTATTCCCACAAAGGCTCCACAGTGCACAAAGGCATTCTGTGGTGCCCAAAGTTAAAGTGAAGCCATAGAATTGGGGAAACTTTGATGCCAGAGTTTTGTGCACAGGTACAGGCAAGTGAAATAAAACCCTCCCCTGACGTGAAAAGTTCCAGAAGTGTTAAATTATTCCTCCACGAAACTCCATCTATTTTCCCATCATCGCACCGGTTGGTCACATTTGATCCTGCCACCCTCACTTTAAGGTTGTTCGTTTTGATAGGCTGCTTCCTCACAGCCATCGTAATTTTGCATCTTTTGCGTCTGAAGCACAAAAACTTTGATGATTGAACTATAGAAGATCAGAGATTGTCTGTCGAGGGGCACGTATTACTCATCAAAGACCTCCAGCGGAACCATAACCCTGCTTCAACAATGCACAGGCAAAGTTGAGGCAAAGGCTTCTGGGAGATATTCCATATTAAAACTTGTTTGAACACCTGAAACAGAAGGCAGCGCATCGAAATGGGAAATTCCCATCGCCAGAGAGGAATGGCGACGTATCCTCGGGGTTGTGGGGATGCAAGCTCCTGTTGTGTAATTACTGGACTGGAAAACACAGTATAGTTCAATATACCAGTCAGACCTCACATACTGTAACAGTGTTACAACAGAGTTGAGAAAAAAAGACATTTATTGCGAATGACAAATAAGGGAAGTATTAAAAGTACGTAAAAAAAAAAAAGCGGCTTAGTGTCACGGCAGGTGGATCAGACTTTATTTTATATTCATGAGGGTTTTTTCTGCCTTTGTTGCTATCCAAGAGCAGTACAGGTGTCGTTTAAATTCCTGCAATGTAAACATATGTGCTGTAATTACAGGTTTAACCTCTGTCTCTCTGAAACACACAGAAAAGTGCTCAGTGCTGTGTGTGAGTGTAAAGGTATTAAATGTAATGCTTTAAAGATAGTTCTAAAATGAAAAGTGTAATTTCCAGAATGTTATCCAGGCTACATCGATTTTAAACTGTTATTCAGTCAGTACAGTGTGTGTGTGTGTGTGTGTGTGTGTGTGTGTGTGTGTGTGTGTGTGTGTGTGTGTGTGTGTGTGTGTGTGTGTGTGTGTGTGTGTGCGTGTGTGTGTGTTTGCCTTTTTAAAGTGGCATCTATGTGTAAATTATAGATAGAATTTCTGACACACCCAACAAAAAACAGAAAATGTATCTCAGGGTATGTTGCACACTTTTTAAAGAAACGTTGTGGGAGGGGCATCATGGTTTGTGTAGTGGTTAGCATCGTTGCCTCACCGCAAGGGGGTCCTGGGTTTGAATCCACTGGCCACCTGGGGCCTTTCACCCTGTGCCAGTGTGGGTTCTTCCCAGGTATTCATGCTTCCTTCCGCCGTTCAAAAACAATCATATATTTAGCATTTTGAGCGAGTTGGCAATTCTAAATAGATGTGTGTGTGAATGGCTGTTTGTGTGTTTTTATGTGTTAAACTTGCGATAGGCTAGCAGCCAGCCCAGTATGTGCTCCCCTGCCCCACTCCACACTACCCAGAATAACAGGTGGAATAGACTCCAGGCTCTGAACTGGAAAAGCAGAAGAAAAAGGATGACTTTTGCACATGATTTCAATGTTATCCCAACTTCTGCTAGATGTCTTAATGAACATTTTGGTGGATGGTCTACTGTGAGGAAAAATAAGACACTACCCACATAAGCAGACCTGCGATTCTCAAACTTTTTCTGACTTTTTCACACCTGTAATCAGACTTTACCCAATGAAGTTTGAAGCGCCGGAGAGCCTCTCACATTTTCAGATGAACTGTGTACAACAGTTTTCTGTCGATACTTGAAGCCTTACTCTTACTCCATCCCCACAGCAATGTTGTGGGGATGGAGCTGGACTCCCTCAAGGTGGTGTCGGAGAGGCGGATGCTGTCCAAGATAAAGACAATGTTGGATAACACCTCCCACCCACTCCATGACATGTTGGTCAGTCACAGGAGCTCGTTCAGTGAGAGACTGAGATTACCGAAAAGCACCACTGAACGACACAGGAAATCATTCCTGCCTGTGGCCATCTCCCTGTACAACGCATCCACTTAACACACTGTTTGCTGCTACAACTACACATGTTTCTTTTCCAAATATTTATTTATAAGTGACTTATGTATGTATGTATGTATATATATGTATATATTGTACTATTCTTAGTTAGCGTATTGTCTGTCTTGTCTTAATGTTGGTTTAAAATGGAGCACTGTAACAAAAAATAATTTCCCCCAGGGATCAATAAAGTATTCTGATTCTGATTCTGATTCTGATTCACTCATCCACTGAGCACAGCACAGAGACACATAGTGTGAGTGCTGTTTCTTTGCCTGGAAAGGACGATGCTGTGAATCAGTAGAATACTGCCCATGGATATTTCACTTGCTCCTTCTGGTGGAAAAATTAATTAATTTTAAAATGTTAAAAAAAAACATCCTGGACAGGCGTGAAAAGTCACTACTACTTATATATATTTTATTTTCTCATTAAATGCCTTAGCTGAGAAAAAGAAATGCACCACGCTTCCATAATACTTGTAAAAATCTGGCAAAATTAAGCCAACAGTTTGTGTTAATTTGTGAGTTTCATAAATACAGATCCTCAGCCGCTTGTAACCTTTCATGCACAGAAAAAGCATGAATGCAGACTGGGTGTACAAGTTAGCAGAAACAGTGAAGCAGCCACTGCAATAGACACAAACTGCAAAAAGAATGTGATCTATATACACAACGTGATTGCGTTTGACTTCAAGAGAATGTGGAAGTTTAGTTAGTGACGACAGAAGCCGTGTTTGTGTATCTTACACTGACTCTGGGCCAAACAGAGGGGACACGGGCACCTCATGACATGTATGAGAGGTGACTGGATGACAGATGCTAACGGCGGAGCCGTGTGTAAACACGCCCATTGAAGACAGTGTCAATCAACACCCCAGATTAGAGCTCAGCCTATTAGTCAAGTCAGAAATCCTTCATCTCTCCTTCAACAAAACTTCAGGACGGCAGACTAATTGAAGTGCCGGCAGACTGACCCGACTCGCAGACAACAAAGCGATAACTCTAAATTATAGCAGATTAACAGAGACACTGGTTATGTAAAGCTAAAATAAGTTTGAGATAAAAGTTTTAACAAGAAGACGAGGCCAGATAGCTTGCATTAACTTTCAGAGCCCAGATGACATAATATTTATTCAAGGGCACTATAGGGGGAAAAAAAGTCAGTGTCACAAGGCACTGATTGCGAACACTACATTTCATACCAATCTGGCCCAGTCAAACAGCTTTAAAGTCAAACGTCCATGTTGGGGTGATAGATGTCGAAGCTGAAAGAACAGGGAAACCACTTGTTATTCCAGTTTGAGATTTACAAGATAGGTACTTCAAACCATCCATCCATCCATCTTCATCCGCTTTATCCGGGGCCAGGTCACAGGGGCAGCAGCCTAAGCAGAGAAGCCCAGACCTCCCTCTCCCCATCCACCTCCTCCAGCTTATCCAGGGGAACACCAAGGCGTTCCCAGGCCAGCCGAGAGATATAATCTCTCCAGCGTGTCCTGGGTCTGCCCCGGGGCCTCCTCCCGGTGGGGCATGCCCGGAACGCCAACCCCTTGTCAGATTCCCGAACCAGCTCAGCTGGCTCCTTTCGATGTGGAGGAGCAGCGGCTCTACTCTGAGCCCCTCCCGGATGGCCGAACTTCTCACCCTATCTCTAAGGGAGAGGCCAGCCACCCTTCGGAGGAAGCTCATTTCCGCCGCTTGTATCCGCGATCTCGTTCTTTCGGTCACTAAAATGGCCTGTATTTGTATAGCGCTTTTCTAGTCCCTAAGGACCCCAAAGCGCTTTACACAACCAGTCATCCACCCATTCACACACACATTCACACACTGGTGATGGCAAGCTACATTGTAGCCACGGCCACTACCAACAGCTCGTGGCCATAGGTGAGGGTAGGGATGTAGATCGACCGGTAAATTGAGAGCTTCGCTTTTACACTCCTCTCCCTCTTCACTACAATGGACCGGTGCAGCGTCTGCATTACTGCAGCTGCAGCACCAATCCGTCTGTCGATCTCCGGCTCCCTTCTCCCATCACTCGCGAACAAGACCCCGAGATACTTGAACTCCTCCACTTGGGGCAGGAACTCATCCCCGACCCGGAGTGGGCACTCCACCCTTTTCCAGCTGAGAACCATGGCCTCAGATTTGGAGGTGCTGATCCTCATTCCCACTGCTTCACACTCTGCTGCGAACCGTTCCAGTGCGAGCTGGAGGCCTTCACCCGATGAAGCCAACAGAACCACATCATCCGCGAAAAGCAGAGAGGAGATTCTGAGGCCACCGAAGTGAAAGCCCTCTGCCACTTGGCTGCGCCTAGAAATCCTGTCCATAAAAATTATGAACAGAATCAGTGACAAAGGGCAGCTCTGGTGGAGCCCATCACCCACCGGGAACGAGTCCGACTTATTGCCGGCAATGCGAACCAAGCTCTTGCAACGGTTGTATAGGGAACCATTGGCCCGTAGCAATGGGCCAGACACCCCATACTTCCGCAGCACCTCCCACAGGACACCCCGAGGGACACAGTCGAATGCCTTCTCCAAGTCCACAAAACACATGTAGACTGCTTGGGCAAACTCCCATGCACCCTCAAGTATCCTCGAGAGGATAAGGAGCTGGCCCAATGTTCCACGACCAGGATGAAAACCGCATTGTTCCTCCTGTATCCGAGGTTCGACTAGCGGACGAACTCTCCTTTCCAGCACCCTGGCATAGACTTTCCCAGGGAGGCTGAGGAGTGTGATCCCCCTGTAGTTGGAACACACCCTCCGGTCCCCCTTCTTAAAGATGGGGACCACCACCCCGGTCTGCCCCAAGCCTTCAGGAACTTGGGGTAGAGCTCATCAACACCAGGGGCTCTGCCACCAAGGAGTTGTTTAACTGCCTCAGTGACCTCGCCTCCAGAAATTCGCGGGTCATTCTCCTCATCCCCAGACTCTGCTTCCTCCTCGGAAGACGTGTCAGTGGGATTAAGGAGGTCCTCGAAGTATTCCTTCCACTGCCTGACAATTTTCTCAGTCGAAGTCAGCAGCGCTCCGCCAGCACTATACACAGTGCAGGTAGAGTACCGCTTTCCCCTCCTGAGATGCCTGACGGTTTGCCAGAATCTCTTCGAGGCAGTCCGAAAGTCTTTTTCCATGGCCTCTCCGAACTCCTCCCACACCCGGGTTTTTGCTTCAGCCACTGCCCGAGCCGCATTCCGCTTGGCCTGTCTATACCTGTCGGCTGCCTCCGGAGTCCCACAGGCTAACCAAGCCCGATAGGACTCCTTCTTCAGCCTGGTGGCTCCCCTCACCTCTGGTGTCCACCATTTGGTTCGTGGATTACCACCACGGCAGGCACCAACCACCTTGCGGCCACAGCTCAATGCAGCAGTTTCAGCAATGGAGACACTGAACATGGTCCATTCGGACTCAATGTCCCCAGTCTCCCTCAGAATGCTGTTGAAGCTCTGCCGGAGGTATGCCTTGAAGATCTCACGGACTGGGGCCTCTGCTAGACGTTCCCAGCACACCCTCACTACGCGTTTAGGTGCACCAGTTCTGTCCAGCGTCCTCCCCCGCCACCTGATCCAACTCACCACCAGGTGGTGATCAGTTGACAGCTCAGCCCCTCTCTTTACCCGAGTGTCCAGAACATATGGTCGCAGGTCTGGTGATACGATTACAAAATCAATCATCGACCTGCGGCCTAGAGTGTCCTGGTGCCACGTGCACTTATGGACACTCTTATGTTCGAACAAGGTGTCCGTTATGGCCAAACTGTGATTTGCACAGAAGTCCAATAACAAAACACCGCTTGGGTTCAGATCAGGGAGGCCGTTCCTCCCAATCACGCCCCTCCAGGTCTTGCTGTCATTACCCACGTGAGCATTGAAGTCTCCCAGCAGGACAACAGAGTCTCCAGGTGGAGCACCTTCCAGCACCCCACCCAGGGACTCTAAGAAGGCTGGGTACTCTGAACTACCACTTGGCGCATAAGCGCAGATGACAGTCAGGACCCATTCCCCGACCCTAAGGCACAGGGAACAAACCCTCTCATCCACCGGGAAAAACCCCAACGTACTGGCAGCAAGCCGAAGGGATATTAGAATACCCACCCCAGCCCGCCGCCTCTCACCAGGGGAAACTCCAGACTGAGACAGAGTCCAGCCCCTCTCCAGGAGACTGGTTCCAGAGCCCAAGCCATGCGTAGAGGTGAGCCCGACAATATCTAGCCAGTACCTCTCAACCTCACGCACTAACTCAGGCTCCCCACCAGATAGGGGGCCATTCCATGTCCCAATTGCCAGTCTTGGCAGCCGGGGATCAGTCCGCCAGGGCCTCATGGCCCCATGGACTAAGGCCCGACCACTAGACGCTCGCCCTCGGGCACCCTCCCCGGGCCTGGCTCCAGGGCAGGGCCCCGGTAACCCTATCCCGGGCAGGGTAAACTGTTCCCTCAATGTTTTCTTCATAAGGGTCTTGCAAACCATTAAATGAAAATGTAGACAAATCAGCTACATTTGCATTACTATGAATATTGTTGGAGTGGTTTTTCAGCAAGAGAAAACAAATGTTGGATTGTTGGATTCCTTTGGAAATTCCAGTGATGGTGAGCGGCAGTTATTTAGCTACAGGTGTGTTGACACTTTGCAGGGATGAGTGATCGAGCCAAATGATCAGATGACAATCCTATAGGGTAACAAAACATAACAGCTCTCCCCACTGACGTAGTTGGACTCATGTTATCATATTAGTTGTGCAAGGCTCACAAACCACCACATGCTTATCTGGTGATTTGTATCTCCCGCACCTTGATGCATCCTTCAGGATGTTAGTCTGCCTGCTGCTATTCTTCATCCAATTTATTGTCTTTTTTTCACAAAATAAATAGCTTCTACTGCTAAATTGCACCTTGCAAAGCTTTCAAGGGACTCGGTGCAGTCTTGTGAAAACTAAGTATATGATTCAATACCTTTTATCGCATGTATAACCACTTTTAGCAGCAGTAGCTTGAATTAGACGGTCAGGCTTTTATGTAATTCCTGTGGAGCAGGAAATCTCAGTCAGTCACACCAGCAATCTACACGTCCAAGTTCACTACAGCCATGAATCATCTTGTGATCTTACTTCCTTATTTCCTACTGCCTGGAAGCTCCATGTTAAACAGCCTTTGCCAAACATATCCACTGTCCCTCCTGTGCACATCCATTGTTGAGAAGCATTTAATATACCGTAATTGTCGGGCTATAAGCCGCTACTTTTTACACCAGCTTTGAACCCTGCGGCTTTTAGTCAGGTGCGGCTTTTCTATGGATTGTCCATGATTTTTGTCATATTGTAAGACGATTTGTTTTGATTGTTCCGGTGTTGTACGGCACTACGTTGCCTGGCGGAAGGGCATGTGATCAGACACACAGTATCGGGTTCAAGAGTGGTATGTTGGTCACATGTCCATCCACCAGGCAACATAGTGCCGTAAAAGTAGCGCGAAAAACAAACTTCAAAGTAGTGCTATGCGTTCAGCGGGAGTCGTGGATGATGTGCGGCGATAAACGTGCGAAAAGCAAGTTATCCCCAACTCCACCGGTGGAATCTGACAGCGTGGAAAAGTGTAAAAACATCCATGATCACCAACGGATTTCGAAGGGCTGGACTGCTGCATGATGGAGAGGAGGACACCGCCACGGCCCTTCAGAGGGTGTTCGACTCTGACACTGACAACAAAGGAAAGAAGCTGAGAGTGGATGACGTAGCCATCCTGAGCCTGTTCGTATCCGACACTGGAGAAGAGGACTTTGGTGGTTTTAGTGCGCAGGAAGATGGTGGTGAATGACTGACTTTTCTTCTTGTTAAAGCCATGTCACTGCACCTGAGCCTAAAAGGTAGTCCAATCTATTTTTCTGGTGTGCACTAGGTTATTGTTATGTACTACATTTGTTACTCATTTATGAAGCACAGTACATGTTTCCTACTTGTAATTACCGCTACTTGTACATATACCTAAAAAGTTATGCAAATATGTACCCATAACTTGTTTTTCAAAATATTAATAAAAGGGATGTGTCTCCAAACAGCCATCTCTTTCCTGACAATTCGCTTTGTGCATATTCTCTTACATATGATAAGTCAATATTGAAACACCTGCGGCTTTTAGTCAGGTGCGGCTAATGTATGTACAAAACAGGATTTTCCCCTGATTTTAGCTTGTGCGGCTAATATTCAGGTGCGCTTTGTAGTCCGGGAAATACGGTATATAGTTTAAGATTACATGTGACATAACATCACTCCTACGCTTTTGGAAGGATCTAGTTTCCCTAAGAAAGATGGAATATTTTCAACTTGGAAGTGAGAAGTGGTTGTGGAAGTTTGCAGAGGTGAATACTAAAGTCAGCATGCTAACATGCTCACAGTCACAATGCAAGCATGCCAGCACCTAGCAGGTATTGTTTATCATGTCTTAGCCTGGCATTTTAGAAAGTTGACACTTGCTAATTAGCACTAGTCGAAGCTGGTGGGAATGTTCTCACTTCTGTAGGACATATTTGGTGATAAATCAAAGTACTGGATGAAGCTACAATAATGTTTGGGTCCATCGGTGTATATGCTCCACCTGGGATCAAATTAAGGCAGTGTGATCAGTGTTTACAGCATCTGGTCTGTGTATGAAATCTGAAGGACTGGATGTCTTTAGCAGCTCTCCTGAGGCACACTGAAATCCACACTGCCAAAGACCAGGTGTTTGTTTAGAGGTGCCAAGATTTTCTTCTCTTTGGATCCTGGCAGCTTGAGAAGAAGAGTAATAAATTACCATTCAGTACCTTTTGTAGAGCATTGATGTTTGTCTGTCATACTACGAGAATATGAAGTTTAAATGTAGAGGATAAGAAAGCACTGTCTTATTTCCCCCTTTCTTTCTTTCACTAGATCTGATTTGAGAAAGAGTTTGCGGGGAAGCAAGGTGATGTCATGGAGATCTCTCCTGATGGGGGAGCTTATTTTCTTGTCTTGTCACACATCGCATACACCAAAGTTTATAAAACCTGCATGCCTTTATATTTTTCCTGGTAATCCCCCTCTGTGAGTGTTACGCCATGTTAAAGCCATTATTTTTGTTCACAGTAGTTTAGATTGGATGGGTAGAACGGTGTCATATAAAACCATGCTGGTTGTCGTAGAAAGGCCGCATTGGACTAATACGACGTTCGCAACCTCTGTAATGAAGAGCAAAACTTTAATGTTTGTTTAAGTTCAACATGAAACCGCTCCATGGATGATGTCATCACAGCAACCACAACCACAAGAGCCATATTCATTTTCACTGAAAACAAAGATGACCTGAAAGTTTAAACTACCAGCATGCAAGATACACATAACTGGGACACATAAATAGAGTACTGTACAGCATCGGGGGCTAAAAGTGCACATGTGATTTCTATTGTACCTAAGAGTTCTGGTTTACAGATCCTTTTTCACTCGTGAATCCGCAGCTGGCCTTTGGGTTTACATAAATATATATATATATATATATATAAATGTTTTTCTTTTTTTCTGCAGAATGTGAAGTCACCCAATTTATGCATTTATAGGTCACACTCCTGTGACACCACTCTCTGCGGAGGTTTTTACTGTGTAACCTGATGATTTGCTGTAGTATCCAGTGTCCATTTGAGGTCTTTCTTTATAGCTACTTGAGAGACTATGTGACTGAGCTGTGGAATCTGAGATTGAAACAGGAGCACTGCATTATGGTAGCTTGTATTTTCCCATATCCAAAAATATCCAATGATCTCGTCGATTTTTTTGTTTTTAATTTGGACTCTAACTCTTTTACTGAACTAGCTGCAACCACTCAATTCACCGAGGGAAATGCACTGCATCTACTGAGCTACTACAATTAGTCCCAACACTTAGGTCTCATGGGATCCATCCATCCATCCATCTATCCATCCATCCAGGGGCGTAATTTCCCGGGGGGTTAGGGGGGGTTATGGCCCAATAAAATTATGAGTTATGTTGCATAAATAGGCTGTTGATATTCTTTACTCATTTCAGTTATTACCAGCAAAATAGTTGCATGTTTAAACATCTGGGAATTTACCCAGATGTATTTATTTATTTAGACAGAGATCTTGACCCCCCCAGTGTTCTGCACAAAGTTACGCCCATCCATCCATCCATCCATCCATCCCCTCTTATCGCTCAAGCTGAGTTTTTGCCCTCTTTGAGAATAACAAATTTCAGAATATGTCTAGATCTGAATCTTTACACCGAGATCGTTGGTGTATCAAAGGTTAAGTGCCTTGCTTAAGAGAGCCTCATCAACAGTCATTCACAGAAGGGGGAGAGTTACTCATTCATGTTCTGTAGCCAAACTTTTTCTGTCAGAATGGATTACAGTGCCTGCTTTAAACAGCTTCTATGTGCAGCACTGCCGGCATGCAACCATATGCAATCATATACAAACACTGACATTCCTGAGCCTCTGGAGGTTCTTCTCTCCTGATCTACATGCTGAACCAGGATATGTGATCCACCGCTTATTAAACAGAGCTTACTTGTAATTAAGCTTCCCAGATGGGTTTTGCTTGAGGTTCGTGTTAAGCTTCTTTCTCCATCTGTCTCCCTAAAAGTGACGAGTGAAGAGTAATAGGTTTCAAAATGTGCCACAGAAAAATGACAGACTGTCGAAAAACAAGAGGTGGCCGTGAGAGCGCGCGCTCAAAAAATTCAACTTGTAATCATCACTGTCCTGATCTTACCCCTCTAGTGATGCCATATGCAAAATGATTATACAATGTAATTACAGCACCGGCTGCACAATAAAGACTGAAAAGGGAAACCGGAAACATTTCGAGTGTGGTTAGAAATACATTCTCTCATTGTTTATCCAAACACGTCTCCCGTGCAGCCTTCTCCAAAGGCAAAGTTATGATGTAATAAACCTCAGAATGAGATAAAGTCTTTCTTCGGACTTATCGTTCCCATGTGTTTGATGCAATAATAAAAACAATTCTGCGTGATATCTCTGTTTAACACTGAACAAAAGCTGACAACATGAACAATATGTAACGTGAACAAAGCGGAATAGTCTGAGTATGATGTAGCACATGCCAGTGCACAGCTGCGCAGGGAAGCAGGAAGCCAGGTGTCCAGCAGGAGTGGTCCAGGATCCTGACGGCTCCCTCTGATGCATATATAGGCCTCCAACACCTCGCTATGGACCTGTGCCTCGCTAACTGCTTTTAAAGAAACATCTGGTAGGTGACATGTCTTTTGTGCCAATTAGTGTTTCTCTGGACTCCTCTGTGTTCCCATACAGTCCACACACACACACACACACACACACACACACACACACACTGAGTCTATATTCTCAGCCTGCTGGCTCCTGCCAGGTTGGACGCACAGGGAAGCAAAAACATGAAAAGAAAACAATTTAAAAGGGCTAATCTACCCATTCTTGAACATGAAGTTTATTTTTACAGTCTCCAGCTGGACTGGCTTCGAGTGTGTGGAAGCAATCAGGAAACACACAAAGAGAGAGGGAAAGAAATTATGATCACAGATTCAAATGTCACTAAGCCTCGAGGATAAACTATAGAAATGTATAAAGGCCCAACTGAAATGATCGGCCTACTTGGGCAATTGCCTCCAAATGGATGTCGCATTTTGTCTTTATTTGCTGAGATGGGGGGGTTGGGGGTGGCAAGGGGGAGGGATACTTTACAAAAATAGAAACATTTGGTTTGTGAGAGCGTGCAACGTGCCGATCATTACCCCTTAAAACCCACATCAAAGTGTGCTGGTGTGTTGATCGCTTAGTGGAGAAAAACAAGAGAAAGCTCTGATCGTTTTCATGTCTTTGTGTTCATTTGTTTTCATTTATAAAGTGCTTTCTCAATACTGTGCGCAGGGAATACGCACAGTATGGAACACATAGCAGGGGCGGTTGTTTTATTTTTATTTTTTGTTTTTTTTAACAGAATATTGCATGAACTGTTTAGGGATTAGAGCCATTTTTACACACAGTCACCCATTTTCAGAGCTTCAAAATTCATTGGTAAATTTCTTTTCAAATTTCGGTTTGTCTACATAAATTCTGTCTCATTTTTTGATTACTTAAAAGGTCTGGATTGTCCAGGACAATAGCATCAGATTTTTTGCTGTAGTTGCTGCAGATTTGTCGGCAGATCCATGATGTGAATCTCCTGTTCGACCACATCTCAATGGTGCTCCACTGGATTGAGATCTAATGACTGTTGAGCATAGAGAACTCTTTGTCATGTTCAAGAAACCAGTTTGAGACTATTTGATCTTTGCGACATTGTGTGTTAGCCTGCTGGAGGCAGCCATCATTAGATGGGTACACTGTGTCTGGCTCTGGGTGTACATAGTGACATAGTCAACCTGGAGCTGGAGTTGTTTATACCAAATTCTGACCCTACCATTGAATTTCACAGCAGAAGTTGAGAAATATCAGAAAAGACAACATTTTGCCAATAATCTTTGTTCACTTTGGTGAGCCTGTGTGAATTGTAGCCTCAGTTTCCCATTCTTAACTGGTAGGAGTGGCCACCCAGTGTAGTCTTCTGCTGCTGTAGCCCATCTGCTTCAAGGCTCAACAGCTTTTGCCTGCTGTCATTGTAACAAGTGCATATTTCAGTTACTCTTGCCTTCCTATAGGCTCAAAGCAGTCTGATGATTCTCGACAAACTTCTGGCATCAACAAGGCATTTTTTCCCAGAGAACTGCCGCTCACTAGATATTTTCTCCTTTTTGGATCATCTTCTGTAAACCCCAGAGATGATTGTGTGGGAAAATCCCAGTAGATCATCATAAGTTATTTAAATCACCTTTATTTCCCATTCTGATGCTCAGTTTGAACATCAGCAGGTCATCCTATCCATGTTTACATGCCTAAATGGATGTGGTGATGCAATGTGATGAGCTGATTGGATATCTGCAAGTAGTATTCATAACAATGCGGCCAGTGCATGTAGATAACGGCACCGACACTACCAACATTTTATATAATTTCAGTAGGTAAGTTATAAATATCATCTTTATTTTTATGAGGTGGGAAATTAGCTTTTTTTTTGCCTGTAAACATTTTAATTTCTTCTCTAAAGTTGGACATTTTAACATTTTAATCTCTATTAACTTGGACTCGAGTGGCAATGAAAAAACTGCAGTTAACTGCACTTGATTTTCTTCTTTAGTCCTGGAGTATGCTGCTTACTACCAACCTTGTCACTTTTCTGTCAGATCATCTACTCTTTTTGATTGTCTCTCTGAGTCTACACCAGCATAACTCGGCTGTTTTTTAAAAATTCTAATACTACTGCCAAGCTCCACCTGCAAATGCATTTAATAGTTTCATGGTATTATAGACTGTATATGAAGTGTGAAGCCAGTGCCTAATGGACCATTATACTCACTATATTGGTCATGTTGTGTGAAAAACGTGACATCACCACAGCTCGATGGGCACGATTACTCACTTTGGAATGCTTTTCTCTTTCTGAAAGATAGGTGTTGCCGCCTCAGTGATGCCTATCATCTTCTAGTCATCTATATAATTTGTAAATCTCTGAGCTTCTGCATTCAGAAAACATTAAAATGGCAGTAAAATACAACACAATCATCCACTTATGTCTTTAACACGGCTATGACAACAGTGGCACCATGCAAGATTACAAGAAGAGAGGAAACTGGTGCAACTGAAGTTATACCGGAGTGCAATATGGTCCCATGGATGTGACATTACTTCTTCTTATTTGCACAAACAGTGAGCATAAAGGGCCCATGCATACCTTAACCATGCATTCTTTCCAGTGGCTGACAGGTATTGTGGTTGGAAAAACAACATCATATTGCATAGAATTGATTCTAATATTCACTTGTTTTATTAGCTCAGTAAATAACCTGGTTGTGGCCTTAGTTGCTCATCTTACTTAATGCACTATGATGCTCAATTTGTATTTATGTGGTGTAATGTGATTGTTGTCCCATTTCGAGCTAAATAGATATTATTACATGGTTTGTGGTTGACAACATGCTACAGTATGAGAGTGCAGCGTCCTTGGTTTCTGTCTTAATTTGGTCATTTTAATATTTCTTTGAGATCAGGTTAACACAGTCTTTAGTATTTCATAGTGTCTCTGCTGCTGAGAGTTGGAGGTTATATCACTTTTACAGACTTCTGCTTGATTTCTTTGTTCTTATTTTTCTGGAAACACAACAAAATATAGCTAGTATTAATAGATAATGTAATAACGTGATTGATTTAGCATAAAATGCCCTTATACATAAAAAGTAACAACTATGAGCTGCACAAACACACACTTCTGTGGTGTTTGTTAGGTTTAAACCTCTGTCTGACCAGGCCTATAGCGTTCCTTTGCCCTGTGGATGACTCTTCACTGCCCTCATCGTTTGACATGTTGCCCCTCTGATGGATGTTTGCCGTCTGGACAAGGTGGCCCTGTGCTTTCATCAGGCCCTCAGCAGGCAGGGAGATGGGCTGAGCATCCCATTCCTTCTCACAGGGAGATAAAACAACCTTACCATGTCACCATGCAGGAGAGAAAAAAGAGACTCCTCTTTACAGGTCATACATCAACATTATTCCATCTGACGCCAGGAAGCAGCAAAGCATGCTGGGTAGCTGACACACCTAGGAAGATGGATCTCTCTAATCTGAGGAGTAAACACATAAATTATCCACGGATATATTTAAACACTTGCATGGGGAGTAGGTTTCAATTTAGCTGAGATTTTTCTTGTCGCACACTTCTACATACAGTTTTTAAAGCTTAGATATAAAGATAGATATATATTTTTTAAACACACATCTCATGTCCTGTGACGTTTTTAACCATGGCGATATTCCGTGTGTGAGAGAGAGACAGTAACATGTCACTTACCTACTGGGACTACTGGGACTTGAAAGCCTGACAAGTACATATATAGCAGCTTCCTTCATCACACTCTTCATCTGGGAGTCAAAATGCATCATCTTCACATCTCCACCACGTTCTGCATGCGCGTGTCTCTTTAAGATCGACCGCACTGTGATTTTTCAGCAGACCTTGATGATCTTGTGCAGAGGAGGCAGAGAGAAATGACTTTATAGGTCTTCATCTTTCACCTCGGCTTACAGGCCATTTTTTTTCTGTGGCTCCATGCATTGCCCTCCAGGATGCTATAAACATCCCAATGACAGCTCACACTCGCAGACAGTTTGAGTTTGATCTGAGTTTCCAGTTGTGGCCTGACAAACACTTGACATCAGAATCTCATTGTATCCTCAGTCCCTCTTCGTGTTCTCAACCTTTCAAACCTGATTATTCGTGATTGTTCTCTTATCCTCGGAACATGCTGGAGCCACCTGTCATCCTTTTTACCACTTAACTAAATGTGGTTTTCATCTTTCTAACATGGTTTGGATTTCTCCTCCGAGGTGAGCTGCTTTCTCCTCTTTCCACCGCTGTGAACTGGATTATCATGTTCAGATGCCCGCTCGGTTGCAGGGGGAACTGTTTATTTGTAGAACTTGCTCTCTCACAGTGTCTCAACAACCTCCCAGTCAAGTGCACTACAAGCTTTAATGACAGGAGTTTGAAATGAGGCTCCATTAAAATGAATGACCTTCATTACAGCGGTATTAAGGGACAGATGCCTTTGTTCGTAGGCTAAACATGCAGTGAGAAGGAGGGAGCGAGAGCACTTGTCCAGACATTCAAGTGCCTGAATAAACAGAGCAGCAGGTTTTTCTTTCTTCCACCCTCTGAGGGTGAAGCCCACTGCGACTACCATTGAGATTACAACCACCTGGCTGTGCGTCCTTCTCGCCCCTTACCCCAAACATTTTAATCATGGATGAAATTCATTTATATGTTGCGATAATTGTGTTTAATTGTTTCTTTGAAGGGGAGTGAGGCCAAAAGCATCTGGCTGACATATGGCTCGATGCTTGTGAGAGCAACATTGTGCCCAGCAGGAAACTGCGGCCCTGATCAACGCTCCACTGCCCATTTGGCCAAATCGCTGTGGTCTAAGTCATGCTTCTTAGGTAATGAAGCAGACCTGGTGGCTGAATTAGATTAGGTCCCTTCCTGCACATGTTTGGGCCTAACTGAATCTCTGCTCTTTTAAGCTGCACCGGTTTCTTTCAGTATATTGCATATGGCCTCCAGGCCCAGTAATGGTAAGCACAAACAGACCTACAACACTTAAGTATTTGTGTAGTGTGCAGTAATGAACAAACAAAGATGAGTACTTCCATCAGACACACCTATCAGATCTTATGGACGATTCCGCACCTCACCATTTATTTCCAGTGCCAACTAAAAGTGCCATTCCAAGAAGCAAAGAGCTTTTTATGTAGGCCAAGCAGCAACCTCCAGGGCTGAAAAAGTCACCAAAGTCATGTGCCAAATAGTGTATTTCACTTGAGGCTGGCTCCAAAAGTGACAGTCCCCGTAGATTCTCGTCACCATGACAATAATATGTTTTCATCCTGATACGGGAGGAACAGGTTTGTCTTCTGCAACTATTTCTCTCATTCCTAACAACTGATCACGGCTACACTTTCTTATTATTCACTCAGTTGGGTTTTACTGGGGCTTAAAATTACAGGTGTAGTAGCTGTGATTGACAGATAAGTCAGCATAGGAAGCTGTAGCCAATAGATGGTGTCTGAGCATTTTAATGGGATAAAGTCAAAAAATAGCCATAAGGTACACCCCATAGAAGAATTGTGTGCTCCCATTTTCAATTTCAATTCAATTTTATTTATACAGCGCCAAGTCACAACAATAGTCACCTCAAGGTAGACCCTACAATAATACATACAGAGAAAAACCCAACAATCATATGACCCTCTATGAGCAAGCATTTTGGCGACAGTGGAAAGGAAAAACTGCCTTTGAACAGGAAGAAACCTCCGGCAGAACCAGGCTCATGGAGAGGCGGCCATCTGCCGCGACCGGTTGGGGTGATAGAAGGAAAACAGGATAAAAGACATGCTGTGGAAAAGAACCAGAGATGAGTTCTCCTGAGTTCAACTCCAGCATCAGGCCGGGGTCTTTCTGTGTGGAGTTTCCATGTTCCGTGTTTGCATGGATTCTCTCCAGGTACTCCGGCTTCCTCCCACTCTCCAAAGACGTGCACTTAGTGGGCATAGGTTAGGTGATCAGTCTAAATTGCCCATAGCTGTGAATGTGAGTGCGAATTGTTGTCTGTCTCTGTGTGTTAGCCCTGTGACAGACTGGTGAACTGTCCAGGGTGTACCCCACCTCTTGCTCTATGACAGCTCCAGCGCCCCTGCAACCCTAAAAAGGATAAGCGGAAGCGGATGGATGGATTGGACTTGTACAGTTTATGCAGCTCACTGATAACTTCACCCTCTGGTCTATAAAAACAATTCCAATATCATCGCTTCAAAAATGCTAAGACCAGAAAGTAATGGCTGAGGTTCAGGGGCTATACTGTATGCATCTTTTATACGATGTAGAGACTAATGGTTTACTAGTTACAGTCCTTGAGTTTTCAGCATCATTTCCCAGAAATATAACAGAACAGCCATTTTTGTTTACAGGGCAGCCAAACACGCTTTTGTTTTGACATTAACAATCAGATTTTATGCTGAACACGGTTTCAGTAGATTTCCACACATTAGCAGAACAAAGTAAAGTTATTTAGCTCCAATTGATCAGTAAACAATCCACTGTGGCTTTTAATTATTTTATTCATTACACCATTTGCAAAAATGAGCCTGTGTTTACTTCTAACAATAACATACATTTGCAACCTGCTAAATACTGAAATACATGCACACATCATTTGAAGGTAATTTACGAATGGAAATGAAAGTGAGATACAATAAATCAGAGCCACAAGGTTTTGGTTAACTGATGTTATATTGCTTTTCTGATATTCATGTTTGGCATTTTATCCATCTTCAGTTGTAGAAAAGTAAAGGTCTCTAAAGAGAGTATGATTTCTACATTAAAGACTTTGGCACCTTTATTTCATTTTCTTATAACTCGGTAAACCAACAGAGGATATTACATTGCCAATGAGATTTAACAGCTTCTTCTATTTTGAACTCTCAAGATTAAATTCTTTGGACCATAAATACAGCGCTCCAGCGTCAACACTATCACAAAGATACATGATTGAGAAGTGATTTTGATACTAAACTGTATCTATATATTGAATATACTATGTAATGCATTCCCTCGACCTAACCATTTATATTGTGTATACATAGGATATAAAAAGCCGTGTGATGGTGATTCTGTTGGTGTGTCATGTTTTCACTCACATGTTCTGATGTCATTTTCACATCACATGATGTCCACAAAACATGGACACAAACTCAAATGTAATCATTCAAATGTTAGCAGACATAAACACAGTTTACTATTGCAAAGGTGACTATTTTTCTCTCCTCTGGAGGGATATTTTCGATCGCGCCAAGAGCCCGTCAGTCACTCAACCCCCTACCCCCTCAACATCCTCACCTCGTCATTGAGTGTCTTTAATGCTGACATGTTACATCTGGAAACTCTTCCCTACATGTGATGCATAGACGTTTCTCTGCTCACTTTCCCCGTCCCAGGAGGCCTGATTGTGAAGCTTCTGTAATGATGTAGAAAAATGAGACTTGAGATTTGTACTTAACAGTTCTGGGCTAATGAATGCATTCAGGACACATTCCTCCCTCGATCTTACGGGATCGGTTTCCTCAGTAGGTGAAAAACACGGGCAGATCAAAATGGTAGCAAATGACTTTGAGACCCAGAGTGTTTAACACTTGGTGCTTTGTAGAATGTTAGAAAAGTGAAACCTATTTTTTCTAAGTCGACAAAGATGAGGTGCTCTGTGGCATTTTTGATGGCATGCTAACATCCACTGTAAGCAAAGCATGAAATGTTCTGGACACTTGCAGCAAGAGAGCCTCTTCAAGTCTCTGTTTCCTGTGGAAAATGTTTGCATGGGCTGTACTGTTACAGAAAAGGGAGTTTCCTTGGCAAGAGGAGAGAATGAAATAATCATTAATATGTCTTAAGGGTAAATGATGTCATGCACAGTGAATATACAACTTGTTGTGGTAAAGCTGTGGGAGACATTTGTAGGGAGACTGATACTTTGGAATATAGGTTTTCACAAGCACGCTGAAATATATACGTTCAAAATATACGCACACAGACAACATAGGTGCACACCCACACGCCACACACACTCAAAGATATTTAACATGTGCAGCGTGGTCCGCTGATGAAGGTTAGGATGATCTGCTTCCAGTTAGGTCGCACACTGTTCCTGTTCGCTGGGTGTACAAAGAAACGGATCCAATTTCAGGACATGCTTTTAATGAAACTCAAACTGAAGCGCGTTTCTGATTGGAGAACAAAGAGGGGGGAATCGAAAACTGTTGCAGAGGTGACCCGGGCCGAGGCACGCTCGCAGCTTTAAACACCAGCTCTTCACAAAAGGCCAACTCCAAACAAGGCCCCACTGAAGCGTCCTGTTCCCGAAATACTGCAAAGCAGCCTGGCAAATGTAGCCAGACTTTGTGCCTTTGCTATCTAGAATTACAGTTTGTTTTGAAAAGTCTGTGACATATGGATAAACTACAGTTTAGTTTGCTTATTGCCTCCAGAGATGTAAGAACAAAAAACTGAGGCTACTGAAACCTTGAAACACTTTGAAGACAAGAAACAGCTTAAATATCAGTTGAATGAACTGCATCTTACTTTTGAATCAAAAGCTCTTTTTCTCATATCAAGTTAACCAGATGTACAAAAAAAACATTTTAACTTGTAGAATTTTTCTTTTAAAAATGGCTGTATTTAAATCAATAGCTCTTCCTTCTAGTGAATGCTTGGCTGCAGTCTTACAGAGATTTTAGAGAGGAAGTTGATATCACAATCAGAGACGCAGCTCAGAATTTCTTCTTTGCTTAGTTTGTACAAAAACTGTTTAAAAAATGTTGGCATATAATCCTCAAAATGTCCAAAAATTTCACCGTCATATTTGTTTTCACTCCTCGTCGCCGGTACTTGGAACACCCTATGTAGTAAAAACATCGGAAACAACAGATATTTAAAGCAAGATCAAAAGTAGATAGCAAACACACACCCAACTTTTGACACTGGATTTTAAGTATCATTCAAACCAGAGTTTTCAATCACTGTTTAAACTTATGGGTCAGGGTCAGAGGAAGGATAAGGCTTTGTCCAAAGGTCTATTTTAACCGAAACAAAAACTATATTTTCTGGTTTAAACCTAGAGCAGATTCTACATGCTTGTATTTACACAGTACAGGAAGCAGCTTCAGTTTAAAGCAACTATGGATCATTAAAACTGCTTCAGCAAATTACTTCTGGGGGCTCTTTTGTGCTTGGGGTACTCACAAAGTGTCTTAACCCTATAATGCCCTTTGTATCATATTTGATACACGAGTTTCTGAGACATCAACGTGATCAATATGTGCCATAATTTCAAAATGTTATGGACAAAACTCTTCTTTTTTGTCTAAAATTAACATTGTTGTTAACAAAAAGTTGCCAGAAATTCCCAGTGTTTCAAATGTGATACAAAAAAATGAATAAATATATAATAAAAATATATCATCCAAAAAATGATATAGCAAAAGAAAATGTGTATTTTGTTGTAAGGGTTAATAAACATCGCAGTTCCAAAAAATCTGGCTATTTGTAATGGGTTGGGTTAAAATCTTCTGCTTTACGTACAAGACTTGGCAGACTAATTAGTGTCGATATGATACGATATGATATGACATTAAAGATGAGGTTTATCTGTATATTTTAAACTACATCAAGTTGTTACCCTTTAAAAGTCCTTATGCACATGCACCTTATGCTAAGGGAAGTCAACCTGCTGCTAACTCTAGGTTTCTGTATACCACCATCTTCTTCTTCTTATCAAAGTTTTGACATGAAAGCCTATAAGTATTTTTTTTTTCCTTAAAACAATTGGTTAATCCCAAGGTACCTGTAAGAGCCAAAGTCAATGTTTATGTTTTTCCTTTTTGTTTTGGTGGCACAGGTGTATAGCTTTACCTGCGTCTCAGGTGATGGTATGTGGGTGTGGTCACAGTCTATTTACCTGCGTTTGCAGCAGGTGTGTTGGGTGTTGGTCTGTTGACCGTCATTTTTTGGCACACCAGTTAATCCATGCGCTATTTGTAAATTGATTGAAAACGCAAATGTTTGTTTTTGTTTTGTTCTTAAAATAAATGCGCAAAGTACAAGTACGACTCATTATGGATTATTGGAGGCGCGTCACAGGGACACAACCAACTCAGCCGGCCGCGGCTTTATTTACGGATGAAAGTCGCAACAGTACCATTCCTTTGGACATTAAAGCTCTTTCAGGTGAAAAGGACATCATCCTTTCTACGTCAACATGACACACAATTCTTTAGGGAGCAAAAATCAAATTCAAATGATCCGTATCTCAGCCGCGTCCTCCCAGTCAGACAAACAGGAAGGTTTATTACTTTCCCCTCAGAGACTGCTGTGTTTGGTGGTCCACTGCCTCAAGGTCTCAGAGCTCAGCCTGCACCTGTGGCTGGTCGCGTACACAGCTCTGGAAAAGAAAACAAATACAGTAAATAACCCCTCCTCTGCTTAATGGAGCTTAAGATGGCCTCGCTCATTTGCCACAAGCAGAGGCTTTGAAAGGACTTGGAGCACAATGACTCCCAGATAGCCCTTCATAGTGTCAGCGGCTCTCCGCTTCTGGTGTGCTTACATAGCCTTGTGATCGTATCAGCTTAACGGATAAGGGGGATGTGAGACCAGTGGCTGTAAAGATTTGATGCAGAGGTTAAATATACGGGTTGCCCACATTTGCCAGGAGAAACAAGCGGAAAGTCCTACACAAACATCATTGTGTGCTACTGAGCCACAAAGACTAGAGGTTATATCATCAAAGGCTCATTCAAGGACACGGAGGTAAACTGTCTCAGACCTAACACACTCTGAAACGTGAGAAAGAAAGTGAGGTCTTTCTTGAGTCACTATCTAGATATTTTTATTTCAGAGAAAGAAAGGCTTTTTGTCCCTTTGGTGCAGGTATTGTCTCAAAAAGTCAATACTACCATGGTGTATCTGTAGACAAAAGCACTATTCTCTGTCTTGTGTTATGCCTTGCTTTTCATTGTAAATGCCAGATTTCACTGCTTCTCCCAGTTTCGCTCTGCACGGGGGATTTTATTTATAACAAGGATGTAATTTATGAGAATCTGAAGGCTCTGACTACTCCATAACCCAGGTCAGACTCACTCATTCTTCAGCTTGACAGGGCTGGGCTCCTGGAGTTATGGGATCAAGGCTGATGTCTTACAGAGCACCGCTCGGGGGAACAGGTATCTGCACTTCCTTATTTTATCAGCCCTCCAACAAGTGAACATGAACAAGGGCCACTATAAATCATTTGCTCCTGATGACAGCCGAGAGGCAGGAAGGCACAGCATCGTCTGATGTTCTACATGTGTGCCGTCATTTTTTTGCCTTTAAGAAATGAAGCATGACAGGCTGAGCCTCTCTTAGGGCTCTGTGTGGGTGTACACCTGCGTAGAGTGGGCAATAATTGACTTCTTAATTGGTTGATAGTTGCTTTATTATTTCAGCAATCGTCTTCTGGTAAGTTATACTAATGGAAATGTTTAAAGTTCAAGTCTGGTACCTCTGGTCTGTGAACTGAAGTCGAGTTAGCAAGTTCATCAAAGTCAGTTCCTTTGGTATCTCTTGAGCTGCACTTTTTTGGTGACAGTCTTTTTATTTTTGTTGTTTTTATTAAAGTTTGCGGGGGGAAATCAGTTGTTTCTCTTGTTTTAGATTTCTGTCAGTGTAGCAATAAAAAGCTACTAAAATATTCCACATTGTCTTCAAGGGTGTCATTATAGTAGGTGTGAAAGAAATAGTGGTGTTCTATCAGGGCAAGCAAGGCAAGAAAGGCACTGCTTGTCCAGTGAAATGTAAAAACAGACATCAATTTAACACATATTGCAGTTAAAAAGAAAAATCTCTTTCCTTTTACCGCAAACATTTTTCTTTCATAAAGAGTCTTAACTGTTTGCATTCATCCTTTAGATTACTGCCTTCTGTGACCACGGTTGGCAGTTGTCTCTGGAAGCAAGCATTAACTCTGCTTGACTGGGAGCCATAGGAATCTTGTAGCATCTGCCATTTATCATGTGCCTGTCCTGTTAACAAAGGCTTGAGCTGGTCTAGCTGTGAGGCCTGCAGCTTTTTCTGGTTGTTTGCAGATGCACGTTGTGGATAAACCTCTAGTCTTTCACAGGAAATTGATAGGAGACTAGTGTACTAGACAAGCTGCCACTTTCACTGTACTAAAGTCTAAACATAATATATAGATACATAAAATATATAATTGATTCTTTTTTTTTTAAGTCTAAAATCTTGACTTTTACACATTTTTACACCTTACATTGTAATCCCAGTGGCATCCGACGTGACCTTACTTACTTCTTCATTACACTAAAACCAAGACTTCATTCTCTCTTAATAATACTTTGTTCTTACTTTCTATATATAATTTATTATTATTATTTATATATGACAAAGTGTTACATTAAAAAGATCAATTTTTATTGCCTTCACATCATAAAAGTTCCAGATGGGTGTTTTAATTGAACAACTTAATAAGTATTTAAGGCTATAATTCTGTACTCTAAAAACAGAAATTACTACTGTTGATCAATAATTCAGATTTTGAGTAAAACTGCTACACCTTAAAAGTTCAAATCCATCTTGACCTTGTTGGATTTTTATGTAAAGTTCAATAGTTGTACTTGAACTTTTATACTTCTGCGACAGAAAAGGGAGCAACACATGTGCAGCCTACTTTCTTTCTATTGGACCACTGACTAGGTGACACCATATGTATATTAGGACCTGTTACAACTAATAAACCATCTTATAACACTGTCTGTATGTGCATATTGCATGTTTATACAAACTACTGCTACAGCATTTGTTGACTCGGTGCTGAAACGGAATGAGTTTGGAAGTGAGCCAGCCATCTTTTATTCAAGTGACCTTGACGATCTGTCCACACCACCATGTCTTTTAAAGTGGCGAGAGAAAGAGGAAGTGAGAGTGAAAATACAAACATGCACTTTTTCTTTTTTGTTTGTTTGTTCTGTTTTGTTTTTTGAGCGCACATATATTGTACAATTGGGCCGTGTGTGTGAGGGAGAGACAGACAGGGTCACGGTCAACAAGGCAAGATCAACAGATTCATTACGTTTGTTTGATCAATAACTTCCTGTGGGAGATAGATGTCTTTTGGCTTGAGCAGCTGTTCGCTCTGACAATAGTCATTCCCCTCACATGATATTCCTGTGTGGTGAGGGAATTGTCATTCAGCGCATGTTTGTGCGTCATTCAGTGTATGTGTGTGTGGTCCGGGTGGGTAATTCACAGGGCCCAGACAGAAACCCCCAATTCCACCTCACACTTTTCAGAAGGGTCACCCACACTAGAAGCCCTCGCTCCATAAAGCAGGAACACAGTGCACGTTTGCCTGCGTATGCATGTGTGTGTGCGCACGTGTGATTGTGCAACGGACTGAAACTTAAATCAGCACATGAAAGGTGTGTATCTCAGTGTTGCTTCTCCTGCTGCTCTGACAGGAAACAGACCTTGGCTGCGGTGTATGGTTTCTCCAAGCTCCCACACAGGACTCGGTTTCAAACATGGTGCAAAATTTAAAACAGAAATGCAGCATGAGTGGGAACAATGAGGCCAATGTTATGTCACTAGTTAAATTTAATGCCACAGATTACTCACTTCTGTTCCAAGTATTTCAATTTTGCATTATGAAAAAAAAAACTGAGATAGTTTGCATATATCAGAGCCTCAAAGGTTTTTAAGAGTTGTTTAATTGTTTATTTTCCCTGTGTTTCGTATCTATTCAAACTAAATCCTCTTTACAGTTCCTATACACCAGGTTATTCACCTCAGCAGGAGATTGGTATTATTTGTGTGTGTAACGCAGGTCTCCCTAAACATCATGGATCATGAGGGCTGAGACAACAACTGCACAGGGGAGGATGAGCAGCAATCAGAACAAAGAGAAAGAGAGGAATTACGGCATATCTCTCAACACATTTGCACAAATGTTTTGGCTAGACTAGTTGAGTCTTCTCTGTCATCACTAATCAGCTAACAATAAATCCCCGAGCAGCTCTTGGTAGTGAAGTAAAGATCTAGAGAGATGACTCTGTCTGCAAGAGAAGGGTGCTTTTCACACAGCATTTTCAAATATTCACTGAATAATGAAAAGAATGGGTTGAATTTGGTTTTCTGGCAGTCCATCATAGAGTTTTTCTCCTCTGCGGTTCACAATGAACCATAGAATAGGTCAACATCTTATTGGATTTTCTGTTTTGTTGAACATTTTCTGCCAAGTTGAATTTCTACTTCGACAGCCGAGCTAGCTCGCAGAATTTGTGCCGGAGAGTTTTCTGAGCTTTTGCATTTACTCTGTTGCTACAGTGCAATGCATGGCCACGTAATGTACACAAGACGCTGCTCAGCATGTCTGAAGTGAAGACAGCGCTGTAGTTCCTAATGAGGCCGAGGAGTGATCGCTCACAGCAACAACGTGCTGACAGAACTGACCAACGCTAAAGCTCCAGAGGTGGACCAGCACGCTGACTGATCTCTTTAACTCTCAAGCTTTTCAAAATGAGCCTCTATGCTCAGCAACACACTGCAGGGCTTTTTAACGCGTGTTTTTCTTCACAATGAGGAAAAGTCAGCAAATTCCAATAAACATTCTTGTTTACTGGAATCATCAGCTTGGTTTAGGCTGAGCCGTTCTTACAGGGTTTTCCTTCCCAAAGAGGACAAAAAATGTGAAAATGAGTTAATTCTCTATTATTCTTATGGAGCATTTCCTGGCCAGCTTTTTGCTTTAGTATTCGGTTAAGTTATCGTCTTTCTCACGACTCGGTGTCCAAGGCACCATTGTGCTCCAGAGCTTTAAATGTGGTTACATTTCCTGAAGGCTGTTAAAACATAAACAATCAGGGCATGCCACTTCCCATACTTCTGGTTTTTGAATAAGATTTTCATGGATGGAAACACAATCAGATGCAAAATGACAGAACAGTAGATCAATATTCAAGCCAGTATGGAGTGATGTGTTTGGTGCAGTAGAAATAGGCTGTAAAACAAAACTGACCTATTAACACATTTACTAACAGAGTATTTCTAGTCGGGAAGAAAGGACTCTCTTTGAGGATGCCGATGTTCACATTTTGTACAGAGAAGACAGATAGTGTTAGAGAGGAGTAAAGGAGGCCATCTATATCCACTGAGAATGACCATCATTGAACTGAGGTGGTGGCTTACGACACCAGCCAACTTCAATGCAATCCTGAGATCCCTTCCCAGGTGTCTCAATCACCTTTCACACCTTGCTTCAATTGACCTCAATAGCTCACCTGATGGCGGGCTGAGCAATGTCTCAGAGGTTTCACCTGTCGGCCCCAGTGATGGTAATGACCCATGCTTTTTTTTCACACCTTGGGTCATGTGAAGACTCGCTTGATCAATAGTGGGTTAATGACCCTCAGGACTGCCTGTTACGGGACAGCCCCCATTAGGGGTTAATTACCTGCGTCTCTCCACCAGTTGTTCTAGAACTGAAAAATCTTCTTGGATGAGAAGTGATTGTCTTCAAAAAACTAAAGAAGTCCAGATGTCTTCTTTTCAAGCTCTCAAGATTGTTTTGTATTCTAGCATGTGACAGACTGCTGCATCCTAGATGCATGAAGGAGCGTTTCCGCAGGTCCTTCCTCCCTGCAGCTGTCAGACTGTACAATCAAAACTACTCCCAACAAACATAAATGTTTACATCAGCGCTGTAATTTGCACTAATCAACCAAACAACTACTACTGTTATAACTCTTAGATTATTTTTCTCAGTTCATATAAAAAACTCTGTACTTTAAACTTAATAACTGTACAGTACTGTTTTTGTAACTATTGTCCATGATGTAAATATTTTTTCTGTAAACTTTGTGTGTGTTTCTACTCTGTATCCTGTTCTGTTTTCTTTCTTTTCTTCTGCTGCTGCTGTTACAACCAAATTTGTAATTTGTGGGTTAATTAAAAGATTATTCTATTCTATTCTATTCTATTCTATATGTTCTTAGTCTGTTCCTTGGCATTAGATAATTGTGTCTCTGCTTTACACCTATAAGTTTATTAATGAAGCTTGCTAACCAAGCTTAACACTCCATCTTTTCACTGATAAAAGGCAACTTCTGGCTTCAACCATGGTGGCAGCCAAAACACTGACATCAAAACTTTAAAAAGTTGAGTCCTTGATCTCACAGTATCTACTTCCGCGTTTCTTACTGTCTTTTTACCTATCGAACATTTTAATGTTTACAGTTGGCTAGCTGTACATTCGAGACATTTAGGGTTGATTGAAAAAAGTAATTTCATGATGAAAGCTTTACCAGCCCTTATGACATTACACGCCCTCTTCTCACTGTTATACTTGTACTTTCGGGGCGATCGTGGCTCAAGAGTTGGGAGTTCGCCTTGTAATCGGAAGGTTGCCGGTTCGAGCCCCGGCTTGGACAGTCTCGGTCGTGGTTTCCTTGGGCGAGACACTTCACCCGTTGCCTACTGGTGGTGGTCGGATGGCCCGGTGGCGCCAGTGTCCGGCAGCCTCGCCTCTGTCAGTGCACCCCAGGGTGGCTGTGGCTACAATGTAGCTTGCCATCACCAGTGTGTGAATGGGTGGATGACTGGATGTGTAAAGCGCTTTGGGGTCCTTAGGGACTAGTAAAGCGCTATACAAATACAGGCCATTTACTTTCTGTTAAGGGGAAGTTTGTCTACAACATTTTTAAAGTCACCTTTATGACAATGTTTGGTGGGTAGTCTTGTTTGCTGGTTTATAAAACCAAGCAATAGTTTTAGTGTTACAAAGTAAACAATTCACAGGAAAAAAGGAAGGAAGAACTCATGTTTAAGTGCTGGGTTATCTTGAGTATGGTGGTGGTGGAAGGTTTGGTTTTTAATGATGGTCCCCTTCCTAATTTCCACCTAATGAAATAATCCCCATCTACCTGCAGTGATACACCACTTTTTTTTGCCTGGAGTGGTGTTTGGAGATTAAATTAAAACCATCGTGTAAATCACAGAGCGAGAAAGAATATTATGAGAATGGTGAGTGTGGTTTTTTTTTTATTTCCTCAGGCAGGCAGGTTTTCATCTGAGGCTCTTGTGTCAAGCATTTGACCTCTTTGCTGGTTTTTTAGTGTCAAGGATTTTTAGGTACTCAAGAGCCACAGTCTGCTTCCATGGAAATATGGCTTGAGGGCATGTCCATCACTGCCGAAAGGGTGACCCAGAATACCCAAACACACCCTGCCCAATCGTATTAAAATTCCTCTGCATGGCACACACATTCCACTTTATTCTAGTCTATAGACGGGAAGGGTACCTGTTGCTACGAAACACCAGCCAAACACACGGGTCAGACAAGCGTGTCCGTGTCATTCCTAACATGACAGTGGTTTGCCATAAATCTGTACCGGCACGGTAATAATACTCCTGCGCAGTGGGCGTGGCTGGTGTTTGGCTCTGTGATCGCTGGTTGGAGCCCAGTCTGGCCCACACTCACAAATGGGGAGGCAACACAGGAAACTGGGGCTTCCAGTAAAAACATGTAATTAGAAACACATTGACTGGGAGCTCTGGCATGATACACCCATCAGGAAGGGAGAGACACATGCAGGCAGGGATGCACGTAGGTTTTTTTTTTTTTTTTTTAAGTGATTGAAGTGGAGGACAAGATCACTGGGTCACTGGGAAAGTCCCATGAGAAAATCCAGTGTTGTAAGACTAAAATGGAAAAGCAGAGACATGGACTGTGACATGTTGTTACAGACACAAGCTTAAGAGAGCAGAGCGATAATCAAAAGCAGGGACATCTCAACACCCAATCTGACCTGTCAGCCACTTTAGTTTGATATGTGGCAGACAATAATATTCCACTGCTGCAAATCCCTACTATTACTACTGTTTACAAGATGCAATATAAATGCCACTGTATTTAAGATTGCGTCAGTATGGCCTGGAGGCCTCGCCACTAAAGAGCAGACGGTGCACAGCACGAGCTTCGCGGAGAGCGTGGGCCTCAGCGTGGCCGGGCGGCTCAGGCCATGCCCTGCATGCCCATGTGGTGAACCAAACTCCAGAGGGAAAGCCAGTTAACCCGGCCACATGTGATCTGAGAATCCTCACTAACCATGCTCCCCTCGAAGCATGTCAGGAGCTCAGAGACACCCTGCAAGTTTATATTTATGTGCAGGGGAGCTAAAATGTAACTAAACACAAATACCTGGAATTAGTTAATAGTTTTTAAAAAAATGCACATGAGCTAAAATGTGAAGTTTACTGCAGCATACTGCAACATTTGTATGATTTCAGGAAGCCAAAGGCACATGTGGCAAGATTTACCAAGTTTGAATAAGACACACAGCTCTCCCGCTTCAGTACGATTCTCACAGTCATATCCTGGGATACCAGATAGCCTCTGCACAAGGACAGATGTGAGAAAGAGTCCCTACATCCACAGAGAGAAACCATCAGAGGCACTCTTTAGTGTGTGGTTTTACAGATCAGGCAAGTGGTGACTGTGGCTTCAGAAAGGGGAAAAAAAAGCCTTAATTAGCCTTCACTCCCAGCAGACTGCCAACCTAAGAATAGGGGATAGATTAACAACGAGAACTGAACACTTTTAATCAACTCTCAAAGCCTCTTTTTCCTTGTACCCACCCCCACCTTAATGTCAACAATCTACAAACACATAATTACAAAGAGTAGAGGAAATGGATGTTTCATAGGTGATGAGGTTTTATACATTTTAAAATACAAAGGTGTGAAGTGACAATTCACAGTCTCAGAATAAACTGCTGGAAAATGGGCATTAATCAAATGGGGAGTAATTGAAGGAGCAAATGGAAGTAGATGGAAAAAACAGAAAAGAAGTGCACTTTTATTGAAATGCATGAAGTTCTGGTTTGAACAATGATTTAAAAAAGAACAATGTAAACACATATTTTAAGGCACAAAACCCTTGGGACATTTATATGAAACCATACTCTACAAATCATTACCAGAATCAACAGAAACAGTACTTTGCATTTTTTATTTGCCCCAGATTTGGGAAACATTTGTCCAGAATCTGTGACACAGGTATGCTAACAGGCTTTAAGCACCGCTGGTTTTCATACAACAAGGTGTGGGAAACGAAGGAACTGCTCAACCCATTCCTCAAGGTAAAGATGAAGGTCACACCCAACACATTCATCCAAAAACAGATTTCAAGAAAGATGCAATAGCAATATGTTTACAGCTATTGTGTAAAAACTATTTAGGACCTATTTCAGATTTTCTAGGCATTTTCAGAACTCATAATGCTATAGCATGCTTCTAAAAAGTACAGTACATCTGAACAGGTTTGGACCTGTGCCTTGTATTTTCATCTTTACATATAATCTTCCATTTAAATCAGTAAAACATGAAGTGAATGAATGAATTTTTTGTGTTTATTAATTTAAATAAGACTTCTGGCCTGTGCTCTGTGTTGCTATAGGAACCATAAAGCTCAATAGAAAGTCTGCATAAAAAACAACTGACATGGACATCTTGACACCAATCATTGTCCTGTTTTAAGGCCTGTAATTCACCATTATGGCTACTAGAGTTTGTTATTTTTTGGAGCCAAAAACGACAATATTTGGGTGAAAGACTAAAGTGTTAAGTTGACATTCAAATCCATAGATTATGGATATCGATAAATTAACAAACTACTAGATTTTACTCACCAAAAGTGAAATACACTTCTCTGCCACAGACCAGGCTGTGAAATTTGTCAGATAAATGTATTCAAATACTTAAAACAGCACCAACACCACAAATATGGTCAGAATCTAGTTTAGTGGCTCCATTTAGCTAAACAATTTTAGCCGAGGCCTGCAGTTTTTGTCACTTCGCTGGCTTTATTTTTCTGCCCTTGAGACCCATGCTTTGTTTTGCCTCCTGAACAAAAGGGTTTAGCCTCCCAACAGGAAAATATGTAGAAAGTGTACAGATAAAACTAAAGTGCACAGAAAAGTTTTTGGTCACAACTTGTCTTCATCATTTGGCAACTGGCCACAACTGTACAGTAAGGTATTCAGAGAACAGTGGAATGGGTCATGTTGTGGCAGTATGTACAGTAACACTGGTTAGAGTTCAGAAAGACCGGAGCAGACACAGAGGCTCCGGAGGCAGATCAAACATATCTGGGATTCTGTTTGTTCAGATCTCCAAAAACAATATGGAAACAGTATGACCGAAAGAAAGTACAAATACACAGTCAATGTTTCAATTTTGAAATACTCGCCTTAATCTTTTCCATGTCCTACATGCATGTATCATTATTAGCAACATTTCTGCTATCTTTCTATCTGCATATCATCTTAGAGCACAAGACTTAAGTTTATCTGAAGAATAAGATCTCGTTTTTAGCCAGTGCTTCCTTAATTGGCTCTAACTCTCCGTTTCCCCGTGGACATTCTCCATATGGACTTTGAGGTAGTCGTTCCTGGTGAACTTCTTGTGGCACAGCTGGCACTCTGCCATCGGTCGGTTGGGGTTGTGCGTCAGCTTGTGCCTGCTGAGCATCTTCTTCAAGCTGAATGAAAGGTCGCAGACCTACAGAAAACAACAAATAGAGGATTATAGGAGTCATAATTACACTATTTAAACACACTTTATTTAAATCTGGCAATATCTGCTCACTGTAGAGCCTCGGTGCAACAAAAATGGGACACGCACTTGGCAACAGAAACGTCTCTTTTCTCCACACTGGTAGCAGGGGGAGGGGGGATGCACGCAACTTAACATCCATCTTAAATGAGGCATTTTACACTGTACAAATGACTTCAGGGCCCTCTATCAATCAGGATAATCCGCCAATGGCTGGCGTTCAGCTGCAGTTTAACATACAGCTTGGAGAATCGCAGCATGTGTCCTCCTCGCTCCATCTGCGAAGAACGTCAGCGCTATGAATTACATTCAGAAAATCTCACAGACAGCTTACATCTGTGGGTGAACGGCAAATATAGAAGCTATGAATGAAAACAGCAGAACCATCACATGATACCATTCCAATAGTTTATCAGGTGGACTTCCACATTTTCATTGATGCGCTATCATGTTGTCATTTATGTTGCTCCAGCAATCTATAAATCTGCTGCTGTGTCAGGAAAAATATTTTCAATTTTGCAAAGTGAAAGAAGGACAGCAGCTGATGAGAGCGAGAGAGAGAGAGGGGCCTCCACTTCTCATGGTATCCCAGATGTTGCTTGATGCTTCGACAACATTTTAATGCTGGTTTGACAGACGCTGCATTCAGAACCCCTCCAGCTCGTCTGGAAAATGTTCCTGGGACTGTGTGATCTCTTTGTCTGACTCAAAATCCACCCCAAAATAAAATCCACATGTTATTTCTATTATTTCTAATAGTTTATATGTTGAATTATTTCTTCCAAAGCTGGGAAAAAGGATCCAGATGAACGCTTGATGTTGCCGAGAGACACGTTCCAGTGATGCTTCACCGGAGATGAATGGGATACTGATTGTGTGTCCTCAAACGACAACTGTAGATGATTCTCAGTGAATATGGGCGCATATGCTGTTTTAGAATTCAATGATCTTGTGGATAGAGGATTAGTGGCGTGTTAAAGCTCAAATGATAATTTAGGAATCCAGACTGGTGCTTTAAGCTTTGTTTGAATAAGACATGCTTGGAATCTACAGTTACGAGCTTAAAGTACTCTGCGTGACTTCAGCGTCCACATCAAAAGTCAACAAAAACGGGATAACAGAAGTTGCATCAGTTTGAAATCTTCTGAGCTTTTGCCTTGAAGACTTTCAGCACAGGGAAAATCCATGCGAGTCGTATTATTATCATAGTTTTGGTTTTGTAGCAGTTTTAGTCAGTGTCTCTTTTTAGTTAGATCACTCACCTTATTTCTTAGTGTTGAGCTTTTTCCTGTATTTCCTGTGATTGTGTTGTTTTATTTTCTTTATACATAGCATAAGTTTGCTCAATATTTGCTTCAACTTGAGCCCAATGGTAGCATTTTTAGGGTCTACTGTAACAGGCCATGTTTTTGTTGAACTTTAGGCTAAAATAAATTTGCATAAGAAATAAACATTCATATTTCACAAGACTAGAATGATTTAAATATGCATTATCAACTCCACATGGAAAACTAGTGTAAGCAACATGAAAACATGCCATGGTTTATCTTTATTATATAATGCAGGTTACTAATTCTTACTGTTTCTCATTTCATATCCCTGTAGCCATTTTTGGCAGGTGGGGGTCAGACAGGCCTCTGCCGCTGACCACCACCAAATTCACCCAGGATACAGCCAGCTTAAATGACTTAGTGGTCAAATATCCAACCAAAATTCTGCCAGAAGTTTGTTAATGGCTAACAAAACTGTCTTGCTAAAGGGCATTTAACCAAATATTAGGGGGGATGTATGTATATATTGCAGTGTGTATCTATACTTTTGACCCTGTGTGGATTAATTAAAATCCCCAATAAATTCAAATTTGTTTTTTAGTAATTAATAATATATTCTGTATAATCATTCCACCCTGGAGAAAGCACAGTTCAAAGAAGTCATTAAAAGCCCCAAATTAACATGACATTCAGGCTCGTGATGAGTGTATGGAAACTTCAGACCACAACTGTGGATGGATGGATGAATGATTTGCTGACGCTTGCTGAAGCAGTGACGCAACCCCTTTGTTTCTCTGCCGTGGCTGTCACATGATCCTACTGATATGTCTCTGTCACCTAATCCTCTTACTGTTTTATGTATGTTTATATTTATGTACCAAGTTGCTGCACTTTTTAATACATCAATGTCATATTGATGGCTCCATTGTGAAGGTAATATGAAGGTAATGAAAGCAAAGAAAATAGGGAGTTAAGGGAGTTGTCACATGGGAAAATGGACCTGCTTGATGAGTCGGTGAAGATTTGTGTCATGATTTCGCTTTCAGAGTTACATTCCTAATTTTGAAAAAAGGCATTTTCAGCTCCTGTTTGTTGTGTACTGACGAATAAACAAGAAACAGTAACTGCTTTTCATACTGAAATCCCTTGAAAACCTCACAATTATTAGGCAAGTTTTAAATAACATCTCTTTTTCTGTGATTTCAAAGAGACTTATGTATATTTATTCACGATAGACATGAGAGATAATGATGTTCTTGGAAAGTGTTAGTCACACTAAACCAAAAAAATATGTGTAGCATCTGTGTGTACAGATTGGACTGTTATGACTAGCAGAAGCGGCTTACATGAATGAGTGTCTCTGTGACCAGGTCAAATCAACAGAAAAAGCTCCAACAAAATAACTTTCTTTTCAAAGTCTGTAAACCGTTGCTTGGGAATAAAAAAGCAATCGCAATGTTAATAATGTTTAAAGGTGTCCTGCAACCCAGACCCCTGTATTGTTTAGCCAGCACCATAGTTCGGCGAGTTCAACTTCCAGGACAGTTGTGGCTTTATAAATGAAAAACAGAAAACACAAAATTGGACAAAAACAAAAGCAGGGAGAAAATTTTTCCAAACACTAAAAACAAATTCTGTCGCGTGTTCTCTCCTCAATCTCTGAGAATAATTATTACTCCTGCAGCATTATAAGCAGAGAGTAATTTCTCCCTCTGATCCTCTAAATGTGTTTATGTGAATCAGCCCACTGGGCCCCTCTAAAGAAGAAAGATCGCTATCTGCCTCTAACTGAGCCCCAACTCTTCCACACATCTGGCCCTATGCCAGCAAAACAAGAAAGAACAGACAGTGGTTGATGGTACGGAGGACCAAAACCGCCAAATTTTTTTAAAAAGACCAATAAATTGTTTAAAATGTAATTAAATTAAGAATTAGATATGACATAAATTGATATTTCTGGTTTAACTTGTTTTTTGGGAAAATAAATGTTGTAATAACTCCCCCATTTATTTTCTTTTTGAGTAAATTTCCTTTGTATTTATTTTTATTAATTTTCCATTTCTGTTGTGATGCTCGCATCAGTCAACCAATAGACACAAAGTTGAAATAAATGATGAATAATTAGTTGAATTTATTTTTCTTTTAATTCTTTAGGCACATTTATAGCTATAATTAATTTACTGAGTCAATTTATATATTTTAGGCAGTTGCAGTGTTCCACAGAGCTGCGCACTCACATCACATTGAAAAGGCTTCTCTCCTGTGTGAGTCCTCATGTGCTCGTCCAGTCCTCGTTTCTGACTGAAGGCCTTGTTGCACTCGCTGCATTTATACGGCTTCTCCTGCAGTGAAAAACACACAAAGGCACAAATTTAAAGAGGGCACTTTGTCTGTCAGTGTACAGCAGAAAAATACATTAAACAATAATTCACCAGCTTTGGTCACATATGGACAAAATCTGGAGGGAAAAGTGTAATGACAGACATATGTACAAACAGGCATGCACAGCACAGTGGAAAACACAATAAGATGTGGAAACACATACATTCACCTTCACGCACTGATGTTTTCTCACTTCACACCACAGCGGTCTCCCTGTGCGTTTATGAAGATATGAAATGAAAGATTGTACAGTGCCTGCAGTAGAGAGGAAATGAGCACCATAGAGGCCATCAAAAACACATGGATTCCTCAAAAGAGAAAGGAAAACAAAGGAGAGAAAATCTCTTTGAACGCGTATCAGTGCACTGGCACTCTGGGGCTGTAGAATATCACTCCTGCGTCTCCACACCTCATCGGTTTACCGAAGAACATTTCCTCTATGCCTTTCGGAGGCCTGTCTCACTGTCAGTCAAAGCTGCTATATCACAGTGGGTGTGTTCACAAAAATCTCCCAAGTATGCCTGTGTGTGTATGTACAGTCGAACGGTAGGCGTGTGCTCCCCACTTCGAGGGGAAACGGCGGTGACACCTAAAAGACTTGAAGAGAAGTAAGACGCATGTAGATAGCGAGGAGCTGTTTCCCAGTGTCACTCTTTGGAAAGCTGTTTTTGACGAGTCTGGCTGATAGCAGCGACTCTACCCATTTAAAGCTTAGTTGTCATGGGAACAGGGTGAATGCAGGAAGTTAGGGTCCTGGGAAAGGCACTATCATGTGGGCGGGGCAAGGAGCGCCCAATGACACAGGACACAAAAGGAGGTAAAGATCAGGTCCACTGCATGAGCGGCTTTAAGTATGCAACAGTTTGTGTGAATGTGACTGAATAAAAGGGACGATAAAGCTGGATCTCTGTGTGTGTGTGTGTGTGTGTGTGTGTGTGTGTGTGTGTGTGTGTGTGTGTGTGTGTGTGTGTGTGTGTGTGTGTGTGTGTGTGTGTGTGGGCGAGAGACCGCCGTCTCAAGGAAACAAACTCTGTCTTGATCAGTGTGATGCAAATTTCCACTTAAACCTGCAGCCATAACAAGTTCACTTCTTTTTCCATCAGGGGAGGAGGGTTCTTCTATGAAAGACTGAAAAGGTCAGTGTTCAAAGGTCCCGAAACACATGGATGGACTTAGGTGATGTGGTGTACCCAGAATGCATCACTACGACCCCGGTAACATTGAACATCTGTACCTGGTGGCCTTCACTGTTCAGCAGCTGTTCCCCCTTTGACATCTGACCTGGCCATTCTTCTGGATCTGACCACTCTCCAAAAATGTGCACATCTATACATGCAAGGATGGAGTCTCGTTTAATTACTCCGACAGAGCACATCTTCTCGTATGACATTTGAAAAGCTGGTATTTGTAAAGCAGCATGCCAACGGCACGTTGTTGTACTCTATTAGGCTTCAGGCTCCAACCAGATATCAACAAACAGCCCATTGTAGGTTTGAATGGTTTTCAGACATGCTAGCAGCACGGCTCCAGGCTGTGTCAGTCTGCCAGTCTGTCTGCTTGGTTGTTTTTTTCCTCTCCTTTGATCGAGAACGGAATATCTTAACAAATACTGGATGGAGTGCCGTGTTCTTTTGTGCAAACATGCGCTGTCCTTTTTTGTCTAGAACCACAACAAGATTGTATTATTGTGGTTCACAGTGAAATGCCAAAAACAAGAAATTTCACCCAGGTTTTTATGATATTATGGCTTTAATCAATATTAGTCGGTCCAAAAAATTTGCAAAGGTGCAGTGTCAGCTTTGAGTTAATGTGCAAAAACTGACTTGATTAAGATGTTGCCCAGAAAACAAGGAGAAACTGAATGTATTCAACATCGTTCATTTTGTGGTTTAACTTAAAATTGTTTTAATTATAAAGGTGGTGACATTATCAAAATGACAAGCATAGCTCTAGCTTTTTCTTGATCTCTACTAGAGTAGCTTTGCATGATTAATTATTAAAGTTATTCTTTATTTATCTTTTGAATGGAAGATGAATCCGAAAGATAAATAATTCAGAACCAGGACACGCTGGAGAAATTATATCTCTTAGCTGGCTTGAGAGTGCCTGAGTGTAGCTCCTGGATGAGCTGGAGGAGATGTCCAAGGAGAGAAAGGTTGAGACCGGCACTGTTAGTGGATGGATGAATGCGTGTATGAATGAATGACTAATTGAGCTTGATGCACCCACTCAGGTCATCCGCTATCTTAAACAAACAGTTTTAACTCAACTCCATTTAATTTTATTCATTTTTAATTCTATCTATTTTTTTAATGTACTGTATTTCTCACATTAATTAACTGTACATTTACAGACCTCACTTTTTGAAACTTGGCCATGTTTAGTATGAGCATCCACACTGGCAAAATACATATTAACAGAAACTAAAGAAAGGCATAATAGATCACCTCTGAGACTCACGCATGAATCAGGTAAAGCTTTTGCCTTTTGGGAAAAAGTGAAAGGGGCTAATTTCATGAGTAAACCTTAGTGTGACACATTAGTCTTATTAAACTTACATATAAAGCATTAGCATTTAGAAAATAGGAAACTGGGGAATTGGAAATTCTATTCCATATGGCTGAAAGATGACTGGCTAGTGTTTCTGTAACCACAGAACAAACAGCCATATCAGTTTTCATTGAAGATCAAAATTGTTTTAAAAATCCTTTAACTTCCAAAATATCGTCATCAGACGTGTTCCATTTTGGTTTGCAGATGATGTGGTTTGCGGTATAAACACAAATCACACAATCTCCAGTCACATCCATCTCACATCATCTGTACATTAACAGTGAGCTGCAGCTCTTTCAGCCAAATGACATTAATTTTTCTCAACAGTGACTTCATCTGCCTCTGCTGTGTGTAACTGTTCAGCCCATTTCTCCGAGCGCTGTGAGCGAAGGCAGATCTGGGACGCTGGGAACAAAACATCAGTCAGTTTAATCAGCTGCACGCTACAAAATCATACCTGCATGTTCTTACGGAGTCACAGCAACCTGGGCAGGTTACCTTCATTATCGGCACAGTGTAACAGAGCGATGTGCTCTGGACAGCATTAAAGAAGAACAAATCTTTGAAATTAACTATGCTGACAGGCTTCGATTGTCACAGTCAGAGTTGTATAAACTGATGATGGAAGTCTATGATGAAACGCATATTAGGTCTCATTCGTCAAAAGTGACACTAACGCACACATCCAGATGGTTACAAAGAGCGCATGGAAAGTGTCGCTTTGGCAGAGAACTTTAGTGGGTTGAGAAATGACGCAGGAAAATGAGCCGTGTCCCAGCACAGGAAATGACCTCATGACATTTAGAGGGAAGCCTACCTTTTCTTTTCTCCATCCCAAACATGGCCTCATTTTGCAATTACATGTTCACACCATAAAACAAATGCTTGTTATGAATTTTCTACATCCTCAAACAGCTGTGTCTGTTTATAATGAAGTAAAAAAAAAAAATCTCTGTGTTCAAAGCAAAGTGCAAGCATTATTTTTCCAATTCTCTCTCCTGTCTTCACTACACCACTGCTGCCTTTTTATCCATAGGCCTTACTGGACAAATTATGAAACTGGTGGTTATTGCCTTATAATTAAATTTACTGGGAAAGTCACATATGTTAGACACGGAGTTCTCACACTATCTTGCATTAGGCAAGGTGTGTGAGAGTTAATTCATTCTTCATGCAAACGCTGCACTTTACACAGTGGTACACAAAAGAAAAACCCAAAGTGTGCGCTCAAGGTAACCGTGGAACAGAGCCGGCATCCCATTCACTCTTTCTGTGTCTGCACCTATTCACTGTCTTATCATCCTTTATCTAATCCGTCTGAATTATGCATGGCAGGTCAAATGTCTATTAAGCAGACATCACATATGCTGATCTATTTACTTTTTGAGGTCAAAAAGAATAGTACCAGCCACCTGGTTGGCTTGTTAATAATATCAGTGAACCTAAAAAAAACCTCACAGACAGACAAGCAAAGATTATGTCTTCTGGAGAATGGCAAACCACTGACAGAGGTGTAATTATGCGTTAACTGGCAGCAGACAATGGCCTGACAAAGGCTACGTTCACACTGCAGGCGAAAGCGCATCAAATCCGATTTTTTTGATCCTATGCGACCCATATCCGATCATGGTGTGACAGTGTGAACGGCACAAATCCGATATTTTCAAATGCGATCTGGGTCACTTTCGTATGCGGTACTGAATCCGATACATATCCGATGTTTTAGAAAGCGACCGCTGTTTGAATGGTTATGTCGCATTAAATCCATCTTTTACGTCACTGACACAAGACAGATGCTAATTATCAGCGCCGGAGAAGACATCGTGAACGCTTCCTGGCCATCCCGTGTAGATGTTAGTGAAACTGTTGGGAAGACAACGTGAACATTTTATTTGTACTGTATAATCTGCAGATTCTGACAGAAATCACCAACTATCCTTTGAAGCACCGCTCCTCTCTAAAACAGCAATAAGGATAATTATTAGGTTATTTACATTATTATGTAAATAACAAAATAACTTAAAGCAAAAATTGGGAAACGTAAAGTCCAAAGTCTTTATATTAAGGGCCATCAGTTAAATAATACTGTTTGCTCTGGGTCTAAACAGAGCGCGTTGTGAGTGACGTCTTCTTTTGCGCATGCGGGCCGCTTTGAGCGTTCACACTAGAGAGCGTTTGCTGTTGCATTTTATTTGTAGCGTGAACAAGCAGACAAAAAAAATCGGATTTGATCAAAAAAATCGGAATTGAGCATTAAGACCTGCAGTGTGAACGTAGCCAAAATCTAGCAAAGAAAGAATGTTAAGGTGTCTGATGGCCGGACGTGGAGCCACACAACTCTGAAGTTGGGCAAAAGATTTGCTCTGGGATGTAGCACTAAAATATACAGCAAGTGCTAACTAGGCCAACCAAGTGCAGCTTTTTCTAGGAAATTTTTCTCTGGGCAACTTTGAGACAAACGACCACTGTTTCAAAACTACAGTGGAACCCCGACTTACGAAATTAAATCGTTCCCGAGGGTCTTTTGTAAGTCGAAGCACCCATCGCTCCTTTTGAGTGAACGATAGGCTATAGGCTAATTGCTAACTGAAACAACAATACTTCGTTCAAGTGGAACAGCGAAGCGCAAGTACGAAAGCCAAGGGGTTGTCACATGATTCGGAAGGCATTCTGGGCTCAGCCAATCAGAGCCAGCGGATTTCGTTACGTGGGCATTTTGCCGTAACACGGGCAGAAATATTGCTGTTAAGTGCCTTCGTAACTTGAATTTTTCATTAAATGGAAATGGGGTATTCATAAGTCGGGGTTCCACTGTATCACTAAATATAGACGGTATAAAAGGTAGGCATAGAGATGGTGGCTTCTCAGAATTAACATTCGGTTGCTGCCATGTTGGTTTTATTTTGTTTTGGACTTAAGTTACCTTATAGGCTAGAATGCTAATTTATCATTTACCGCTAGCTAACTTGGTTAGCAAGCTGCATTCATCAACTATGCAGGTACAACTCACACGCACACATATCAACTACTTGATAACAGGCTGATAAAACTGCACAATCTAGGGTGACCAGATCCTACAAACTAAAATGTTCGTCAAACCCTGTTTGTGTGGGACAAAGTTGGACACGTCAACAAGGCTGAAAGAGTCTGAAATGTTCATATCTAACCTAAAAAAACCAATAAGTTGTCCATTTTACCAGACAGTCCAAATATATTATTGCTGCTTTTCTGTTTAATAACACTTTTGGGTTTCAGTTTGAAAGTATCCATAGACTGACACACCTTTTTTGAGCCATATCTAAGAATTTTATCCAATTATGACACACATATGCCGAGTCTCCTCACACAGTGCTTTCCCTTGTGTAAAACTGAAAAATAACTTGTTGTTTCCATGATATTCAACAAAATCTGCACAGCTTTTTTGGTTATTTGGACATTTCCTTGGTGGCATTAGACAGACTAACTTTCTGACTATAATAAAAGTACTGGCAGTCTGTAGTACCCCTCAGCCTCCTAGTAGATGCACCTATAGTATAAACTTCCAAATTCAAGGTCACTTCCTTCTCGAGATGCTGCATTCACAAGATTTTGAGGAGACTTTGTATCTGACCTTAAAGTTGAGTTCATTGAGATTCAAACATGTCTAACATTTTTAGCTGATACACCTAAGGTATCAATTTAAAACTTCTATGTTGTTTTTTGCCCAACAGGGTGACAGCTGAGGGGTAAAAAGCTTTCCCTTTATAGGTAAATAGGTTATCTTATTGTATATTTTTATTCTATTTTATTCTACTGTATATAGTATATTATTTTATTCTATTCTGTACAGCTGTGTACTGTATTTATTCTTATTGTATTCTAATTTTTGCATCATAACTTTTGCACTGTCCACTTCCTGCTGTGACAAAACAAATTTCCCACGTGTGGGACTAATAAAGGTTATCTTATCTTATCTTATCTTATCTTAAAAGCCAGACTTTAGAAAAGTGCATGTGCTATAGAATGTCCCACATTTGAGAAAATTGGGGGGGATTGTCTCAAAATGTGGGATGGGACATATAAAGAAGGACATCTTTTGTTTGTGCCAGCCATAAATTAGTCATAAAAATACTACAAAAGGCAAAACAATACACGCAAACAAGGTAAAGGTCTGGAAACCGCTCTTTGGGCATCGCCATAATTCATCCACAACAGTCAGCTTTTGTCTGTGACAGCCAAGAGTATAACAGCTTCATTTCGTGTACAATGGTTAGTATTAACGAACAATACAAAACTAGGAAAGACAGGAAAGAAAAATTCAGTAAGAAATGGAAAAACTTACACGAGTGTGTGTGCGGATGTGCATCTTCAGGCCATCGTTCTTGCTAAATGCTTTGTCACAGTAAGGACACTGATATGGGCGCTCACCTAGGAAAGGAACACCATAATACATCATATATGTATATGAATTTGATATGGCATCACAGAGGAGTAAACAGTTTTTGAAACTCGTACGTATATCAGTAAGGCATCACTTGTAAAGAACCCCACAAAGAAAATATGAAAGAACACGTATGCTGCTCACTTTAAGGCTAGCGCTAGCAGCACAGAGGTCGGGAGATACAGCTACCATCAGTGCAAGAACTAGTGCAGTTAGTTCTTGCACATGCAAATAAATGGCATGAAAGTAACTACTTTGTGTACAGCCTTTAATTGGGACCATCAAACATGTGACTAATCTGGCCCAGTGGATGGCTTTGGAAACTGTGAAAACTACAGTGGAGTCATCAGATATCGACAGGTTCATTTGCCTAACTTGTGATTGATTTTAGCTGACAGGAGTAGAGTAGCACCAGGTGTTGTCTTCTCATGCTGTAGCTCATGTGCGTCTAGGTTAAATATGCTGTTTATTTGAAGCTCTTCTGCATACCTTGATTGTAACATGTGGTTATTTCAGTTGCTGTTGCCTGGCTATTAGCTAAAAGCAGTCTAACCATTCTTCCTCTGACCTCTGACATCAAGAAGGCATTTTCACCCAGAGATTTAGTCTTTTTTAGACTATTCTCTGTAAACCCTAAAGATGATTTACAGTAAAATTCGTAGTAGATCAGCAGATTCTGAAATACTCAGACACCAAACAGCCATGTCATGTTTAACCTCCTAAGACCCCAACTCTTACATGGCATGCATTTTTAAATTCTCTTTGCTATTTGGGCTCTTTGGGACCTGATGAATGTAAAAACAAAGAATTTCCAGAATTTTTTTTTTTTACCTGATTTTTGTCTCTGAGAAAAATGAGATCCACATAAGAGGACATTCATTTGAAATTTCAATAGAACAGTGGCAGTAAAATGTCCTCGTAAGTGGATATCAGGCCGTTGTAGAGCAAAATTTAGTATTTTGGTCTAGACATCCCAAAATGTGATGTCCACATTTGTCAATGCCAGGTCCTAGGAGGTTAAAATCATTTAAATCACTTTTTCCCCATTCTGACCATTTCTCGACGCTGGGTTTGATGTCTAAAACTACCCCTGCTTATTCATATATTCTGCTGCCTTTGTCCTATTCAGTAAACTGTGTTTTTGTCCTGCCCCAATACAAATTTGACCTGGTTACTGGTGAAGAACTTCTCATTCATTGTGATGCACACTGTCTTTCCACTGCAGAGCTAAAGCTTGTGTTGGCTCGCTATCTTAGCTTCAACTGGCCAACCATTTAGGAGCACATCACAGGCAATGTGGCTTCTCTTGGTTGGATCAAAAACATTTAAGCCAACCTCCTGCAGATCCTATCTGAGCACACACCGCTGATGACAAAGAGAAAGTGACAAGCTGTCAGTCAAACGGTTCACTGACACATGGATCTGTTTACCTTGCACTGATCGACGGGCCAGATAAGAGTCACAGAATGGATTTCTAATCTATAGAAGGGATATGAGGTAACCTATAGGACTGTGCTGAAATTAAAGATTCTGACAGGATAATACAGTACAAAAACTGACAAAAAATGCAGGTTCCATTATTGCCTAATTTAATTCATACTCTGCAAACTAAACATTAAATTCACCCCTATGTCTAGAAAACAGATACATCAGGAAATCACAGTGATCAGGATTTTTTTTCTCCATGTGAAACTTGGCTGAATTTATATATATATATATATATATATATATATATATATATTTCTGCCCGCAAGTGCTCACAGTACTATTTAATGAAACGCTATCAAAAACAGATACCTAAAGCTACACATTTGTTGTTCATTTCTTCACTACAAGCATCTAATTTCTTATCAGCTTCACAGTAATCTCTCTTTAGTGAATAATTGTTGAACAGGCAAGCAAGGAATTTTATTGATGGGGGAGATGTTTTACCCCTTTAAGTAATAAGGTTAATTAGCCGTGTTTCCGTGGGATTCAAAATGCAGAGATGCTTATTAAATCAGAAAATCCATCTCGGGAATAGACGAGTAATATTATCCTACCGCTATAAACAGGACTGTGTTGGGGTGATTTTGTGCTTCTGTTTCTACCATTAGGTCCATCTCTGTTTCAACAATGAAAGCTTGGGCAAGGTATGGCAATTTTTTTATATTATTTTCTAAAGACTAAGTTACAAAAACAGAAGGTCGAGGGCTTTATTCTTAACACATCCTACAAAGCCTGCATCTTTCAACATTAAAGCTACAGCAGCTGTCATGTGCAAAACATACAAATTGGGCTCTAAACACACCATAACCCCACCCACCCATCCGCAAGACAGCTTTAAAGAGGCATGAGGAAGAGCGCTCTAGTAATACAACGTGTAACCTCAGGTTGGTGTGCAAAGGATTTACGTGACATATGTGAACTGATTACACGTACTGAAACATGTGCACGAGGGCAGCTCGGCATTCTGTCCCAAAATCCCCTTCTGAGCAATTTCAGCCTCTAGGAGGCCTTTTGTTGACAAACAGGAAAATCTGAATCCCAGATGTGTTTTCAGACAAACCCTATGTCTTATGTAGCATGTGTGGTATCAGGTTAAGGCCCAGCGCTAGCCTTGGGGAGTCCTGGGGAAGGCATTAGTGTGCTAATAGCACCAGAGCACAGAGTGCTAGTGTACTCTGCAGCTTGGATCACATCCCTCCCAGGAGCTGGCTATTGTCAGCAAATATACAGCACAGACAACCACACCCTGCTAACACTGAGCGTTGCTACAAGTGCATACCAATTCACCTACTTAACCTATACATTGTTTGGTTCTGAACATGTGTGTTTCATCAAGAAACTACAAACAGATTAATTGATGGTATCCAATATTTTAAAAAGAGGTCAGTAATAAATATGGTCTCTTCAAACACCCTACTCAAAATCAGTTCTGTTCAACAGTCAAGGCTTTTCCAGGGTTTCAGTCTGATTGGACTAAAACAAGAACCCCTCAATCTCTTAGCGGAACAGGAAATAAACAAATGCTACTTGGAAACCAAAGCAGTAACTTTGGAACATTGGTCTCTATTATTCAGCGTCTGTTCTGCCGAGTGTTACTGTAACTAGAAACCCTCCACTTATTCTCCAGATTGAGCCAGATTGTTTGGGGATTATGAGGGGTGGCTGCAGCACTGAGCCAGGGCTTTATGTGTGTGGAGATGGTAACTGATTTAGCATGTGCTGAAACAGTACACCATCTCTTTGACCCTGGGTGTCTCCCCCAGCCCCCTGCTGTGGCCCTCACACTCCTTGTCTGCTAATCGATCCGTTTGGCACCCCTCGTGCGTTGTATATGTGTGCGCATACGGCCGTGTATCTGGTTAGCAGATGGTCGGCTTTGTCGTTTTGCCTGCCGCACGGCGTTCGTGTTATGGAGAATGCTTTGTAGCTTCGGGGCTCCAGTCTGAAAGACATTAGCGCTGTCCATCAGAAATTAATTCCTGGCTTCCTCCAGTTTGGGGGAGACAGTGGCCCTCCGCTGTCCTTCTCTCCGCTCTGTGCCACATGCCGACAGGGGCCAGGGAGGTAACGTGATATCAGTGTGTTAAAGATGATAAGAGATTGCCTTTGATGAGCCATAGGAACGTCCAACAACTTTTACACTTGACCTTTCCATTATAGCAAAGGGCTCAGAAGTTTTCACCACTTCCTCAAACAATTCGCTCAAAGTACCATACCAAGGTACCTCTATCGAGACGAGTCCGTGCCCGAGCCTCGCCACACATGGTGCAGATCTGATCCAGACGTACCTCAAAACCAAGCCCTCAATCCAAATTAACCATCTCAACACCCATGCAACAGTGACGTACTATTCATCATCGAGACAAACAATAATTCACTACATGGTGATTTTGCTTTACAAGATTGTAACCATGACCACAGTCAAGACAAACAAAGTCATCTGTACGTAAATAGGTTCAGTGATTCCAGAGTTCTGCCAGATGTCAGTTCAGGGGCAGCTGTTCTGGCGTGAGACCGCTACAAGCTGAAACGTGTAGCTTTAAAAACATCAAAATATGGGCTGCATATAATTACTATAAAAAATGATACCATGATCAAGACAATTAGTAACCTCCAAGCTGTGCCAGCAGTATGGATAGTATAAGTTAAAACATTATAGTATTACTATGTGTATTGCTTCTAATATAATTTGTGGTCTCGCTGAGAAACTTATTTGTACAAAGAACAGAGCCTTTCTTATCTTGTGCCAGGGGGCAATCTCTATTACAGCAACCCAGTGTTTAAAAAAAGCACATTGAATATTAGTTTTCTGGCACGGCCATCTGTGTAATTATACAAATGTTACAAAACTCAGGTGGCAATGATTTACCAACGTTATACAGAGCACACAACTGCAGCGCACGCCTCTGAGTAAATGCTAGCATTTACTGGCCCTTGCTCTACATCTGTGGAAACCATATACAGAGAGCTGTATTTACATTATCTACTGTATACAACCTGTTAATATTAGAATGCAGTGTTTGGCACTAATGATTATCTGGTGGCCTGCATGGCTGAGATCTCAGGCTTTTCAAATTGTCGGCGTGGCAGGGTTCATCAAGCTGTTAAACATGATGACATTAACAGGTTATTTGTATGTAAATGTGCTTAATGAAAAGAGTAATCTCCATAAGCAGATACACGCCTGTGAATACAAAGTATCTATTTGTAGCCTGTAGTGTGAGTTCTACTGACCAATCACGATTAAGTTGCATGGAGACGCACAATATGTGCGGTGAGCAAAAGAGGGACTGTGATTGTCAAAATGTAACCGCACACTGATTGGTTATTATCTGGCAATGATTTAAATATAACAATACAGCAACATTTATAACAACAGGTCAAACAGGAAGCTTTGACCACTGATACCAAAAACCTAAAAGTTGTCCCCAGAGACTAAGTTAGCAGACTAGATTACTGGCTCTCAGATTGTGGAAATAGATATAAGTCATACAGTAGAAAAGCTACAGTAAGCTGAAAAAATGTAATGTTATTGATGTTTTGTCACTTAAGCCTTAATTAATATCTATTATCAGCATGAGGGGCTAAAGTCAAGCTTCTGTTTAGCGAATCATTTTCATATTTTTAATGTGGATTATTAAAACATACACAAATGCATATAACCAGACGGTGCGCACACAAAGCCTGGCAGTGATTTAATCTATTTAGATCTAATTTATCCAACCAGATGACACAAATTAAAGCTAAAACTACAAAGATGAAGACAGCTATGGTGGTTTGATGCTTTTCTTAGTTCTCTGAACCGAGCTGCACCACAACCAGAAAATATATTTTTTTAAGAAAAGGAGCTCTAAGAAAGATCCCTCTCTTACAAATAACTTGACTATTTGTTTTCTTTAAGCCGTACAAGATGATGCTTAAATTAGAAATCTGATTAGAGTAATCTTCTCTCCAATGTCTCTCTGTGTGCTTAACCTTGTTCTGTTCCAGTACTTGATTAATCTAAGGGTATTTAGGGCTAATGTGTTCCTTTTAACCCAATCGTGCTAGGTGACACATAGTGGTGTTGATGCATCCCATCTCATTTAAACAGGACTTATTGCGCTCACTTATAGCTCCAACAACAAGAGTAGTTTTACATGATTTTCAGTTCAAATTAATCCTTATTTATCTTCTGCTGTTCCCTGGCGTGCTGCAGCCACCCTTTAAATCCTTGTTTGTGGTCACCACATTAGTTGTTGCATGTGAAAACTATAATGTCTGTAACTAAGATAAAGATCTCTGCATGAGCAGTGGTATAGGAAAAGAGAAAGATGAAACAGGAAGCAAGATTATTCCATGTTTGTTCCGAGTTTTTTTTCCTCCTCACATTCTCAGGATGTTTCCAACTATGTAATCTGGGAATCTCTAGGCACCTACACTGATAGATAATTGAAACTGCGATAAATAACAAACTGGCTGCAGCATTTGTAAGGGTGACAACGGCAACAATAAACGTTCCTAAACGCCAACCTCCCTTTAAAGACATGTCCACACTAATACGTTTTCGTTTGAAAACACATCTTTTTCTCTCCGTTTTGGCCTTCCACACTGAGACGGCGTTTTTGGTCAAGGAAAACTGAGCTTTTTGAAAACGCTCCCAAAAGTGGATACATTTGAAAGCTGTTTTCGTGTTGCAGTGTGGATTGTGAAAAACGGAGGCTTTCAAAAACGATGACGCATTTTAGTCATATGATGCAGTCATGTGACCAATTCAACTAAGATGGCGGACGGCATTGTACGGCAGTTGTTTTGTTTTTTCCCCATTTTTCTCAGCCCTATTAAAGATTGATATCAGTTTGTACATGCTCCTCATAGCTTTTCTTCAAAGAAGACGGAATGTTAATTTCAGTGTATTTGGTACGTCTCCCAGTCTATATTCTCACTCGCTTTTGCAACTTTGTACTCTTGTGTTACTCACAGCAAGAACTCCACCTCATTGTCAGTCTATTTAAAAAACTCGGTGCTTTTCCTCGACATTTTGCCGTGATGTTTCAAAGAGCCGGAACATAAATAAACGGCAGACTGAAATGAGGCAGGTCGAATCATCTTACGTTTCATGCATCCGCGGGGAAAGTAAGTGTTTTCAGTCGTTTCAGTGTGGATGAAAAACTCTTCAGAAATGACTGAAAACGATAGTGTGGACGTGGTGCATTTTTAGACGAAAACACCTTTTTCAAATTTATCCAGATTAGTATAGGCGTAGCCTAGGTCATCTTTCTTTGGATGGGCTACCTCTATCGCATGGCTTCTGCAAGCAGAACATCATTCCTCACTCTTAATTGGGAATGGAAACTTCTGAAATCTTGTACATATTCAAGCCAAAATCTTACGCAGAACCTTGAGCACACGGGTGCTGTTTAAAATGTACCCCAAAAATCCCACTAATTGACATCAAATAGAGCAAAACGGCAAGCATTTAGAGCACCTGAAGGCTCATGTTTTAGCTCACAGGGGATCCTTTGCACATAAGCTGACATCACTATTTAAAACTGGCCATTTTTACTGAGCACACACTATGTATGACAGAAAATGTGGAAAAGTCAGGTCAGCTTTAAAGCTCATGTTTTGTTGTCTTCTTTCTTCTTGTTAAATTTAATTAAAAATGTGCTTGTAATTAGTTGGTTATGTGGGTGATTATGAACTTAATTTTACAACACAATTTCCTTTATGGTCAAAAAGGAATGGTACACTGGAGACCAGTGCACGTGTCAAAAGTCTGACTGTTGGAGTGTCATTTTTAAAGGGTTAAAAATGACACTCCAATTAGTTGTTACGCAGCTCATGGGCTTACACTGCTCGTTGCCAACTTGAAATGTCCTATGATGTCAGTATAACAGCAAGTCACTGGGCTCTGTCAACATTTTCCCTTGGCACAAATAATTTTCATGACCCCACTATGGTTATTCACCACTTCATGGCACACGTGGTGGGAAAATCTGCTCTCACTGAGCTGTGATGTGGATTAGAACATATTCGCTCCATCACAGGGCCAAACAGAATAATTTAGAAAATGATAGAAACATCCATCATGACTACAGACTTCTACAGCGTCCTCATCCAGCTTTTTGACAGCTCGCATTTTATGGGTGATCTCATAAAGGGTGCTCTGTGAGAAGATGCCTGTCTTTGTGGCACTAAAACTAATTTGCCCAACATGATGTTCTAACAAAATTAAACTAAAACTAAATCCAAGTCACATATGCGCTACATCTCTTCCAAAACATTTTATGCTCTCAGGTTGATTTTCTTTCAATTTTCCCTTTAATCCATTTCACACTTTTTCTATCCTCGTTATTCGCCTGTTTCTCTCATAATGCTCCGTAGTGTTTGATGGTAAAGTGATACGGGACGGAAATCTCCAAGGAATCCTTACAAAGTCCTCTGTGTTTAGCAGGTAAACAATCAATGCTGTCTTGTTCCTGTGAAGCAGGAAAGACAAACAAGATCAAGCTTTCCCGCCTTCCATCCAGGGGAGCTGCCGATTTACAGGCATCTAACTCAGCTAGTGGCCTTCTTAGGAGATCACCCATGGAACAGAAAGCGGTTGTGGAGATCTGTACTTACACTAACAGGCTCATTTTATCTACATATTCACAGATGAGCTACATGAGCTGTGTGAAATCACTCTTCACTGTGTGAGAACAAGATGATTCTTGTTAGTGTTGTCGCTCAGGGAACGACTCACGCTGTTCACCAGAGCTTTTTTTTTTCCCTTTTGCCCAAAAACACAACAAATAACAACAACAACAAAAAACCCGGCCTATAGAATGAGGGGACAGATTTACAGCTAGTCGGGGTCAAGGGTCATCCGGCTAGATGCTTTCTTGGAGTGGTCTTTTCTCTCTTTCCTCCTTTCTTTCTTTTAGGTGTCCCCTAGGCTCCCACCCCTCCCCCAGCATTCCTCTCTTTTGTTTATTCTATATAAATACGATCAGACTGGGCTGCAGACCACACTGGTATACATTCACCCTTTCTGTTGGTTTGTCCTTCGCACATACACATGTACGCAAACACACAAACACAGCGCACGCACACACAGATACAAAGGGGGCTGTTGACAAAGCGTGGTACGCTTGTCTGTGGATGGCAATTCAAACATACATCAGGTGGACAGAAAGTCTAACAGGCTTCCACAAATATTCCTAAATTTGAGGAGCTAACGCTACAAGGAAGATGAAGCTTTAATGGGTTTAAACATTGATTACATTAGGTAGGCTTCATAAAAAACTGCATTTACTGAGTTTAAGACGCTTACTACAGGTAAGGCTCAAATAGACAGACAACAATAAGAGGACACGGCTGAGGAAAAAATAGCAGTGGATGAAGTTTAAGTTGGAGTGAGGAAAAGAAGATTTCCAGAGACAGACAGAAAGAAGAAGAGGGAGTGAGGCCAAGAAGTGTGTGTGTGGCCGTGCCAGGTCTCTGCACCAGTCTGTTGGTAAGGAAACGCACAGGAATGTGTAGCTTTCCAGTTTAAGGCAGTTTAATGAACATGCAGGGCTTTATTTTTGTGGTGGTGCAAAGGATAGTGCAACCAGCGCTCCAACACGTTGCCATTTTCTAACATTAAAATGCACTCCGTCTCACTGCTTAGATGTAACATGTGCAGAGCGAAGGTGGGAGGACAGGAGCGTTTGGATCTACAGGATCTACGGATACTACGAAGAACAAACGAGGAACAGGTCTGTTTGTGAGACAACATCTATCTCGTGTGGGTGCATTCGATATAAAGCCACAGCAAGCAGATTATAAGACATGTCATTTGTTAATTGTGCACAAAAATAACTACAAGTAGTGGTTTTATGAGAATGTATGTGCTAGACTAATTCTTGGCTGTGAACATGGATAACATAAACAAAACATGTTCAGTTGGTGAACTTTGCACGTGCTTATTGTTGGATTTTGTTACCATGAGACGGTGCCAGGCTGTTTGTCCTTAACTCCAGGGTTTATGTATGCTCAGCTTAGCTACCCAGCTGTTGGTTGTAGCTTCATATTTAACTACAAACACGAGAGTGGTTTTGATCTTCTCATCTAACTTTGCGCTCAGAAAGTAAAACCATAAAATATGTGCATGATGTAATGCTTTTTTGCTATTTTCTGCTTTTTTTAATTACTTCACATACGAGTGACCTAGAAGATGGATTCATTTGCAGAAATCCTGACACCAAGTCATGCATGTGAAGATAATAAACAGCTACAGTGTGAACTCTGTTTTCACAATCTGACTTTAAAGCACATTTATATGATCTCCCAGGACATGCAACTCTATGGAGCAAGTTCTGCAAGGTTACATTTCCCACCTTCTTCCCAAATGGTATCACGTATGCCCAGTAATCAAAACTCTATGGACTCTCCTGCTTGCATTTGCTCCCTACCAGACTGCCTTTGTACTTCACAGGAATTTGCTTGTGGTTTCCTTCCTCTCTTGATTTTTATTCTAGTTTTTTCCTTGTGTATTTTTCCCACACAGTTCCCTGTTTCATCTCATTCTGCATGTGTATGACTTTCACCTGATTTCTGGATTTAACCTTTTGCCTGCTCTTCGCTTGGATTCCTTGCTATGCTAGCTGTCAACCTGCGTATGACTTCAGCCTGTTGATTAAGCATTTGAGTTCTGAACAAGCACACACTTGCCTCTGATGTCCTGCTTTAAGGCGCTCGCCTCTTCTTCCAACCAATTCAGGAATAACGTTGGTAAAAAATTTCCAACCAAACACTTTAAATAAACACTAACCTTTTTAATATAATCATAAATAAAGTAAATGAAACAAAGTTCAGTGAAATGAAAGCACTGCAAATTAATCAGTTTGTACTAATCTGAACTGATATGTTACTCTGCAACTTCCAATGCAGGTGCAGCGGCTGTAAAGTCGATTTAACAAAGCACTGAACCACGGAGGGCCGCTGACCTGTATGGCTGCGGATGTGGACCCTTAGCGTGCCGTTGCTGGCGAACTTTTGCCCGCAGTATGGGCAGATCTTCTCCTTCTCCCCCGTGTGTGTCTGGCAGAGAAATGATAAAAGAGACATATGGTGGATGTTAAGGAAAAAATTTAGAAAATTCACATTTTAACATCTTTGCTACATTACAAAGTAAAATGTGATCAATGGTAATAACTGGATTTCAAAGTCAGAACATGTGTCCATAACCAAGTTATCAAAAAAGATAATTAAGGGGCTTTTTTTCATACTCGGGTCTTAGAATACATCTGTTCAACCAAACACTCTCAGATTTTAGTGCTTTTTTCATTTGGTAAAAGCAACTCCAGAACTATATGACTGTGTCCAGAATAAACAAGTTCTCATAATGCAAGTAAATGGAGATGCTCATGTTCACATGACAGTTGATTCTGCAAGCTTGCTGGATCAAAGAATTCAGACGATACACATTTGCCAGGGTCCAAAACCCAAGAGACCTTTTCTTCTCCCTCTTCTTCCTCTCCCTTCACCTCCCAGCTGTCCACCGTGGTGAGTTCCATGGACCCATAAGGGCCGCACATGCAAACAGAGAAGAAGAACATGTGGCAAGAGTGCACTAGCTCCTCTACCTTTCCCCACCCTACCCCCCTCACTCCGCTCCTTGCTGAAAAGTACACTCTAAATTCTTCCTGCTGGCCTGTTGTAAATTCCCGAGAATAATCGTGAGTATGAAAGGCTCAAACTCAGAGCGACAGTTTCAACAGCAGTACAACAATGCAGGAACACCTCCTCTCTGCCCCCATCCTTTCCTCCGTCACCCCACTGTGTCCCTCTGACACCTCTGGTGTTTCGTTACAAAGGCTCCATCCACACACACACACACACACACACACACACACACACACACACACACACACACACACACACACACACACACACACTCAGTCTCGCACAAACAAGCACAAACAAATCAATTTATATGAACACATGCATCCCAGATGGAGCAATGTTGCATTATTTAATACAAACAGAGAAAATACAATTCATATTCTACCTTTATAAACAGACAGCCCGCAGTGACGTCTGCGATTTCACATGGGAACATCACGTCTCAAATCACAAACGTGCAATTGGCTGGGGATTTCTTTTATGACAATGATTTTTATGTCTGTATCTATTCAGAGTAACCCGGCAATTTTCATTCATCTGTACATTCCTCCAGCATGCCACTAAAAGAGATAAGATTGCAAAACACACATTGTGTGCACATACATGCTTTCACGCACACACACAAGCGCACACACACCCTATGTAGAACCTAAATTCAGGCTCACTGAGGATAAAGTATTTACTGTAATACAAGAGAGCTCAGTGAATCCGCTGTCCTGTTCTGCCAGATATGTACATTACTGTTCATTTACATAAGCTACCATTACACACACACACACACACACACACACACACACACACACACACACACACACACACACACACACACAGAGTAGTGCTTGAGTCACCCTTCATTTCTTTATATTCTGCTTCAGAAAATGGGAACTAGGGGCAGCAATGTATTGAAACATATAAAAACATCAAAGGAAATAAGGCAAAAATTCTAATGAGCTTCAAAGTCAATCTTTCTGTGACCACTTTCATTCTTTAACGCAGCCCAGACTCTCTTAGGCAAGCCTTTAAGTAGTCTTCAGGAATAGTTTTCCAGGTTTCCCGGAGGACATTCAAAGCTTTTCTTTAGATTTTGGGTGGTTTTTATTCCATTTTCTGTCACTGCTTCAGTAATGGGGAGGCCAGTCCATGACTTATAATGTTCCATTGTGTGTTCCAAGGTATGTTTTTACTGCACTGGCACTTTGTTTGGGATCGTTGTCATACTGATAAATGAAGCTGTTGCCAAACAGATGCTTTCCTCATGGATAAAAATCTGATTTAGGCAAGATTCCCAAACCACTGGCTTAAAAGCAGCCCCAAAACTATTTCTCTATTTCTTAAGAACCTAAACATATCGTTTATCTGCTGCAAATAGCTTTTTAGGCCTGCCGCTTCCACTCGGTAAGTTTCCTTGGATTTTTAAGCAAAGCCTGGAGAACTATGGCTCAAGACCACTTTAAAATAGGATAAGAAAGTCTTACTGCTTGGAAGTACAATATCAAGAAAGAAGAGGTTGCTCGAGACATTTGCACTGTACAATATAAAATGAAGCTCAAATTCATGCCATCCATTCAGTTTTGCTTGAACAAGCAAAGAAGAAAAGAAAGCAAAAACTGTTTGTTTCAGCAAATCAGTGTCACTTTCAACCTTGAAATATTTGATTTTTCCTCCTTCTTGTAACATAAAATCTTGGTTCAGGTGAGATGACAGCATTTGTCAAACGAAATGTTTCCATAACGATTGCGCCGACTAAATAAACTCACACTGATTAACCCTCGAGGGTCAAGCACTCAACTCATACTTTCCCTTGTTTCCTGTGGTTTTTGGCTACATGTGTTAAAGAAACCAAACACACACATTTCTTGTGCTTATTTAACTATTTCTGATACTAAGTAGAACTACAGCAATGCTGAATTCACTGAATTTAAAAAAACTACTCACTGAATCTAGTGAGTAGGGATGCACTGATTTAGAAATTAACAGAAACTTTCAACATGGGTGGCATGGTGGTTCACAGCAAGAAGATCCTGAGTTCTGTGTGGAGTTTACATGTTCTCCTCCTGTCATCCGGCTTCCTCCCAAAGACATGCACTTATTGGGCGTCCTGTCCAGGGTTTACCTTGCCTCTTGAAATAAGTGGTTATATTCTTCCTCATCTTTGAATATTTAGCACAACTAATGTGTCACAACAGATAAACACTGTAAAAACATGACTTTATTTGGCATTATAACCTGATATATCAGTTTATATCTAATAGAAAGAATTGAAGCAACTACCAAATGACAACAGAGTTCAGGGTGTGGTGTTTGCTGTTTATGGCAAATTCTGGCTGAGCATGGGTACCTAATGACGCGGACGATGAGTGAAACTGATTCATTCACTTGATGAACTAAATCAAATTATTCCAGTTCAATGGCTGCTTCTGTTTCTGTTCTAAAAGACGTCAGATGGTGGCCAGCTTACAAAAACATAACCGGCAACTAGTTTTAATAAACAAGCGATTATTTTTGTGTGTGTGTGTGTTTTTTTAAGTTTAACAGTTTCTTTTTTTCAAAAACTCCAACTGAACGACAGTAATTGAAAAATATCTGTTCTAATCAACCTGCAGCTGCAGCCCTGCATAAACGCCTCATGACCTTGGTAGTTAAAAAAGGGAAGTAAGCTCTTACTGTGATCATAAGAAGTCTGACTCACACGTTTCCTGAGGTTAAGAAAGATTCGTATCCTTCTACATATATTTTAGATTCTCGTCATATGTTCCGAATTGTGAGCGGAGCTCCAGTTAGAGCGTGGGTGTGATAATTATTTGTGAAGCCAGGTTTGCAGAGACAAACAGTTGCATAGTATCAAAGTGCATATTAAAAACAACTTCAACAATAACGCGGCCAAAAGTGGGGTTGCTCCACGCGTGTAAACACAGTCGGCAAGTTGTCATCTCCTCAACAACCTGACTTTGATCAACGCCAGATTTCTCAGCAGCCTCCAGACACCCCGAGCACTGAGACAGTTCAACATGCCTGTCTTCAGCCCTACTGTTCTGAGACAACCTCCAAGACATTTTCTTTTGCCGTGTGCCAAGAAACTGTTTGGTTTCAATCTTGATCCATAACTGCACCGGACGTTGTCAGATTTAGGGCTCGCAATCTGCAGCGAGATCTGTTCGGGGCTCTGAAAGCCTGCGGCGCTAATGGACTAACTGCCATTTCTAATCAACATATGAACTGATTTCCAAGCCTGCTTAGGCAACAACGGTCAAGATGGATGTTTCCAGCAGATTCAATAGTCTGAAATATTAGTATAGTTAGAGAAATCAGTGTCAAGGGGCAAGGAGCAGGACAGAATGTGAAACAATGGAAATATTTTGTTAGAATAGATGTTCACCATGCCATTGATTTTATTACAATTTAGTTTGATAGCAGAGTGATGATGATGGAAAATCAGCTTTAAGCTGCAATTTAGCAAAGTTCTTCCATTACTTTAACATTTATCTCAAAATGGCATATAATCTTAGTAACTGTCTAAAATTTACTTTGCAAAGTTTCACAACTTATTTTCTAACTGTTATGTCTGTGCGCATTTCAAATAAATGCAACTACAATTGTGTTTGAACTCAATTTCAGGACAAAGCCCCAGCAGACGTGCAATCACCGCGTATGATTGAGGTCGTCTGGCTCCAGCTCTTTTCACCCACCTTCTTGTGGCTCTTGAGGACAGAAGGAGTGACAAAAGCCTTCTCGCACAGGTCGCACTTGTACTTCTTGTGGCCGTCGTGCACCACCTGGATGTGGACGTTGAGCGTGTCCTTCCTCTTGAAGGTGGCGTCACACTGGTCACACTTGAATGTTCTCTCACCTGCAGCAAGGAAAAGATGAACATTTGCAAGAGCCTCAGCTATTGTTAAACGTCTGAACACAGAGTCATCACGCACAACAAGAGGGGACCCAATTTCACCAGGGCTATTGTGTGGGCAGATAACTACAAAGAAAACCCAGACAACCATCTTTTAAAAAGCTCTGGTTGCCTTTTATTGTGTATGTGTAGCTGAACACACGCCAAAGTAAACAATAAAATAAAATACTCTGCCATATGTTTGGCCTGTACGTCAAAAAGTTAAAAAACATGCCCTATTTTATTAATCATTTCCCTGAACAGGCCTAAAACTCCAGACAGACAGCTTTTAGACAGTTATGTCAGCTGCTGGGATAGCGAAGCCTGATGTTTTCCTTCACGCCTCGGCTCTCTGCCTCCACACAACAGCTTCTATTGTTCAAGAAAAGATGTTTCAATTATATGGAGATCATTCAATTTCCACAGAGTAGTTTAGATGGAGGGAGCAAGTGGTTACAAGCTTGCACTCATTCTCCTATTACCAAGGCAGATGATGGTCAGCTCAGTGAAAAGGAACACCAGCGAAAGCTGAGGCTCGCTTTGTTTTTTAATTTAGATGGAAACACTCTCGTGATGGTAATTAACGTCAACGGCACACTCGCAAAGTGATTCCATGAAAACACAGAGCAAGGCTTCAGTCTGATAATAAGGTACTCACGCTCCTACATAAGCATGCACAAACTTTAATTTAGATGCAAACACACACACACACGCAGGGGTTATGCCAAAGGTCTACAAATGGGGTCTAAACACATAAATGTGCCCTACCCAAAGCAAGAACTACATACTGATTTGTCACGTTGTTACGAATACACTGCAACTTTAAAGTCGTGTACAGAAAAGGGCTAAAGAATGTGGGATTTAAGAATTATGATGACATAATATGAAAGAACCAAAGGTTTAAATAGAGCGAAGCCTGTGAGCCAGTTCAGGCAGGTAGCTTCAACTGCACTGCTTCACACACACTCTCATGTCAGGCACGTCATATGCCAGACACACCCTCTCAATTTGATGGTCCACATATGCTGCAAAATGTATAAGTATACATTTATAAATATGCTGCTGCTTTCTCTTCTAACCCCTCCACCACCCCAACATCTACCTATAATCTCTGGAATTGCATTTTTTAGATCTAATAAATCATTTCATATCTATAAAACAACTGAAAAATACTGAAACACATTTTGTTATTCTATCACAATAATAACCCCAAAATATGGCCTTTTTTGTTTCTTTTGGCACATTTACACAATAGTTCTGCAGTTTTGAGCAAAATGTGAGAAATGGGTGGTTTTTACACTTGGTTTTAAAGCGCGCGTGTACATGTCTTTTGTTATGTTAAATTTTACATCCTCAGCTAGAAAAGCAGGAAAATATACCATCAATGCAGGACTTAAAAAGTCAAGTCCAAAAATGGGCAAACTCCCCGAAACATTTTCTCCTCTTTGCTCAAAAATCTGCCACTTCACTGGTGAACACAGAGACCTCGAGGAAAGACTTTTGACCTTCTTATGGAAGCGATACTGATAGTAACACATATTAGATTCAGGTGTAAACACTTGAGTGTCTTGGTTCTCTGTCTGTGATCCAACTGACCAAGAAGCACTTAAAAAAAAGTCTTTGAAAATTACTCATTGGCCAATTACTGGATAGCTTTACTGGTACATTATTTCTGTTTTCTCGCCTAGAGCACAATGAAATCACACATCCAATCCTCAAGCCCTATATCCCATTGATACATAATAAAAGTCCTGATATTATATTGCTTCTTGCCGCCTGAGACAGCAGCAGGAAATGCCTTGAGCTTTACAATCCTTTTGTTATCTGGCACAGTTTGAGGACGACTAATGCATCCTGCCAAGACTCATCTGCAGCTCAACTGTCCAGGGAGAAAGTTTCTGTCAAAGCAAAGCATTCAGGGGGGACCAGACAATCAGACAACTGATGTCTTAACAGGGAGACTTTTGATGGGGTTACAGCGTCTGGAAATATCCACAGTGGTAGGGATGAGACGGCAATAAAAACAGTAAAAATACAGGACTATAGCCTGTAAAACTTAGTAGGCTGGTTTTAACGGGGCAATTTTATTTTAAAATGTTGTGAAAGAATGTGGCGAACTCGTCACTTTAAGATCAAAGATGTCTATGTTTTGTAAGGAGATATCTACTTACAGCTTCTGAGGCATTATAAGGAGAACACATGGAGCTCAAAGAATCCTGAACAGAAACCTGTGGGAGTAACTGTGTTTCCACTGCAGCTGATCACAATTAGCCAGGAAATGTATGAGCTGGTCATATTGCTGTACTCATGTATGTGCACAGGAGCAGTTTTCAGCAGTTTCAACTGGATAGTAGCAGATTTATCTACTACTATCATCCCAGATAGGGGGTTTCTATGTCAACAGTGTTTGAGGAGTCTGATGGACACATAAATGGTTATACTTACTATTGTGGATGAGAAGATGACGCTGTAAAGAGAAGGGGGTGCGGAACAGCGCTTTGCATTCCTCACACTGGAAAGGCCTTTCCTCAGAGTGCGTCTGCAAAGAGAATCGAGCAGCATGTTTATAAAGTGTAACACAAGCCGTCTCCCGCCTCGACGTGGACGTCGGGGAGGCTTCGTAAATTGATGCAGGAGGATTTTGCTTAAGGCTCCGTAGCCAATTAAGTTTGTTGACTTGATGAAGACAAGCAGCTTGAGGGGCTTTAGATTCAAAGTGCTTCTGTTTTTGCGACACCCGTCTGTCCCCCCCCCCCCCCCACATATCTGTCTGAGTGACAGCTCAATCCCAAAAGTAAACACAGGGAACCTCAAGGGTGGAAATGCCCAGAGACCCCACAGATAACAGCAACCAACGAGACCCTGATTGATCACAGCTTCACTAATAATTCTAGCTTTGAAGTGACACTGACTTTTAAGGAGTATCTCCTCTTTGAAAGCACCGATCGTCTGGATACAGTGGTATAGTTAACATAATTTACCTAATTATAGAACATAAAAATCTAAAGTGGATCTTCACATCTTATACACTTGCTCACCTTCTTGTGATTCTTGTAGACATTCCGGTGTGCAAACTCCTTCCCACACAGCTTACATTTGTACGGTTTGTCCTCGCTGTGGATGATCTTATGAGCCGTCACCTGGTCCAAACGCTTGAATGACCGACTGCAGATCTCACAGGTGTACGGTCGCTTCTCTAATCAGTGACAGATTAACAGAGATTATCTCCGAGAAGCAGAGAGAACGCATGAAGCAAAAAGGTCAGCTCATCGTTGCAGCGTCATCGTCTTACCCGAGTGTGTTATCATGTGGCGTTTCAGTTGATTCGTAGAGATGAACTTTTTGTCACAAGCGTGGCATTCAAATATTTCGTGTATCTACGGTACAAGAGCAAAAAACAGAGCGAGAGCATTTGAAGTTTTGTTCTTGCTGACCACTGAAAAAATTCAGGGGAAATGAGCTGCGAAAGTTCAAGGATCTCAGTGTGCGATGGTCAACTGAAACTAAATCTTGTCCGCTTTCATTAGACTGATGTCTACAGACGGAAAAGCAATTAAAGTGATGAAAACTTTCAATCCCTTTTCTGCTTCACAGCACAGTTCCAGTAATTGCATATTCAATAGCTCCCCGGCGTACAGCTACAATAGCATATGCTAATGTAACGCAGCTCCTCTTGTCAGCTGCTTCTGCAAAACCTTGTTCAGCTAAATGATGATAAAGGCAGTTTTTAAGCTGCTTTGGAGCCAAATTATCAGTATGGAAAGTTTGATTTCTCTTCTGTAAGAATAATACTAAATGCCCATTGGCTTTGATTGAAGCTATAAGAACATGTCAGATTTTTGTCAGAAATGTGACATATTTAAAATAACACTTTTAATGGGACTTGATTCTTACTGTAAAAAAAAAATAGGTAATTTATATAAACCCCATGTGGTTGTGGCCTAAATTTATAGAAACATCTTTACTTTACTTTCAGACAACAGTGTGCGATTAGAAAACACATTTACTATAATAGAAGATGTAAAACTGGTACACAGACAGATCCAGAGGCCACACAGGAATATCACACACTCCTATTTTAAAACCCCTTGGAGATCTGAAACTGGAGAATACCGATGCATAGACAGGTGAAGTAGGTTAAATGATTCTCTGCAGAACTGTGTCACTTCCACGTGACTTTACAACAGTTGCACGGTTTGGAAGAAGCTTGCTGATGAATGAGTGGACAGGGATGGAACAATGTCAGCTGATTAATCTGGATGATAGATGTTGACAGCAGAAAATTACATTTCACAATCACCAACTGGGATAATTAATGAATGACTTCTAATAAGACAAATTATTTGAGACAACTTGCAAACTAATTTATTAACCAACATCACTGAAAAGTGCTGTACAAAATAGGTTCTCAAGACTAAAATGAAGGGATAATTAGCACAAAAAACAGTAGACTAAGATATTATAGTTTTTCCTTAACACCTTTGACTTACTATTATATATAAAATGCATACAACTGGATAGAGAGCAGTTTGCCTAGTCATACAACATGACCCTTACACAAAAAAAGCACATGGTCTTCAACTGAAAATATTAAAGCAGCTTGATATTGCTGACAGCAGCAGGCTTATTTTATGCCTCAGACTTTTCTCTGCAAATCAAGATCTGGCTTGACCGGCGTGTAAAGAATGAAAAAAAAAAGGCATCTTTTTCTTCAATTGAATATGACTGAGCTCAGCAAAGATGCTTAAACAGGTTCAACTTGTGCTGGCGTATAAGACCATCTGGTAAGAGATTGTTTTGAGCAGTTGAGATTGTTTTGTTTTGAGTTTTCTTGCAGTCCGAGGCTGGTTCACATTATGCTAATGCAGAAGGGACACAAACTAGAACAGTCATAGATTCCCATGTTAACATGGCCAGCATGAGTATAACCTTTTTGGTCTCAACGGATAGTTTCCCCAAATTGATATTTGCATATATGCATTTTAATCTGCTATGATACATCGCAGCAGATCTCACTATCATCTTGTAAACAAAGGGGTGATGTAACAAATGACCCCTGGCACTCGTTTCCACCTGCTGCACCTCGGCTGGACACTCTTCCCCCTCGTGCGCTGACCATTGCTGTGGATGGTTGACCCCAGGTATTTGACTCATCCACATTCACTATGTCTACTCCTTGCAACTTCACCATTCAAACTGTCTCTCTCTCATTCACACACATTTATTCTGTCTCACTTCTACTGACTTTCCTTCTTCTTTTCTCCAGTGCATACCACCACCTCAATTCAATTCAATTCAATTTTTTTCAGTTTTATTTTTATAGCGCTAAATCACAACAACAGTCACCTCAGGGCACTTCATATTGTAAGGTAGACATACAGAGAAAAATCCAACAATCATGCAACCCCCTATGAGCAAGAACTTTGGCGATAGTGGGAAGGAAAAACTCCCTTTTAACAGGAAGAAACCTCCAGCAGAACCAGGCTCAGGGAGGGGCGGGGCCATCTGCCGCAGGCTCTCTTCCACATGGTCCATACTCTCACTACAGATCACTATGTCGTCAGCAAACATCACAAACTATGTGATCCTGAACGCGTTTGTCTAATTATACTAAGTACCAGGGATCACTTTAATAACCAGACATGCTAGCATTAGCTAATAATTTAACACATCACCATCTGGTTAAAATATGTTCACAAAAAACAAGAACAGCATAGAAGAATCCAAAGTGCCAAAATCAAAGTTTCAAAACAGAGCTTCACAGCTAATGGGTAATGTCACAGTGGCTGTGTCCATTTTTTATATACAGTCTATAGTTTGACGATAAAAATGTTTAAAAATGTAGCAAAACAGGCTGGAATAAAAAATAAAATGATAATATCTAATGTCTTTACAAATATTGTGCACCATGTTTTACATGCCTTAAAGCCCATCTGGCAAATCAAGACATTCAGCCACATCTGCTCTTACTGCAGCATTTACACATAAATAGAAGAGAATATAAGCGAAAGCCAAATAGCTGTAGTGTGACCACGCATTTACTTTTTTTACATAAATACCATTCTCTAGTGTTTATCTTGGCATTGTCATAGCAAACGTTAACCCCTCAATCATGTCAGCTACATTATTAATAACTAGTTAATGCAATTAATTTAATAGAATGTAATTGCAAAGAAAATACATCTTTGGATGACCCATTAGCCTACTCAACAGAGGAATGTAGCTTGGAAAAACTTGTCTAATCGCATGTGTTAGACATAGAAAAATCATGTACTGAAAAAGGGTTTATATACACAGCAATAAAATTAATTTTAGCTGTATAAAAATGTTTTAAAGAACTATTTAAACAGCTAAATTCAAATCTGTAATCCATCAGTGAGAAAGGGGACCCTGTTAAAACCTTGTGCTCGGCAAGCAGAGCCTCGTCAATTTCAACAGACCTGTGGGATGAGCTAGTGAAAAAGAAACCGCCGTCCTCTCTCTGCTCTGTCATCCCAAATAAGTTTAAACCTGATCGTAAAGAGGGAATAAATGAACCCTAAAGCATGTGAAGCAGACGCAAGATTAAGAGGTTAGACTGGGTTACAGAAACAGTGGAGATTGACGGATACCACTGTAGAGCGAGAAACGGCACCAAAGAGACATCGCTGTAAAAATGGATCATGCAAAACTGCGTAAGCTGAGCAAATCCTCTCAGATCCAATGCAAAGTATCCGCCTGGGATAAACTGAGCTGTACAGAAGATGTTAGAGAAGCTCACCTTCCTGTGTTCTTGTAAATTCAGGGAAGAGGAGCATTTTCTGTTGCATATGGTGCATGTGAGTTTCCGTCGTGCACTCCCTATAAAGAAACAAACAAAGTGCATTACAAAACTCCACGTACAGAGCTGTTAGCAATGAACAACAATTTTGGTACACTAACACATCATTACGTGGTTAAAGAAAAACACCAAATGTTTTATTTGTCATTGAACTCCCTTACTCATAGCCCCAGTGATCCCACCATTTTGGGACCAGTGACACCCTCCCTTTATCCCCGTCTGAATTACATGACCCACATCTGTTGCGTCTGATCCACTTCCCCCTTCGCCCACACATTCACACACACACACACACCACTTAGTTCTGACTGCACTGGGAAAAAACATAAAGGCGCAGATCTCAGCTCCATCAGCCTCTCAGATTAATGTCTTAATCTCGGGTTGATATGTAAGGCTGCACAGATTCCCACTGCCCTACATCCCATCATAAATAGCTATGGAAGTCCAATTATCTGAAAGAGTGAGCTGCCCCAGCACACACAGGTCAGCAATTATGGAACACAAGTAATTAGAGATGTGTCTTAACATCGCAGAGATTTTAACTGATCGAGGTCATGCACTCTAACTGCAGTTCCTTGAGTGCTGAGGCTGCTAATGGACGATTATCTTTATTACATGAAAGTGCTACGCATGTGTACAACAGAGAGAACGAGGCAGTGAACATCACAGAGAAACACTGCGAAACAGAGAGAGACAGAGGTGCCAACCTGTGTGAACATTTCCTTTATGCTTCTTCAGAGCGTCTTTGCTCTTAAATCTTTTGCCGCAGCTCTCGGCTTTACATATAAACCTGGCATCTCCTTTACAGGCTTCCTTATGTTGTTCAAAACTGCACACACAGAGATATCAAAGACGAAAGGAGAAGCGGAAGAGTTATGAGTTACAGAGTAACAGTGGTGCAACTGCATGCTTTACACTGTCCTGTACTATGGTTTGGATGATGCATGTTACCTGGACTCTGAGCCGAATGTGTAATGGCACAGGGAGCACTGATGGGCTTTGGAGTCAGCTGATGGGTCTAGTGACTCAGAACAATGCAAAACACTGGGGGAGGATTGAAAATAAAAACAAGTCCAGGATGACTACCACAAATAATCAAGAGCAGAAAAACATCAGCGTAACATTATTAAAAGATTTTCCACTGAAAAAAGTCAAATTATTTTCTTCTTTTAAGTAAATTTAAAAAAAAAACTGAATTTAAACATTTTTTGAAACAGACTCTTCATTCAAATACTGCAAAATAAAGCTAAAGCTAGCACCCATTTAGCTTAAATTAGCATTAAGAGTTAAAAGAAGGGAGAGCAGTTAGCATATCTATGTCAAAAGGTAAAACTAGAATGCCTCCACTAACCACTCACGTTCAAGCCTCTAGGTCTCTATGCCTGCCCAGACTAATGTTAAATATTTTGTAAAGACTTGTAATAGCCAGGCACCAAAGACTGTTGCTAATTCAGTTTTGGGCCAAAGATGAAATATGACATTAATTTTACCTGATTATGGCTTTAAATATTGGCCAGTGTTTTGTGCAATGTGATCAAATGTATTTACTTGATGTTATTATATGTTTGTGTTAGATTGTGTCAAATAATAGCGTATAAACTGTTGCTTTATGCCATATTAATGTTTTGTGGGGTCAAAGTGATACACATACTTCATCCTCGACTCGAAATCAAAAATTGGGCCAAACTTTTATCTATCTAACACATAATCTAATCAGTTCCCTGGATTGATTTAGCATCTCTTCAAACTTCAGACTTCTCAGAGATCAGAGAAACGTTGAGCATGAAATAAAACTACACTAGAAGTAATGAAAGAGTAAACCCACTGGCGCTGCAGAGCCTGTTTGATGGGAAACTTTTTGCCACAGTTCCTGCATTTGAACTCCTTCTCCTCTGTGCTGGGCCTCTGGTGCAGACTCTGGAGGTGGGCAGCCAGGATCTCTTCACTCGGAAAACTGCTCTCACACAGCAAGCAGGGGTGGTCCTCCTTCTTTATTACTAGTTCTATTAAGGTTAATGAACACAGTACGACATACTGTAGGGCAAGTTTTTTTTTTTTATGTGTGTGCTATAAACTGATCACCTGTAAATGTGTATACATAAGAAGGCAAACTAAAACATTCCACTGTACCCATTTCTACAAGGTGCTTGGCCTCTTTACTGTTCTCATCTTCATCTTTAATATCCTCTTCCTCTTCTTCTTCCTCCTCTTCCATATCACTGTCCAGGTAGCCTATCAGGAGCTCCGTGTCTGTCTCTATGTCATCCACAGCCAGGTAGAAGATGTTCTCCCCGTCCTAAAAAAAACACAAACACAGCCTGAACATTGGCTGAACGTGACTCGATATATTTAACAATGTAAAAATAAAAAATTAAGCCTGGCTGCCCCTGGGGGGGTCCGGGACGGGCGTGGAGGCTTGGGGGTCTGGGGGTGCTCCGCCCCCTGGTCTGGGGTGCTGGCCGGGCCTTGGGGGCTTGGGTCCTGGCTGTTGTGTCGCCGGAGCAGTGGGCGGGTGGGTGCAGGGGACCTCTGGTGCATCGGCCCAACTAGGGGGCTCTCTAACTGGTGGGGAGGTTGTTATATCTTTGCAGGTGGTCTCCTCACTACAGGAGCTCACTCTGCAGGTGGGGGGAGAGATATAGGAGAGGTGGAGAATGAACTCAACCTGGGTGTCTATTGTCTTGTGTAGTTTGGGAGATGGTTGGATGATGGGGTGGGTGCAGTTTTCTCTGGGGTGGAGTCAGGTGGGCTGCCCCGGACTCTGTGGGGCTGGGCGGTGCTGCTGCTGCGGGCCCCGGTCCGGATGGGCCTGGGCCCCCTTGCCCTGGTGGGTTCCAGAGTGTGGGGGTGCCTACTGGGGTCAGCGGGGGAGCTTCATACCCTGGTGGACGGGGCTATGGCTCCCCACACTCCCTAGCAGATCGTTACATGGAGAAACCTTTGGAATACAAGCATGCTGATCCACACAGGTGTGCACACAGGTGTACAGACGGGTGTTCACAGACGCGGACTACAGCTTTCTTGGCTGCTGCCTCAAAGCACATTGTGCGCTGTTTATCTTGCGTGCTGCATAATATCGTTTAATATTTAGTATCTACTGTTATCTACTGCTAGCTAGTTTATTGTGATGGTGCTGCTTTTTTTATTATGTTGCTCTTTTTTTGGTTTGCTTTCTCTTCTGTTTTTTTTTTCTCCATACAGGTGATCCAGGTGTTTTGTTTGTTTTTCTTTCTTTCTTCCCCCCTTTCTCACCGTCTCTTCTCCCCTTTGGTTTGCTTTCTCTCCCTCTCTTTCTTTCATTCTTTCTCCCTGTCCTATCCCCCAGTCATGTCTGTCCCGTTTGTAGCAACCGAAAATAAAATAAATTCATAATTATAATAAAGGTCAATCAAATGGACCAATATGGCAAGGCCATGATGATCCACTTGGTAAAATAAATCCGCTTGGCATCTTTCTTGGCCTTAAGACAACAATTCTGATGGCTAAAGATCCAAACGGGACACATAAAAAATTAAAAATTAAAAATTAAAAAATTAAAAAATTAAAAATTAAAGTCAGTTGCTAACAGTTTTAACCTTCTGCGGTAAGGCTAGCTGAACTTATTACACCCTGACAGCAGTCTGTTAATGCTTGATTGAGGCCACAGGTCAAACGGTGAAACTCTTAAAAATATTGTCATTCACTTCCCTGCCTTAAAGGTCATGTTAATAAAATCAAACTGTCATTTGGTTTTTAACTATGGGACCCTAAATATACATAAATAACGATTAAGAGGATGAAAGCTACACAATAAATGTCACCGTTGATGAAACACAGAGATTTAACTCACATGTGTGACCTTTAAAAGACCGATCACTCCGTGTATTCAACTATTAATGGCAGCAACTTGGCCCTCAGACCTCAAATGTTCATCTTCTCTTCCTTGGACTTTCATTTTTCTCCCAAGATGAGCGGATAACCTCTTTTCATCTTTCACATAGAAGCGCAGAAGCTGAACTTTCCCATATCCACTGTACTGTATTCACAAGACTGTGAAAATCGACATTGTGCGTTTGGAAAATTCTGCATATTTTCCGATTCTCATTTCCCGCATAACTGTAGTTAACACATTATTTGTCAATATAATAACTTTATAAAAGCTGGTCTTGGAAATAAATTAAGAAAAGGAATTTTGCAGCTGCAAAATATTCCCTCAACAAAATCCAGAAAAATGTATAAATCCTAAGGACACCAAGGATAAAAACAGAGAAAAGAAACAAATACACTTCTCTCTTTCTCCAACTTAATGTCCTTTTTACGTTAATAACAGCCTTTAACAGTTTAAACATCTGGCAACAAAGAGACTTCGAGCCAAAGTAATTTGTTTTGCAATATAAATGAACTCTGAATTTTTTTGGCAGAAATTTCCCTTTTTGCCTTAAACCTTTAATCATTAGAAAAACAATCAATTTTCAAGCAGTATTCCATTTCAGTTCAGTTTGTAGGTCTCCAGACTTTTTTCTTACCCGTGCTTTTTCTACTAACGTTGCTCTCTTGCAACTACTTTATCTCGCATGCACATCTGTGATTTTTCACACAACAAAAACAATAAATAGCTGCTGAAAAAAGCCTGTCATTTCGATCTTGTTTTCAAGGTTTTTTCCAGAAGAAAATAGGATTTCCGTATTTTCTGAGATCAAATTTGAAATAATTTACATAATTTCGAACTTCGGGTTTGGAGGTTTGACAGATGTCTGTAATATTTATCATTTTCTTTCTTTCAGGAAGGTCTGAGGGATTCATTGTCTGCAGAGTGGAAATGTACCTGAATGGCTGCCAAGTTCTTCTGCTCCTGTGAAGGCGCCTGATGGACAAACCGCAGCCAGTTGGCATAGCGGGGATTGCTCGCATCCAGAATATACAGAACATCTCCTTTACTGCCACGGACCTAGAGAGGGGGAAAAAAAGAAACAGCAACGACATGAGCTGTCAGATGAGAACAACTGATTCTTTTTCTTCTTCTTCTGCTCTCATTGCCTTCTTTGAAGGTTCGTCTTCTGTACATCAAAGCGTGCTGGCCTTACATATGAACACCAGTGTGGCAGCTACAGATAACTACATCACAGCGTTTCTACACAAGACGAGATAAGACTGACTTTCAGTCAGGCATTATGGTTCATTTGTCTGCAACGTAATTAAATGTTTCCTTTATCACAGAAAAAACAAGAATGTTCTCAGACAGACCCACAAGCAGCTGCATCGTGTGATAAAGGACTGATCTGGGGCTTTTTTGCATTGAATTGTCATACAGGTTTTTATAAGAATATTTACTGTGTTTAGTTGTATTAATGCTACACAAAAACATGTTTCTTAAAGTTGTTATGTGTCTGTTTTCTCCGCTGCAGCTGTTTATGGTTAAACTGGTCTTAATACAGTTGACTAGCTGCTTCCACCAGAGCGGTTATTTGATTGGTTCAGTTTGTCTCCTTTTTTATACAGTACTGTGCAAAAAGTCTTGAGTCACCTTTCTATAAATTTAGCTTCCAGTGATCCAGACTTTCTTGTAATTCTTTAAAGTGGTCTTGAGAAATAGTTCTACAGACTTTCTGAACTTTTTATCTGAACATTGGCTGCTTTTTCACTCATTTTCAGTCCAGTCCTTGTATGTGACCATTTTTAAAGGAATGTTTTGGTTTAGTTTGGTTTGGTCAGCATTAAAACACTGACTCATTCAAGCATAAACAGGCACAAAGCTTACAACATAACTAAAAGAAGCAAAGAACCAAGTTTAAATTACATCTTTAGGCGCTTTAGTTGAATCTATGCGGGAAAAGCCAAATATAACACAGTTTGAAAGACATAAAATTGTTTTTATGGACCAAATAATAGCTCTCAAAGAGCTATTAGCTGAAAACTTGGCATGGGTTGCAGTGTTTCCTTAAAAAATATGTGGAAATAGGACAAGTGGAGAATAAAAGAAGACATGTTAGGCATCAGACAAGCAATATCTGAAAGTAATGACTTTAAGAAATAGAAAAAAATCCAGCAAAGACCTGACAAAGGACCTGAGAGGTGCCTCTGGCCCTTCAGTTGATCCATCTACTGTTCACTGAAGCATCACCAGAAATGGTCACAGTGGAACCGTGGCTGTCAGGAAGCCATTCTTAGTAAAGGGAACCAGGGAGAAAAAACTGAGGTATGCCAAGTTACACAAGACCTGCATCCAAACCTGTAATTTTTGGTTCAAATCATCATCAGTATTTATGGAGGTCAGTAGACAGGAACAACACTGAGCGTCTGCATCCATCTGTAAAACGGGATGGAGGCTGTCATGGTTTGGAGCTGCATTTCACCCAGTGGCATTGGGAATCTTGTCAAAATTGATGGATTTTGACACCATCAGTACCATCTGTTAAGTGTGATTGGCAACAGCTTGATTTTTTCACGTGACAGTGATCCCAAACACACTTTCAATACAGTAAAAGCATACCTGGATTAAAAAGATGTGCAACACTATCAGTCATGAATCAGAGAGTGCTGACTGTGATGATGAATGAGGGCAGGCATAACAAATATTGACTTACAAAATGTATATATGCAATATATACTGTTATTTATACTGTATTTCCTTGTATGTTTGCACATGTTTCAATAAACTGTTACACCCATTTCCAAATTTCCTAGCAAAGGATAAGGAAATGAGGGCTGGCTATAGATGTTTGCACAGTACTGCAAGATTACTCATCCAGTTAGAAATGGATTTGAATGAAATTTTCACCAAAGACTGGTCTTGGCCCAATGTGGTTAACACTTGGAGTTGATCCCAATCCAGTGAAAGATTTTTTGGAATGATGCTTTGACATTGTGAGACTGCAGGATTGGGTACTATTTATTGTCAGGGGTGGTGACATTTTTTGACAAATGTATCTCTTTGGACTTTGAACAGAAATTTAAATGAAACCATGTGACAAGACCAACACTGACTTCTTACAGACATTTTAAACATGACAACAAGACACCACAACACCCTGATTATTATGGTTAAAAATCACAGGCCAAAATGCAGAGAAATACCGGATTAATCTTGAACAGGGTATTGGATTGCGGTATCTGTTAAATTCTTATTAAACATAAGATTTTATTCTGAAATATAGCTTGTAGCTATAGCTGTCGTGTTATGCAGCATCACAGAAATAACACTGTTGTAGTAATTGGAAAGATTCGGGTACGTTACAGCATTTTACATGTTTGGTTTTTGCTATCAGAGGTGCAGTCGTGGGAACTCTGGAGTTAAAACTACTTGGTCTGAAGGATGTCTGTCAAACTGGCTGAAGATTCAGCATTTCCATTCCCTGAGGTTTTAAATTTTTAAAAAAGAAGCGCATTCACCTCCCACATCAGCCTGGTGTCCGAGCTTTCATCCAACTCACTGGGCAGCTTTTTCTCACCAGCAAAGGGGCCAAACTTTTCTCCCTTTAACACAAACAGAGGGATCACTTGTCAAACACGATGCCTTTAAAGAAAACAGTGGCAGCCAAAAATGAATGACATTAAACCATAATAATACACCCCAGAGGACATGATTTCTGCACTGATGAGTGTTGGGTGGATGGTGGGCCCGCCTACTGTTTAATGTGACATGTACATGTGTCCCTCAGTACGGGACATTTTTCCTTTTGACTTCCCAGGGGGCGTGGTCAAATTGTGCCGCTCTTCTTGTTGTATTCATGTTCACACTCTGCAACTTTTACCACACATTTAAATGACCAAACATCCCCAGTACAGACACTTCAACCCACTCATCCTCCGCAACATTCCCACCTCCTTTTCTGCATATATGGCAACAATGGGTGGGGGGACATGAATGTGAATGTATAAGTTAATTGGCGTGAACAGTTAAAATCTTTACGTTGGATTTAACATGGATGTCTATCCGCGGAACGAGCCTTCTTTGCAGGCAGGAATACGTGAAGTGAACCCGGAGAAACAGCCGGAGTTACTGTAGCTACGTGGCACTTCACGTCACAGACGCCTTGGCTTCTGGCTGAGATTTTGACAGCGACTATCAGTGGGAAAAGGCGAACAGAAAAAAGTATCTACACCTCTAGGAGTCTCTTAAAAAGCAACACGAAACTTTTCCCGCGTGTAAACCTGGTTACAAAGTTGCCCGAGTCAGAAACTACAAACCTTTTTGACTCGCCTCGCCGTGTATAGACCGATTCCATCCTGGACCTTTGACGACTTCAGGGAAAATCTGTCTGGCACATACATGCCCAACATTGTCATCGCTCGGAAATGTTTCCTTCGGTGACAATTAGTTGGCTATCAGATATGTCAGCGGAAGTGAAAAGGCATTGTCAGTATGAATTTAGAGCAGATAGTTTCTTCGTGAAGGGGTCCAGGTTGAACTTCTGTTGCTCCTGCTGCAGGAAAGCGAAGCAGCGCCCTGATTGGTCCAAAGTTTGTAACCAGAAGCTACCTTTTCTGTCGAGCAACATGCTGCTGCCTGTTTCATTCAGCCTGCACTCCCAGCTTACCCAGTCTGACGATGGTTGTGCAGGAGTATCAGAGGAGCTACAGAAATGAAAGTAATGACATTATTTAATAAAGACAGCTCACTTAATGAAAGGCTCCATTAAGAGCTCATGGATTAGTTTAATGAATCTTTTAGCTTTAGGAATAGATAAAAGTTTCCATACTTTTATTTAATGTTCTGCAAATTTTTAACTCTAAGTGGACATCTTATGCTCATTTCCACATTTATATGTTTATTCTTATACATTACAACAGTAGTTTTTCATGATTCCCAGGTTAAAGTAATCGGTGGTTATCTGACACCAATACTTGGTGCAGTCCCTCAGATCGTACAAGCTGTTTTACCTTTGAGCCAACTTTGTTGATTGGCTATTACTAGCAAGAAAAAGGTTTGAAAAGCTGGTGGGTAGGACTCATGCGCCTAAATAATTTGAGTGATATCTACTCTCTTTGAGATCATCAGAGCTAAGACCAGAACAACCGCTGAAAGAGCAGACTGAAGCTTGAGCTTTGTGCTCTCAGGGATTACTTATACATACACTGACCTCATTATTTGAATCTTTGGCCATGACTAAATATGAGGTTGCAGCACTATCACTGTATTATATGGCAAGAATAAGGTAAAAAAAAAAAACAGATGTTACTGTTTGGTGGGAAATAATTCCCACCCAAAAAAAAAGAAGTAATATAAAAGAGAAGTACTTCAGAGTCATTTTGTGTAGTTGAGTAAATGTACTTAGTTGTATTTTAGCACTGAGTATTCTCTATATACAAATGCTGGATCTTAGTAACAATGTAACTACCATAAAGGGTAACTAGATGGATATGTTATTGAGCATCTGTTTGCCCATTTAAGTAAGACTGAAAGGAATTCATACATACCATCCAATGAGAAAATATATTACACTAATGCAGTTGTTGTGTAGACTGTAGGAGCTTCATGTGCCAGTTTGATCATCACTAAAACTACTTACCGTTAGCTCGCAGAGATTAGTTATTACATAGAAAAATGTTGCAATACACTTCAATCCTGCACTTCACATAGCACAGAAATACAGCCCCCCTCAATTACTCCATTCTCCATTAACCCCAGAAACCTCACAATATTGTGATGTTCTGTGTGTTTTGGCTTGAACATATCTGTTCTGTAATTCAGAAACCACACTGTACCAACAAGCAGAAGACCAGAGGCCTGACAGACCCTTTCAGTCTAAAACAGTCCTAACAGCAGGCCAGAAACCACAGTTTACCAACAAACTCAGGCTGCTAAGACAGATTTCTAGATGTCTGTTATAGACTCAACCACAATGCTCAACAACCATGTGAACCAAACATTTATTTCAAAGTAGACAGTGTCCTGCAAGTGAGGATGATGGTTTTCCATTGTTGGTAAATGATGTCCAACATTTCATAATCTCAATGTCTTTGAACCTTTGTTTTATAATAATGAAATAAAACAAAATAATGGTACATATGTGTTTGGCCTGTTTAATTCACATCTTTCTGTTATATATAAATTAAAAATCAAACAGATTATATTTCTTTTGATATGTTTTTCATTCACCGGCTCATTTTTAAATGCTCATTAATGCAAATATCTAATTAGCCAATTACGTGGCAGCAGTTGTGTGCATTTATGAATGTAGACATAGTCAAAACAACCCACTTAATTTAAACTGAGCATCAGAATTGAGAAGACGGGTTATTTAAGTGACGTTGAACGTCCTGTGGTTGAATGCACAACATGTCGAACCTTGAAGCAGATGTGGCTACAGCAGCAAAGACAAAGAAACTGAGGCTACAGTTCACATGGGCTCAGTAAAATTGGACAATAGAAAGAGGAAAAACATTGCCTTGTCTGCTGAGTGCCAATATCTGCTGTGACCTTCAGATGTTAGGGCCAGAATTTCATGTGAACCACATGAAAGCATGGATCCATCCTCCTTTGTATCAACAGTTTAGGCTGGCGGTGGTGTAATGGTGTGGGGAATCTTTTCTTGGCAAACTTTGGTTCCCTTAGTGTCGACTGAGCATCTACAGCTACAGCCCATCTGTGTATTGTTGATGACCATGTCCGTCTGTTTATGACCACAGTGTACCAACTCCAGCAGCTCAAATCACCTAAAAATGGTTTCTTGTGCTTGACAATAAATTCAGTGTACTCAAATGGCTTCTAGTCACCAGATTTCAATCCAAAAACGGTACCTCTGTGATGTGGTGGAACGAGAGAGTCCTATTATGGATGTGCAACCCACAAGTCTGCAGCAACTGTGTGATACTGTCACGTCAATTTGGATCAAAATGAATGTTTGCAGTAGTTCCAGGGTACAACCATATACTATCAGTGTGTACCTAATAAAGTGGCCGGTGAGTCATTATTCCTCAAAGGGAACATTGGATTATTATCTTATTGGTTCTGTTTTCCAGTAAAAGCAGCATTACTGTCCTATTAAAGTGCTGGTTTAACTATGTAATTGTAAAAATGTTCATTTAAAATGGACTGCAAGTCAAAACTTTACTTCTCAAAAAAGAAAACAACGTTGAATAGCATCACTATTATTTGAGGAGGCTGAGAAAATGGACTTCAGACTGGATCAGTGTAAAGCGAATACATGACATTTGAAATTAAAGCTCTTTAAAGTGATGCCAGATGACTTTTCTTTTGTTCTTTATCTGACAAACAGTTCAAGCAGCCAACACTGGTTGTGGTTTCACAACAACCATAACTCTTGAATATGGTGCTGTGGAAACGCTGAAAGTAACAGACCTCGCATTATCTCCATTATGTTCTTTTTTTTATCTCCCCCTCACCTTGATTTGTTGACTTTCGCCCTGCAGAGAGAGATTAGTATCATCTCTAATCACCGACTGTTTGTGTACATTCTTTTTCTGAACACCTCTTCAGCAAACGTCTCACCCTTTTAATCAGCAGCATGTCAGTGCTCTGTTGGTTTTGTTTACTGTGTTTATAGCCCGTGTTTATGCCACTTGCTTCCTGTTATGTTGTGGCTCTATGCCCAACTGCTCCATGATTGGTCCATATGACAAGCGTTGGTAGACGGCTACGAAGAAGACTGAATCATGATGTACGCGTTTACATCAGAGTCAATGAGCTGGTGCGCTTGAATGTCTCGACTGCTGTTTTTACAGGATTTGCGCTTCAAAACGGGGATAAACATGTCCTTCAATAGGGATTTTTTTCCTCCCAGGTCACTTTTGTATTCGAAATGTTTTCATCAGTGGCTTGGAGTCATATTCCCAGTGTATTCCGGAGAGTTAAGCCATAGGAGAGGGTTACACTTGGGTGACAAGCCTGATCACTGCACTGAGAGGGTCTTTGTGCGTGCCTGCCCCACCCATGTGCTTCTTGGTACATTTCTGCTCCCCCTCCAACCCCGACCTCTCTGTCAGTGCCTTGGCCTGTCAGGGCAGGACGATCAAATGTCATGACCCCTTTTTCCCTCTGTGCCCTCTGAGGACCCTCAAACCCATTAACTTTCACTCGGCTTTCACTAAGATCCCTTGGTTATCCCCAACACCTGCATTGAAGACACAAAGAGGCTCGCAGAGGAGTCTTCCCTGAAAGCAGGGACACCATTACGTTATTTTAGGATCAGTGAGAGTCTGTGGTGGTCTGTACAGATAATTCAATATTTTTGGTGTTAGCGTATCTTGAGCTAAGTTTAGGCATACTGGAATCATCCAAAAATCCCATGGTCTAAGCAAGAATCTCAAAACATTTACTACTAAATGTGAGAAAATTGAATTTTTTCATGTTAGATTTTAAGTTGTCCTCGTTTAATAAAATAGTCATGGAGTTGCACAGGGTTCAGTGCCTAGATGTCATGCAGATGACATGAAGTTGTAGTCATCTATGAAGCAAAATGACATAAATCAGCTAGATTAAGTGCAGATAGTTCTTCAAGGCATAAACCTGCAATGCTCTACTAAATTCTGACCCCTCAGGTCAGAGTTCCAGTCAGAAAGTTGGAGAAGCCCCACCAACACCAACTTCACAATTCAAGATGGCAGCAGTTTGCATGAATAGTAGTAAAACTGTCAAACTTGTCATCTGTACTACTTTTTGGTATATTTGTGACTTGCTAAATAAGTCGTCTAAAAAAAACTGGCCAGGCTCTGTCCGTAAATGTGCTCCATCAGCGTTTTTAAGCACAAAAACGAAGGACAGCATTGTATTGCTAACCTACTACTACTACACTGAGAAGGCCAATTTCACACATGCACTACACCTCTAAATCTTTCTAGACTTTACCTAGAAGTGCTGCATGGGTAAATACAAAAGTCTAATCCACTCTTGGACTCATTTGAGAAGAGTTCAGGTAAGTGTTCAGTGGATGCACAATGTGCTTGAGGCTGTTATCTTTCGAAGCTTCTGCACTCTGTTTAACAATCAACCCTTCCCTAAACCAAAAACAGTATTTCAGTGAGAACACATCCTGTTAGAGCCAATCTATAGAGAAATATTTTGTGTGATACCGGAAGTATTAACGTTATTTGGCTCTTTTGTAAGTGTTCGCTAACTGTCAGTCTTGACGCCCTCCAATGAGGGGGCTGGAAATGTTAGAGCCAATCTACAGAGAAATATTTTTGATACTGTTTCAGTTATTATGTTACATGTATGATTTTGTATAATATGTGGTTAGAGAATATATGCACAGCGCATGTGTGGTAGCAGGTTAGAATGAGCCAGGACGGTAATGGAAATGTGCGCTGTAGCAGCAAATAGTTTATTGACCGTGATATCGTTTGTTTGTATGTACAAGTTAGAAATAAATCTGGACAGCTCATATTAAGAAGTGAAAGAATTTTTTTTTCAAAGCTTGGGACAGAAATTCGCCACTACACATCCAGTCCAGATCTATTGTTGTATGCTTAATATAAGAAATATTAACAATATCCTGACCTGATTGAAGACAAACACCACCTTTAGTTCATATGGGAAAATTGCTCAGGACTCCACAGACATGCTAGCAGCTCAGTAAGGCATCACAGCAGAGCTTCAAGTTAAACAGTAGCACGCACACAAGAAATCTCTCTGCTGAAGTAGGCTGCAGATGTGTAGAAACTGTGGGTTACCGAGATCAGCTGATCTGCTGGGATTATGGCTGAGCTTCACTCAGTTATAGCTGGGGTTTTTTTGTTTTTCTAACAACAAATGATTTTTGTGAAAAGGCATAGTTTAATCCAAACAATGGTCAGGTCCTAATTAGAGATGGCACGATACCACTTTTTTATGTCCGATACCGATACCGATATCATAAATTTGGATATCTGCCGATACCGATATGAATCCGATATAGTGTTTTTTAATCAACAAAACTGTTTTTTAAAATATCTTGCTGCATTTTGCAAGTCTGCAAGTTCATACTAAAGTTTAAAACAACAACTACACTAAAGCTATTCTGTTATACCTGTATACAAAAAAAATATTTCATAGTTCAGCAATACTGATCAATCTAATAAACTTAGACCTACACCATCCTCCCTATTCTGGTATTTTAAAGAGTACTTAGCGTAAATATTAAGCAACCTAACTAATAGGGTTCCAACTCCCAGCAACAACAAACATAAATAAATAAAAAATAAGGAACCACCCCTCACGCGCCACCTCATGATGCTTAATCGACGTAATCAACCTTAATTTGATGCAGTGTGAAAAAAAAAATGCATAGAAATCAATTATTTTTCAAGAAATATTAAATAGATTCAACATCTTTCTTCAACAAAATTGCAGACTGCACAGATGGTACCTTCCCAAAGTAAAAAGTACTATAGCTTACTAGGGTGTATATATTAGACTTAATAGTCACTATATACAGTAATTGACTTCTATTCATTTTACATCAAATTAAAACTTTGGGTGTCAGATAATTATTTATTAAAAGCTCGACATTTTAAATGAGAATAAGAAAGAAAAGTATGTCTTTGTGCCCCCTTTTCCCTGTTAATGCCCTATCGGCCCCCCTGGCTAAACTTTGCTAGATCCGCCCCTGCACAGTTACCAGCGTCAGCTACGTAGAAAAAGATCCTGGTGTAGAAAGAAATATTAAATAAATTCTAACAACAGCTTATCAAGCTTAAACGTTCTGCTGTTGTTCAGCCGCTGGTTTCCTCTTTCTGGTGCAAAGTGGGCCAAAAACAAACAAGAGAGACGGACTCGCGACAGAAAAGCCGATCAGCTGATCATTTAAGCAGTTTCACGATTGAAGTAGCAGCCGGAGAGCGAGAGGCAGTCGCTTGTTAAGCTTAACGTGGGAATGCTTTACAAACATTCAGAGATGGACTTACACACTTGCTTTACTTCTCTCGGGATAACTTTGTCGGAGATGAAATGCCAGGTTGCTAGCGAAGCTCCACATGCTATCCAGACCACCGACAGGTCCGGCATGCCACAGCTGCTCTATCACGTGATGCATACTGCTCCGACTGCTAACGTTCTGAGGTGAGTTACGGCGTGTTGCAAGTTTTGCGAGGTGCTTTCGTGATATTTAATGGATCGGATTACATTTTTTATTTTTCTCCGATATCCGATCCAGTAATTTAGGTCAGTATCGGACCGATACCGATACGTAATATCGGATCGGTCCATCTCTAGTCCTAATCTTAACCAGTTCATTTCAACTAAAAGCTGAAACAAAAGATGAAAAATAAATAAATAATCCAACTAAATTACAAAAAAGTCAAACAAAAAGTGTCTTCCAAGTGAAATAGATCAATTCCTCCACCACAGCCTGTTCCTCAGGATGACTTTGTTCCGTCATTCTGCCAGACCTAACTTAACACCAAACTTCCTCGTCTACATTTCCTCGGCCTGTTTCTTTAAAGTTGCAAAGTTGTGTCATTACAGCAACAGGACAGGTCAGTTATGAAAATGCTGGAGGAAAATCACCAACACACGATAAATGATGGACCAACCCGTTTAACCAACATGCCTTGCAAGATTAAAGCTATGAGAAAACAATGCAAAACGGGGGGACTTTAAAAAAAAATACTGCCAAAAGAGAGGGTTAGATTCGCCATAGGACATTCCCTTTGAACGTGAACGTACCCAGCCCTGGAACTGAGCCACTCATTGCTGTGCTGCTGGTTGAGACTCTGAAGGCCAAAAACTACAGAAACCACATTTAGGGCACAGTGAAGGAAAGCACTGCATTGAAATAAATACTCTCAGCATTCCTTTTTTTCTAAGTAAATATTTTCACTGGGGAAAAAGCCTCAGTTTGGCAAACATACAAATGGTTCCACACAAGATTTTCCAAATGGATGGGTGCATTTTTCTGAAATCTCTCAAACCTGATACTGTAGATTTAGGGGCCAGACCACCTTTTGTTTCATGTTTCACAAACCCCCACAGTTCCTTACCACAGCTCCCTATTTCAAGGCTGTCGTTGAATAGCCAGCAAACCATTTCCTGAAGCTCCGAGGTCACTGGATAAATGATGTTTTCATTTGACAACCCCAGGTCGCCGCTAAAGGAGGGTCTTCAGAGGGAGCCTTTTGAAATTACAGTACTGATGAAGCGTGAGAAATTACAGGCACTTAGAAGTGATTTCATGAGCACAAGAGAGCTTAGGGACCACCCCCATGCAGGCAAGAGGGACCGATGGCAGTGAGTACACAAACACACATGGCCTTGCATGTGCACAGTGTTAATATATAAACACATCCGCACACACACATGCCCCCCCACACACACACATATCTCCCTCAAGTGCAGATGAATCAGCACCATAACAGTTTCCTCATCCTCAAATGCGTATCATGTGTTGAGGATTGTTTTTCTGTGTACGATAATAAAATTGACCTTACAGTTAAGTACATGGTGGAGTTAAATGAAAGTCATATTCAGGAGCCAGTCATTGTGTTTTTTCACTGCTTGAGTTATCCTAATGGAGATCGGCTGAGACGAGTAATGCCCGAGGGCCAATGGTCCCTCTCCACCCTTCCTGGGAATGGGCTCTCGGTCAGGATGGGTTTGGAAGGAAGCCTCCGATTTTTTTGCCTGGCCCTCTGCTAAATCAGAGCTATGTAGAGCTGGTTTGGACCTGAGCCTTGGTAATGATCTATCCCTGGAACTGCTGAAGTGGAATCATTTTCATCATGGTCTATGCCTCTTTAGTCCCTAGAAGGGGTTCCCTCTGTGTGCATGTGTCAAGTTTTCAAGCATTATAATTTCATTTCACACTGTTTACTTTGGTGATTTGCAGCACATTGCACCAGTGTGAAACTGAATCATTTAATTTAACCACCCACAAGTATAGTACCAACCCAATAGATAGCAGAAGCCCTTCATTCACTTTGCTATTGAGTTTACACAAAACAGTGTTTCCCTACTTTTCTCTACAACAGAAGCTGGAGTCAAAGCCCCCCCAGCGTGCCCGTCTGGTTGCTGTCTGTCTCTGTTTGGATTCTGTTCGAGCCTCGACTCTCTTTTCACGATCTCTGTCCAAAAGTGTCACTCAGCTCTAAGTTGAGCAGCAAGTGCATTCATGCACACTTACACAAAACGCTCGCACAAATGCCAACTCCTGAAACCTCCCTGAAGAGAGGGTGATGGAAATTCTGCAACAAATTAACAGCTATAGGACTACAAAGCACATCTGTGACATTACATTGGCTTGCTCAGTTTAACAGTACAAACGTTTCTTTTCTTAGGCCTCTGCATCTGCTGAAATGTTACACTACTTTAACAGCAGTTGAAATTCTTTTAAAATAATCTTTTTGCGTTTCTTGTTGAGAATGAGGTTAAATTATTCATTAGAGTGGCGATAAATAATCGCTGACTCAGTTGTTAAATTAATCTTCAAAAAGATCTGATTGGTCAGATCTGTTTATTTTCATGCAAAAAATCTGAAAAATAAATGCTGCAAATTCATCCAACAAAATTCCAGAGTCGGTGCGAATGGCTGCGTTAAGATTAGGTGAGTTCAAAAGATATTTCTAACATGCAAAATTTTCACATGAATTTTATGCGTCTTGTGTGTAAAGTCCTTAACAATGGTCACTGGTGAGCTTTAAAACTCTAGGAGGCAGTTTTATTTATCATGCTGCTAGCAACTGCTAGCTAGTTAGACTGGCAGTTAAATAATCATTTTGGGTAAAGGTATTTTTACAATTTTTAGTTTTGATTAAGAAACAATTTTAGCTTAAAATTCCTTTTGATGGTACACTGCCCTGTAAAAGTGAGAAGGGCTTCTTAGATCTAAGTTGGGTGAACACATAAAGCCCTTTTCCACTAGTACCTGGTTGATTTGACGTGACTCGACTCGGTTTATGTTGTTTTCCATTACAATCAAGTTCCACCTAATGTGCAAGGCAATTGGCCGATATTTCTGTGACATCATTTGTGCAACATGAACACCACAACAATGGAGGAAGTCAAGTCGATGGTGTACCTGCTGCTCTGCAAATGGCTTTTGACAGACTCAGAGACCACAGTGTTGCCATTTTTCTCAATGCCAGGTTTCAAAAATGGCGTTTTTGATTTCTGCGAAAGAGACGTTCATTAGACTCACTGAGTGATACCACTGCCACAAACTATGGGTCTTTAGCTAGCTATAAGAAGAACCTAGCTCTGTATTCTCTGTAACTACGATAAAACAGACGAAAGAAGACCTAGACTCCAGTCACAGAGGCATAAAGACTGGTTGGCGACCCCACCTGGCAATGTACAAAACCCTCCGTGTGAATGCTTTGGTTGCTAGCATATTGCCAAGCTTGCTCACAGTATTTAGAGAAGATATTGGCATGCCTGCACACACTCGCTAACCACCAAGCATGAGTTAAACTTGAAAAGAATGTTTGCTTTCAAAGTAAAAGTTTGAAGCTGAAAACAAGTCATTTTAAAAAGCCCAACTTTCAAACTGTGCAACCTCAGATCAAGTTGGGATATTTTAGGTGTGGTACCATACACCTCTTTGCAACAAGCAGGACGACTGCAGGAGGTTTGCTTGCGACTAGCAAACAACCTCCTACAGTTACCCACTTATCATCTGAGGAACACTAATTTTTGCATTTTCCCAGTGAAAAGTGGTTCCCTTTGTGACTGTTGCTTTAATTTCCAGAGGCTCGGCCACTAGCTAGATGTCTTAGTGAAAAGTAAGGGACAACCGTTGGGGTGAAGGAACCAAAAATTGCAGTTTCTTTAACTGTCACTTTAGGCTGGCTCCAAAAACAAGTTCTTCTCCGTAGACTCCATAGACTCTTCTATATGGATAGCTTCCCCCTTCAAAGCAGCAGTATGGTGGATGACTTTTGTTATTTCTCATCTATCTGGATACTGAATGTATCCAAATGGATTATGCGCAGGCCACTGTAGCTGATTTCTGTCTGCTAGGCCTCCGTTCCACAAATCAGTTATTCAGCTGGACCTCTCCACTGAATTCATGCTGTTGGTGCTACAGCTTATTGATGCAGGTTATTGGCTGATGCCTTTGAATTCCACCCTCTCGTCCAAATATGGTGGCTAAAACAATATGGTGATGGATGGATGATGGATGATGGCTCTGGCGACAGCCATCTATTTTATGTCATCACTGTTTTCAAAGGATAATATTTATGAAATATTTCAAATTAAAATAGGTCAGCTTTGACTTGAACACAGTAGGAGGGTTCATTTTTCCTCCATACAGGATTTCTTTTTTGTGCCACATAAAGCGCCTAAGCCACCAGAAAATTACCAGCAATATAATATTCCAGTGCTATGATGGACTGGTGGCCTGTCCAGGGTGTACCCCGCCTTTTATCCCATGACAGCTGGGATAGGCTTCAGCCCCCCCGTGATCCTGAATTGGGTAAGTGGAAGAAAATGGATGGAAAATGGACGGCTGGATTATTTTTTAAATTAAGCTCTTTGTTTAAAATGTTTGATAAGAGACATCAAAAGCCTTTGAGCTCAAACATCTGGCTCTATGGGCGCAACTAACATTTTATGACATTTCCAGCCACAGTTTAATTGAGGTGTTATGTACAGATTATTTGTTTTATTCCATACACTGATCACTTCACATAAGCCCCAGAATCAGAGCCAGCTCTTCCGTGCACTGCTGTCATTACTACACCACTTATCCAGGCCCTACATGTCTGTCTCCACTCCTCGTCCTACTCATGTACACACATATATACAAAACTCATACATCAAAGCGCTGCACTCGATTCCACGCAAAAGATAAACACGGGAAGCCCTGCAGATGGTTAGCTCTAGGATAGAGGTTTCTCTGTATGTTCATGTTTGCATGAGTGTTTGTGAGGAGATCTCCTGAAAGATGTTAGAAAAATAGAAGTGTCTGTATATTTCTTTCCATCTTAAACCTCTTGGGTGGACCAAAGACGAGGACTTTTTTTTTTTTTTTAGCACACAGCAGATATTATTCACACATGTAGGATAACATTTGAGCAGAGCTGGCCAGCTTTATTAGTGGCAGTTTACAGGGATATCTATGACAGTCCCATAGCTCTCTGGAAGCTCCTTTACATTATTTCGGGGTAATGGCAGGTTAATGGAAGCCAGGTGGAGCCTCACTCCACCAGGAGCACTTGATTGACAGTGAACTGTGTTGATGAATTGGAGTGCAGCTACCCACAATCAGGGTCGTGATGGAAACATGGCAATTCTCAAACAACAGTTGCTTTTCTTGGCCTCAACAGAGGCGCCATTTCCACTCATCTAAGACTACTCAGTACATGTAGATATGGTCATGCATGTGCGTCTGGCTTTTCTCTTTGCTTGTTTGTGATTAAATGTGTCTATTGACTAAATACTATTGCACCAAGTCCCTCGAATTTGAAGCCTGGATTTTGAGTGTAAGCACTTAAAAAAATAAGTGGAAATGAACAGCGACATTGCTTCATAGAGGGTGGCCTGTTCAGTGTCACTATGTTTATAGTGTAGTTAAAACCATTTGGAAAGTGCGAAGTCCAGAGTAGGATTCTGATGATTGTATTTATGTTTATTTTGCTTTAGAGCAAGGCATTTTTCCCCACTTAAATATAATCAAGATTACGTTCACAGAGTTACTTGGTTTGACTATTAGCGATAAGTGGCTAATTTTTGATAGCTACACTCAACAAAAATATAAACGCAACACCTTTGTTACTACTCCCATTCCCCATGGGATGGACGTAGAGACCTAAAATTCATTCCAGATACACAATATAACCATCCCTCCCAAACAGTGGTCACAAATCAGTCCAAATGTGTGGTAGTGGGCACATCTGCTATATTGAGATAATCCATCCCATCTCACAGGTGTGCCACATCAGGATGCTGATCTGACATCATGAGTAGTGCACAGGTGTACCTCAGACTGCCCACAACAAAAGGCCACCCTGGAATGTGCAGTTTTTTGCGCTATTGGGGGTCTGGGGACCCAGAACCGGTCAGTATCTGGTGTGACCACTATTTGCCTCATGCAGTGCAACACATCGTCGCATGGAGTCTATCAGATTGTCAATTGTGGCCTGTGGAATGTTGGTCCACTCCACTTCAATGGCTGTGCGAGGTTGTTGGATATTCGTGGGAACTGGTACACGCTGTCGTATACGCCGGTCAAGCACATCCCGAACATGCTCAATGGGTGACATGTCCGGTGAGTATGCTGGCCATGCAAGAACTGGGACATTCTCAGCTGCCATCTGCCCTGAACAATGTGAACCATGATTCATCCGTGAAGCGCACACCTCTCCAACGTGCCAGACGCCATCGAATGTGAGCATTTGCCCACACAAGTCTGTTACGACGACGAGCTGGAGTCAGGTCAAGACCCCGATGAGGACGACGGGCATGCAGTTGAGCGTCCCTGAGACGGTTTCTGACAGTTTGTGCAGAAATTGTTTGGTTGTGCAAACCAATTGTTCCAGCAGCTGTCTGGGTGGCTGGTCTCAGACGATCTTGGAGGTGAACCTGCTGGATGTGGAGGTCCTGGGCTGGTGTGGTTACACGAGGTCTGCGGTTGTGAGGCCGGTTGGATGTGCTGCCATATTCTCTGAAACGCCTGTGGAGACGGCTTATGGTTGAGAAATGAACATTCAATGCACGGGCGACAGATCTGGTTGACATTCCTGCTGTCAGCATGCCAATTGCACGCTCCCTCATTGCTTGTGGCATCTGTGGCATTTTGCTGTGAGACAAAACTGCACATTCCAGGGTGGCCTTTTGTTGTGGGCAGTCTGAGGTACACCTGTGCACTACTCATGATGTCAGATCAGCATCCTGATGTGGCACACCTGTGAGGTGGGATGGATTATCTCAATATAGCAGATGTGCCCACTACCACACATTTGGACTGATTTGTGACCACTGTTTGGGAGGGATGGTTATATTGTGTATCTGGAATGAATTCTAGGTCTCTACGTCCATCCCATGGGGAATGGGAGCAGTAACAAAGGTGTTGCGTTTATATTTTTGTTGAGTGTATTATTGTAGCTAATTACTATTGTAATTAGTTTGTTAGTTTGTTGACGTCACCACTTTTGGGTTTATATTCTTTGATATTTTTAATCTTGACAAAATCAGTGCTGCAGTAGCAGAGCTACAGTCAATCTGAATCATTCATTTCAGTTCCATAAACTTGTTGTAGTAAGAAACTGTCCGATTAAACTGACACAAAAAGGCTATCCTGTTTGTTTCTTTCTGGCATATTTGGTTTAAATCATGTTTATTTTCAGATTGATTTGACTATAAATGAAAAACAGAGCGACAGAAAGTCAGGTGGCAAAATCCGACTCAAAATTAGCAGAGGCTGTTTTTTATTTATGATTCACCGAAAACATTCTTGTGTTCATGTTGATGTCTTAGGAAAAATGTTTAGTAGCAGACCAAGAGTTAGACTGCAGGCTATTTGTGTTTGAAATGCAAAAACGGGTGTCATTGGACATTAGAAGGTTAAATTTGTCATGATATGCATAAACCTTGCATTGACATTATTTGAAGTAGATCTTTGGGAGATTACTTGATGCTAAAGGGAAAACCTTTTGCTGTAAGGCCAAGTATTTCTATGGAAGGGTGGAATTTGGCCATTAAGGCAGCTTTCGGTTACACCATAGATATTCTGTTCTCATTAAAAAAGAACATAAGATGAAACACCAGATATATCATATCTATTATATGTCATATGTATGGTAATGTGAGCAGAACTACTGCAGTACAAATTTGGATTTTTAAATCACCCATCCGATGCTCAACCTATTACAGCTTTTTTTTTTTTTTTTACATCATTTTATACATAAATTTATCACTTCCCTTTCATGGTTGGTTCATCTTCCATCAGCAAAGCAAGCTACATGCTCTCCATTTTCTTAAATTTACAGTGGCACTAGTGTACAGAACAACAACACTGTATGACGATTTTTAATTTATACTCTTTTTATAAAATTACAGATTACACGGGGACCACGTGATACAGATGGTTCATACTCCCACCGGTAAAAAAAATCAGATCAGGCTCTTTGCAGATCATCAAGACAATAACTTGTTCTCCAGAAAAAATCAAGAAATACACTTGAAACTAAATCTATTAGGATATACGCTCATTTCCTCATTTAGCCACTTGTGATGATATCAAGGGGTGTTTTTATTTTTTAAGATATATGCTTATTTACAGCATATATCTTATCTGTTGTTGTTCTTTTGCTGTTGCAAATCTTTTAGAGGGTCATGTTTTGATGTCAAAATCCCTCTTAGTATTAGGTTGTGCTTATGCAGCCCTGATTTAGATGTCTGAGTCTATAATCACAATATGCTGTTCAGCTCTTTCTCTGAGAGCCATGATAGGGATGTTAACTGCTTGGCAAAAGAACATGACACCCAGGGTGACACGGGGATTACATGTTCTATATTTAGTCTTTATGTACATGAATATTGGCAGGACAGCTCTGTACATGTGACACACACACACACACACACATACACACGCACACACATACACAGCGATACAGTGATAATAACACAGATCTCCAGCACAGAACACATTTACAAGATGGGCTCTAGAGCAAACACTGGCTGAGATACACACGGGAATGTCTGAGCTACGACAACTTCCTCATAAAACTGGAATTTTCTTGTAACAGTTACTATTGTCATCAATAAAACAGACAATTAAAAAGAGAGATGAAAAGTATAAAATAATTTAAATTCCTCCTAAAATGCGTCATGAATATGCGGTGACAGATCTATACAAAGCGGGCAGCTACTGTATCTCCTTGACACACTGAAACCGAAGGATGCAACAAATATGACAGACAAAAGCGAAAGTCATGCAGCAACAAAGGAACAGAGAAAATGAAAAAGGGGGATCTTCTTTGAAGTTCTGCCCTCCCAGTGGCAGCATGATGTCAAGATGACAAGCCTGGTAACAAAGCACCTCACGCTATGGGCCACCCAGACGTGCCACAATGAAATGTAAACATAAATATACAGGTTGAAATCTCTCTCTACAAACAGTTCAGTCCCTGCCACGGGCCCATCAGCTGTGTGAGTAGTCAGTCTGTATACACTCCTTAGTAGAATATCACTTAGAGTTAAATAAACTTATTTAATATATATATTTATAATAGATTTATTCTTTGCAGAGTCTTTTAGCAGTATTTCCTTGTTTTCACCAGTTTGTTCTGGTATTTTACTGAGTGGCCACTGTGTCCCACCACGTAAACGTCCAGCAGGTAGGTCTTTCCTGGCTCCAGACCTGTGATGGTTTCTGTGGTCACAGCTTTCTGCAGGTTCGGGCTGTGGAAGTACTTGCACAGGACCTTTTCTGACTTCCTGCGGGTCTCTGGTCCAGCACATTGATTTTGTTCCCGGCGCCGCTGCTCCTCACCGTAATTGTCAGCCACTTCCTTGCGGTAAATGCAGTATTTGTTGCGGTCCTGCGTGCCCAGCCAGGCCACAGTGACGGAGGAGCAAGTGCGCAGCTTGTCAAAGGCCTTGATGCGTGTATCCTCCGGAAGTGAAGGGAAAGGCTGTTTGCTGCTGGGTCGGGTGCTGGCAAGCACCTTCAAAGTGGAGGCTCCTTTTCTGCTGCCACGGAAACGGATCAGGTATTTGGCTTTTGGCTTTCCCCGTAGCTGGAACTGCCGTATCCCCTCCACATTCTGGGAGAGCAGCAGCTTGCCATCTCGCCTCACCTGCACCTGCACAGCATCCAGACATGTGTGTACAAAAAGAGTGACCCTCTGGTGGGAAGACACGGGAGCAAAGCGCAGGAACTTGCTGCCCTTCCTTTTGATGAAAACCTCTGATACTTTGCCGTCCTTCAGCTCAACTGTCTTCTGACGAGCCTCCTCTTTAGTGCGGGCAAAGGTTCCCACATATGCTGTGCTGGTGTTGGTAGCAGCATTTACTGCAAATACATCAAAGTAGTACTGTGTGTCTGGTTTTAGGTCTGACACCGTGAATATGTTTTTATTGCCAATGCACACCTTCTGGATGTCTGATACCCTGGGCTTGGCTGCGTATGCCCGTGAGATCTTGTTACTTGTGAGGCCCCGGTCTTTGCCGAAACCATTGTCAAAGCCAAAGTGCACAAAGTCGAACGGGCTAAAGTCTCTGCCGGGCTTCGGAGCCAGCATGAATGCATCGTCAGTGCTGATTTTAGCCTCGGCAGCACACATGCTTTTGAAATTGTGCTCCTTGTTGATCACTACGCAGTACTGCACAGGCTGGCCCATCAGCAAGCCGGTAGGTGTCGGTTTCCAGGCCAGTGTGACGGTGGTACGGCCAAGTGCAGTGACATCCACGCGGGGGTCGTAGGGCAGCTCTGGGTAGGGCTGGTCAGACTCCGGAGTTGTGGTTGCGTACACCTTGAAGTTGCTGTCTTTCTCAGTGGACAGCAGTTCAAGCTGGTAGAGACCAGAAGGCGTGCTTGTGGCCACATAGGACTCCACATCATTGCCCTTGTAGGTGAAGAGCTCCGTCCCTTCATCTACTGTCACCTGCTGTTTCTGTTGGTCCAGAGGTTCAGGCTCTCCTGGAAGATAAAAACCAAACACACACAACATGAGCTGTTTGCTTTAGTCACCAAATTAGACAACCCTTGCAATATTTTCTTTTCTTCTTTGGCTTTGATGAAAGAAAATTTCCACCCAAACTGAAAACTGTTTAACGCTGCAAGATCATGACTAAGCCTCATGGATCATTATCCCACACCCATGGAAGCCATGTTTTCACTCCAAACATCCCCAAAGATCTCAGGCCAGCATTCACTCAGCCTTTCTAGGGAAGTTTTGCTACAAAGAGGCGCCTTGTAGCTTCTATGTGAGAGGGACAGTCTAAGCTCTTACTCCAGCTTGAGCAAGAAACCATAATATTATGTTTGTCAACCAGAGAGAGTGTGCTCAGCGGTGTACTAAAAATTAAGCTCAAAGATCAACTCCCAATAGAGATTTCTAGCAGGAAAAGGCTGCAAAGACAGGAAAGATTTCACTAGCTGCTCTGTTTCTGCACCAGTTTTCGTGAAGTCACTGCCACTGCATGAGTCCAAATTTGTCATTATTCTTCCAGCTCAGGATGAATTCTCTTCTCTTGAAGCGCGGTCAGTGTCCACAACAGTGTAACTACCCATTTGATCTGACAGGAACAAAGACACACATGCAGGTGCTCATGTCTGGACATTCAAATATATGCTCACATCACACATCAGTGCTCTAAACCACTGCTTTAGTCATCTGGCAAGATCTCCTCTGCTGAAAGGACACCTTCCAGATGGGAAAAGGTTTTAATGTGAAGCAGAAAAACAGAAAAAATGAAGGGAAAAAAGAAGACAAACAGACTGAGTGTAGCGGGATTTATCTTAAGAAGACCGAGGCGACCTAAGTAAAGGGATGTAATGTCTTTGATTCTTTAGGGTGACTAGAAAACCACTGAAATTATAGACATCAAACTGGGCCGAGTCAGACCTCATAAGTGGTCAGACTAGACACTACATCTGTGACTTAATTAAAACCCACGAAAACACAAAGCCTAACATCACTGCGTAGGTTAATTGTGTGTGGGGATAGTCATATTTCCAGATAACGTGTAATTAACCTCTTCCACTGCTGCCTTATGTCAGTTATACCTGATCCTCCTCCGCTGGCGTCTTCTGGCAGCTCCTGCAGAGTGAGTTTCCACTCCAGAGGAGCATCACAAGGTGTCACGGTCACAGACAGGGGTGTGTTGTCTTCTTCCACCACAAAGTAGTACCTGTGAAAATAATAGGCCAGATATAAGCACCAGTGTTCATCATAGTTTGACATTATCCTAAATAATATGTGGAGTAAAGGCGTGAGCAGACCATAATAGGTGAAGCACGTGGTGGCATATAGTGTTTTGCCTTGAGTGGAGAAAGACTTTCTCATCTATTATTTAGTTTTTGCATCAACATAATAGATCCTATTACAGGGTAACATCTGATGTTTCCTATCTATTTACAGTAAGTAGACATCACCAGGTTTAATGTTTCCTTCAATGATTGAAGCAGTCACCAGCACACGGTTTAACTGGCTCATTTTTTTAACCACCACCCTGATATTGTTTGTCTCACAGAGCTCTTACCTTTTGGGTGTGTCTCTGAAAAGATAGCCACTGATCTCAGCTCCGTCCGGTATGACTGAGGAGTCGTGGAATAGCGACTTGTCTCTGATCTGCATCTGAAAAAGACCTTCATCTCTCGTAGGCAGTTTCTGGGCCACAGATCCCAGCCCCAACAGTACTAGCAGCACCACCACGCTCCAACCTTTACACTGCCTCATCCTGAAAGACACAGAAAATTGACTTCAGTTTCATTCAGTGTTTTGTGATTTTTCGCAGATGCTCCTGATCGTCTGAGCAAAGAATTCACTCTTCTTCTTCTATGGTTCTTAAATGAGGATGTGAAAACCACATGACACAAAGATGTCTTTAAGTAGCACTTTATTAGCCTTTTCTTGAGTATAATAAGTTAATCATTGCTTTGCCTGACTCCTTACAAATAAGAAACCTTTTCAACTCAAGGTGAGTCTGTGAATGACCTTATACCACAAGACAAATTCAATGTTAGCAAAAAGCTGATATGCTACAGGTGAATTTGCCCATTAGTTTAAATTTCCTTCATCTTCACATAACGTTTACTTTCATCATCCATGTTTCAGTCTATATGCCTACATATAGACACACCTATACATATATAACCACAACACGGACAACCTTGTCAGTTGCATTGACTCACAGGTGTCCCGAAACAGACAGCTGGAGCCAATCATTGTCTGTTAGTCCTGTCTCTGCCATTTGATATCAATAGACCGGATCGCTTCACTGTGTATGTGGTGGTGGTGCCTTTTGGAGCATTTTATCTAATATTATGGCTTGCTGTGTGAGTCAGATGATTAAAAGTTCATGCTTCAGCTTTGGTGAGTAAAAAAGGCGAGTAAAATTGCTTGCTCGGTAACCAAGCTTGCTAATGTTAGCATTCCACCCTTTTCTCCATATAAGGAAACTTCTGGCACAAAAAAACACACCGATACAGTGGCGAGATCAAAATGCTACAGCTGACACTTCAAAATACAGAGTCCATAACCAATGTGTGATGTCATAGTGGCTATGTCCCTCGATTATTGAGTTAATATTAGCATACAGACTTGGATTGGCACAAGAAATTCCATATGTGTCACAGTAAAGACAAAAAACCTGCACAAACGATTTTTTTAGCCGGGTTATTTTTATTCTTTTCTTTCTTTACTAAGCTAAACTAATCAACCGTTCTTCCTAAAATTTCTAATTATTAGTTTACAGAAAAATTAAAAAAAACTTTGATAAAAGAAAAAGTTTAAGCATATTTATTTCACATTTATTCGATCTGAAAGTACCCTGGGCCACCGCTAACACTGGCAGCATTAAAGTACCATGCACAAGCTACAGAGGAGAACATACAAACTCGAAACCACCTGCTGTGAGGCAACGGTGCTAACTACTGAGCCACTGTGTTCCTCATTGAGCTGAGCTGGCTGCTTTCATTGTTTCCAGTCTCATTATGCTAAGCTATGCTACTTGACTACAGAAAAGGCTGAAACTTGATGTTTAGCTTACGCGCATAAAATTAATATCAATCTCTCTTCTCAGCAAGAAACTGTATACCACACTGAGTACCTCGTGCGTTAATGCACACTGTCAGGAAATATTAAAGGCTCATATTAGCTAAAGTATGTCTAAGATTTCTGTTTTTCTAATGGAATTTCTAAATAACCTTGTTTTATCTCTCCTTTTATTTTGACATTGATTCAAAACTGCTGATGTTAATGAGTGTGAGCTGTGACATGCATACAGTGTTTTAGTGAGCTTCTGCTTTTGTCCGCAATGTAATATATTTTATGCTAAAATGTGCTTCTTATCCATGTTTTCCTCCTAGTTTCAGCCTTAATTAACATTTAACTTAAAATCCTGATCACCATCTGGGAACGAATCAGAGACGAAGAGCCCCTGAATGAGTACCCAAGGCCACAGAGAGGAAGGGGGATTAGATTTAAACAGGAATGTGTGAAGGAAAAGATATTGCTTGGCACTCCGGGGACCCACGCCGTTTCATAAAACGCTTAATATAAAAATCCCCAAATCCATGTAGTTTAAGTTTTATTGACACTAATATAAAAATGTTTGGAGATGCAATCCACAGTTGGAGCTGCAGCCGATGTGGCTGAGAGGCTCTCACGTATCCCCTGTCTATTGATTTCTGCCCATTGATTGCAGCTGATGGGAATGCCAAATCCCCGGTGATTTAATCAGTGTAATGATGGCAGATTAGCCAGATACTTTACTGCCATTTACTGCAAGTGAGATGGTGTCCTTTTAATGACCCCTCTCCCTTTCTCTGCTCGCCCTCCTTTGTCTGTCTCCTTCCCTTGATCACAGTTTTTTTTTTTCATCAAATAATCTCTTTCACACTTGTACACACACATCCCCTCCTCTCGGTTCGTCTTTATGCTTTCTCCTCCTTCACCGCCTCCCTCAGCAGAGGCAGATAAGTAAAACCAGAGGACTCGGGCATGGACGAATATCCACACTACACACAGGGCTTCATTTCTACATTATAGTCCTTTAAAAACACAAGCAGGGAAAAAAGCCCATGACAGCTCCTGTCAGTGTCTCTGCTGTTGTCTGAGCTCAGCCTCCCGTCACACCGCCAGACTTCAGAGAGCAAAAGGAAAGCCGCCTAAGTGGTACTTTGAGGTTTGACTCACACAGAGACTTGAGATCCTTATCGCCTCGGCCTGTCTCATTCCACTTCAGAAACATGTCAGTTGGAACAAAGACATGTCTAATAATACTTAAGACAGCGCTGAGGTAGTACGCGCAGAGTCTCTCAGTAGCATGCACAGCATTTCTCAGAGCTGCCTTTCTTTCAAAGATCCCAAAACACTCCACAGACACAACGAGGGCCTCGTCCCCTCACCCGGCTTTGTCCGCCGCAGTCACACACTGAGGTTTTTAATCACCGCTGCCTTAAACATTTGATGCGTGCCTTCCTCGTGCTCTTCACATGTGACACCACATACTGTATATTGCAGGGAGATGACATCTAAATATCAGAGCAGTTGTGTTGGGTCACTGTGGTTGCATGGACCAGCGCAGAGTCAACATGGTCACACAGCCGGCGCTGGATGTGCTTTTACATGCAGGCCTGCACCATTCTCATGCCACAGAGTTCCCTTACGAAAATAACACATTAAAAAAAGCTGCATCTGGAACAAATAAAGTCTAATGTTTAATTAGAATGGGGAAGAATGTATGATCCCAATTTAGGGAATGGATAATTTTAAGGCAAAGTAACCCACAGTCGTGTCAACTTTGTTTTGCTTTTGCCTTTCATCTCTTTATTTATATATTTATAGGTTTTTGTTTCACTTTCATTGGTATTTGCCAAGTATTTTCTGTAGAAAACATTGTGTATTTTCTAATTGGCAAGCTGTGGAATTTAGAGAACTGTGTAACTGGATTAAAGGACAAATGCAGGAGTTTACAATGGGTGAAAATAGTCCCAATTTTCTTTCCCATGGCTGTCTTTGACACATCTAGAGTATCAGTCTTAAACAAATAAAACAAGAAAGGACCCCCACCTCCTTTCCCTTCCTGTGTAATCTGTAGAATTGCATCCTATCAATTGAGTTTCTACTTTAACAACTTTGACCCAGCTCTAATTTGGGGTCATTACAAGCAAATCATGTGCACAGCCAAAACAAAAATGTTCACACTTTGTATTTAAATCTCCCAGATGGATGCAATCATTTCAGCGACATCAATCCGTAGCAGAATCAAAATCGTTTACGATCCACTGAAGATTAAAGTGAGAAAAATATCAATTACATGCAACCATTTGGCCACAACTTTCATCCACCTGATCGACTCTGTGTGCATGTGTGAGAGGAGCGTATTTTCAGCAAGAACATGGTGATTATAAGCACGTGATTTTCACGTATGGGGCTTTTTCTGATCACAAGGCAGGCTATATCCATGCAACCCCCAGCCTTGTCCTGCGTGCGTGCACGTATATGCTCACGTGTGTGTGCGCAAAACACCCCCCACCACCACCTACACTCTCTCACTTCACTTTGTTTCTCTCCTTCCCTCCAGCCCCTTGTCAAGATGGATAAGCCTCCTGCCTGCTGCCACATGGAGCTCATTAACAGAACGGGAGGGAATAAAAGACAGTTTAATTTCAACACAAATAAAGAGACATTTCGGATTCCACCCAACAAGACGCCTGGCATGAGCTCGCAGGACCTGAAGCCTCTGTGTGTTTTCTTAAAGGAAGTCTAGATTTATGGCGGGTCCTCGGTAGCGAGCTCCATCATGGCTGTCACTTCAGGGCCAATGTGGAGATTAGAGTAAGTAAAGTATATGCAGGAGCCAAAGAGGGAACCACACAGGACCTGGACCTGTTCTATAGGCAGGCCAAACCAAATCAGGTCTGGTGCTCTTGGACAGCTAAACAGCTTATTAATAAATTGGTAGAGACTGTGGTAAACGCTCTGATCCAACAGTGGAGATTTTAATCTGGTGTGTGTGTGTGTCCATACGTGCACACATATGCGGGTCCAAACCATTGCATTCCTCTGCTCCACTCTGTGTGTAAGTCTAAATCATCACTCAGGACCTGACTCCTCGCCATCCACAACATCGCTCGCAGTTTGAGTTTCTGAGCTATCCACATCATCAGAACCACTAAGGCTGGCACAATAGCATCATGGAAACCAGAGCCCAGTTTCCTTTCCTTCTTACCCTCCCCTTTCCTCTTCGCTCCTTTATATTTCATCTCTGATCCCTGCCTTTAGCTCTGCATCCTGGAAATTCTCTATGAGGGGGTCGCGGGGGCGCTTTCTGTGTAAAAACAACTCAAATAGAATTGAGGGTGGGGGAGTGGCGGTGTCTCTGATTGATGTGCTGGCATTGTGGCTGCAAGGGTGATTAAAGATTACAAGAGAAAATGCCCCCCCATGGGAAAGTCATCCACCCACTGCCCATCATCCGGTGTACGCATGCACGGGCCTGGCCCCGTCGTGGGAAATGAGTCAATCATGATCCGGTATGTTGTGCTTGGTTGAGGAGGCAGAGAAGGGGAGCACAGAAAGCCTGTTCAGCAGCTAGTGCGAGCAGGCTCTGCCTCTTCTTGTGTCCATCTGAGGGAGCATAATGAGGAGCTTTGCAATGAGCGTGCCCGGGCGGGGGGAGACGAGGAGAAGCGCATGGTGTGTGGATATGATGAATAATTTAACAAGGAAATAAAAACTTTGCGCCCTTAATCTTCCACCACTGACTCTGGATATGTGACAAAAGGCAGCGGAGAGGCGACTGTATATACACCACTGAAGCCTGTCACTTCTCTGGACGCAAAACGGCTATAGCAACACTGGCGGAATTCTTTCAGCCAGAGAGTTTTCATATGCAAATCATGGTTTAGTTACGGTATGCGACGCAGACCTTCCCATTTTAAGACTTTTTTGTTCATGATTCATTCTCCTGAGAAAGTAGAAGGGAGGCAGTGTGGCTTCACCCTGCTGCTAAATACAGTTATTCAAATCCCCACTCCGGGTATGTCTCTCATTAAACACCGACTGAGAGCTTCTCACATGGACCGAATGAGGAAAACAACTCCCAACACCAGCTAAATTATCATTAATCTGCCTGGAATAATTCTAATTGAAACAATGCAGACGGTGACAAGTCAAATAAATCCAATTTTTCACTTATATTAAAAAGCAGTTCTTCATTACGCGCTTCACTAAAGCCTGTCTGGGCTCTTACAGGTGCGTAAAAGGAACCCAGTAGTGACACGGTGAAACTAACATTTATCAAAACTGTAGTCCTTATATAAAACTTTTACATTTTACAACTAAAAGCGAACAGAGTGAAAACACCACAATTGGTGCACAGGTAGCTAGAAATACAGCATGTATAGAAAAATCGCCTGTGTTGGGTGCTGTGTCACCCCTGGGAGCATGGGAACTGTCGCGAGGCACAAAACAAGAGGATTTTCGTAAAGTTCATCAGCTCATCTGCCCCGTGTGATATAAAGCCCAAAACAAAATAAACTAGAATTAAAAAAGCATGCGAGTTGTGGCTTGAATGAAATGCGTTTGAAACTTTTAACTTCCTGGAGTTGTAAACCGCAAACCGTTTCAAAGGCACCAGCTACTTTACTCAGAGAGTCCGACTCTGAATTCATGCGGAGCTTGCATGCATATTACAAAATAAATAAATAAATAAATAAAGCTACAGAAAAGTTTAAGAAAATAAAGAAGTTTTTTCTCATATAATTGCTCGAAGAATCGGACAAACCGCTACACTGCAGAGAAATCAAGCGAAAAATAAATGCATAATCTTTACAAGAGACAGTCTTACCTCTCGCAATATGAATCGACGACGTTATCTGCAGAATGGTGTCTGTTTTTCTTTAAAAGAAAAAAACTCTTACAAAAGTGCTTTAAAACTAAATCGATTGATGTAAAAATAAAAAAAAATAAAAACACGCGCTGTCCTCTGCAGTGTCCAGTATCCCCTCCTTTAGTTTTCACTTCTATTGTTGGTGTCTATCAATCGGATTAGACGACTCTGGTGCGTGCTTGCAGTTTTCTTGTGGATTGAACTGGTCTCTGGTGGGCAGGAGTGTGTGTGAGAGTGTGCGCGAGTGTGTATGAGTGGGTATCCCGAGTGCTGGCAGTGCGTCCCTCCCCTGCCGCGCCGCTGCTATTGAAACCTCCACTGGATTGGAGGCAAAACTAGTGCGAACTTCTTCTTCTTCCCTGCGCTCCAAGACAGAGAACCAGCCCACTCTTTCAGCAGCAAGCCACAAAAAATATCCCAGCAAGGACCAGACTGAGTATTACTCCCAGGTGTGACCGGCCCTCATACTGAAAGCATATAAGGAGAGGGAAACAAATCCACAAGCCAAAAATCTTAGATGAACAGAAGCAGTGTGTTGCTGAAAACAGCAAGATGCCACCTGAGCGTAACTCTAACTACTCGTGGTTTTTAGAGACCGGGGTTCCCCCACATACTTTTATTTGCAAGCTGTTTACTGTGATGCTCTCTTTAAATTATTAGTTTAGGCAGTAGCGCCCTGTTGAAGTCACGCAGCCCTCGGGGCTACAGTGTGCAGGCAAGTTTCATCATGGGAATATGATACCTGGGAGGGCGTGAAAAACATGATCAGAACACACAGCTTTAACGGCGTCACAAGAAACAAAACAAAATAAAGACATAACATTTTCTATGTGGAATGTGACAGTGAACCTGCACCAACACAGGGTTTAACTGTGGAAATTCCCAGGGAGGTATTACTGGAGTTGTTGTCTCTTCCTGGGTTGAAGCCCTGGGAAGCAAATATTTATCCAAGATAAGAGCTCTTGACTGTCTCGGAAATGAATTGTCCGAAATTTATGACTTGATGGGTGTCCGTGTCTGATGACAAGACAATAGATCTAAAGGAAGCTGTCGTTTCCTGAGCTTCCTACACAGGACCGTCTCTAAAGTGGTGTATCTGCACATCTTCACACATGAGCGGCTGCAGGTTTCGCGCTGCTTCCTGCTGGTTCAACAGTAGCACCTTCATCTACAGGTTGGACCAGACCTCCCATCAATGCTTCCTACTAGTTGTCGAAAACAAAGGTTTATGTTTTCATAGAAAACAAGTTTTGTGAAGATTTAACCAGTGCATGTAGCTGCACTAAGAGGCTTAATCTTTACAGAGAGCAAGTAAATTGTGAATGAAAAAAGAGACACCGACAAACATAAAGATATCATTTTCATAATGTTTTCTATGATTTGACAAAATTAGAAAAACAATCCTGGATTTAATGAGCATACATACTGGTACAAATTTGCTGTGTCGCAAACTCCTGGCAGCAAAAAGAACGACAGTTTTGGTACAACAGCGTCATCTAGCGTTTACCAGAATAAGGTCACACAGGACACAAACGTTTGTAAGGACATGAACACAAGTGACTGCACAGCACAGAAAAGTTTCAGTTTAGTTGTCATGACGATTATTTTACATAGCAGATTTAAAAACACAGATGCTGACAACAGTGGCACACAATAAGCGATTGAAACAAAAAAAGCATTTAAACTATTACATTTAAACAATACACACAAGTGGAAATCATTTCTTTAAAAAACAATATATACAGAGTGAGAGAAGATAAGATCATAAAAGTGCATTTTTCTGTGATGCAGAAACTGACACCACAGATGTAACCCACACAGGTGTGTGATGCCTGGGTTTATGATCAGTGTTGCTGTGACTTCCACATCCTTGAGATGAAAATAGATGCCAAATTCAAACTGTTATTAACCCCACCACAAAGCAGTGAAAACGAATCCACTCTGGGGACACGTATATTCACAATAACCCAGAATCACACACACACACACACACACACACACACACACACACACACACACACACACACACACACACACATGCAGTGACCCGGCTACATGCCAGAATCTTGAAAACATATCCACACCAGGGACAGTTTAGTACAGATGGAGGGAGGGGGTGGAAAACGCTCCTGTAATCTTAATCCCTCTGCACTATTCAACTACAGAGACTGAATCAGTCAAATTTTATTAGATTTACTAAACATTTGCACACAAGACACATTTTTGACCTTTCACCCTTTTCAGGAAGTCAGCGGAGCCACTCGTGCTCTTTTGTAGCGACGCCCTGTTTCACACGTGCACGTCTCATACAGTAGATGCACATATGCTCACTGGGCGGGTTCACTCAAACATTGGTGGAATTAACCACCTTCCTTAGAAGACATCTCAACAGACAACCTATTTTTGTGAACTAGGATTATTTAGTAAAATTGAAACTGTTAACTTGCAAAATCTCAACTCAGTGCATTTTAACTTGATCTGATTTCTTCTAAGATGAGATTGTACAGCCAAGCAGGCTAACATGGTGAAGTTAAGGAAGTAGAGCATTTGCTATGTTCACCAACTTTTACTTATGGTAATATTACATGTCATCATCTTTGTTTCTTTCTTTGATTTATGTATTTTTCTCTTTATTACCTCGCTTCCTGCAGGTATTTATGGTACTTAGTGTTTACTGTTTGCTTTCTTTTTATCTCTGTGTATCACCCCACTCGTCCCAGCCCGGTGAGGCAGACTATTGTTTTCAGTGAGTCTATAAAAGCATCTTTTACAGCAATAAATTCAAGTCGTTTTTTTCTGTATGACTATGTGCTTTATTCTGTAAAGATCCTAGATTATTAGAGAGAAAACTCCAACAATTTGGTGACAGTGGGAAGAAAGAACTCCCTTTAAACAGGAACAGACCTCCAACAGAACCAGATTATTAGGCTCAGTGCAGACGTTTGTACATTCTACATTTTGTTGAGACACAAATCAACAGATGTGGATGTATCCTTCCACCAGAACTTTTTTAAAAAGTGTAACAGAAAAATAGGATTGACCGCTCATTCATGCAGTCAGCAGCTGTCTCTGTGCATGTACTTGAAATCTGCTCAAATGACACATCACAGTTGGTGTACTTATAATGTAGTGTAAAAAAAATTAGTGAGATGGTGATCTTTGCGTATATCCTTTGATGAGGAATTTTACATTTCAGACTCTAGCAAACCCCTGCCAATTCCTGTGTAGAGAAGCAGTATGACTAGTGGGTCAGCAAAGACTTACCCTCTGGGAGTTCATGAATGCCTGCGCAAAATTTCAAAGTAATAAATCCTGTAGTTGTTGAGAATTTTCAAAACCATAGTGGTGAAAGTGTGAGCCAAAGAAAAACATTTAAAGCTTATTGTTGGAATTGTCCATAGAAACTGGAATAACATTTATGTTAGACACATTCTTGGTAAAACTGTATTTTTTTAATGGTGGTAAGTGAGAATAATGGCCTTTATAATTTGTGTGAACCAGGCTTTTATCTATGTAAGCTTAACCCGGTGAACTTCAGCAAGGATTAGTGGTTTATTATCAGCGTGAAACTTTGTGGGGCTGACATGTTTGCTTTTGGATATCAAGTCACACACTCAAGCAAACTTGTTTTCCATCCTGATTGTTTTCTCGTAGCATCAAAACGTCAGCAACTGGTGTTCTTTTACATTTCCAGCCACTGCCTTAGACTGAGGTTTTCTAATGGAAACTGATGTCTTAGGTTTATGATGTAAGAGAAAATGTGAAGTATTTTGTGGCTTAGGTCAGTCTAAACAACAGATGCATGTTGAGGGTCTTTATATACTGGACCCATCCTCAGTGTTTGCTTTGGGGATTACTCTGTCACTGATTGCTGCCTCATCTGACTGATCTCCTTACACTTCCCCAACGACTTAGGTAATCCATTAATGCAGGGAGGTTAGAAAGTAAAATCTTACTGGACTGAAATGCATTTATATGATGCTGAGCAGAGTCTTGATGGTGCAATCTGCACCACTCACCTCAAATCCATTTAAAGTTGTCTGGGAGGCTTTCTGTCACAGCTACAAAAAGGTGACAAGGTCTGCCTTTTAGCAGTCTGCTTACTTAAAACGGAGTTCATCATTAACTCAGCGGAGCTGAGAGCCTTCTCCAGATAAACCACTCTGTAAACATCTCCCCCCATCATTTTTTCCCTCTTGTGTCTTGTTAAGGGGTGCAGGGAGGACAAACACTGACCTAGCTAAAGATGGTACACATCTTCTCATTTTTTTCTAATAGATACAGTGGTCAAAGTATGCAGTTTTGCACACTGAGTGATACCGAAGGCATCATCAGAGCAAGATAGAGTGGGAGGAGAGGCAGAAGGTTACAGTTCAAGGGAAAGAATGAGGGAGGGAAGGATGCAACGGGAAGTTGGGCCGTGCAAGTTTTACCACATCGTGTACCCACCTGGCCTTTAACAGATACCTTTATCATCTCGTACCAAATGAACCTATGAGTGGAGATAAGACAGACCTAAACAGGGATTTTATTACATTTTTATGTTAAAGAGCTCCATTAAATTTGCAAAGACAAATACGGATAAACCTACAAACATTTAGGTTTTGTGAGCAGTTCCAAAATTAGTCTATATGCCATCTTTTAACTCCCTCATTCACTCATCTTCTCTTTTTCAAAAGCTCTTTTGGCTTTTGTGGGAACAAAAAAAAAAGAAGACTAAAAGCCACAACTGGAAGCAGATGAAAGGCAACAAGAGTAAAGAGCGAATGTCGTGTCAGCATCTAACGTCTTCTCATTATCCAATAAGAGAGAAGCAGTTGTCAGTGTCCAACTTCATCCTGTTATCCAGAGAGAAAGATGGATGGTAGTGGTGCCTGAAATACTCAAGGGACCTGGAGAAATAAACAAAGTGCAAACTTTTAGTCTCACGATCACTCACGCACCGAGGGAGATTCTAACAGGAGTCTATCCTGGGCCTTTTTAGTGAAACTCTAGAGCATAGCTGCTCCAGGCATGGTATTCCCATTGTAAACACAGTCATGAGGAGGCAGAGACAAGTGGAGGAGGATCTGCTCTCCCCAATCTGTTTTCTGTCTACAAGCAAAAGGAGGACAAACTAGAAACATTACATCATGTGTAACATATTACACAACCGGTGTTCACACTTTTGTCCTCTAAACAGAAACTTCAAGTGATTATCTTTAAGATGTCAGAGACCATTTAAGGTTATTCTATCCTCTGCCATAGTCTTTACATGTATTTACATTAGCCTCCTATATAAAGTAGTTGTTATTGTTAATCGTTGTCGCCATTACAGCCCTGCATTCAAATTGCCTACATATACAGTAGCTTATTTAGGCTACACTGTAAACTGATACACAAAGTAGCCGCTCAAACAACACTGGCTGCAGCATTGCACCAGAACTTGTGGTTATGACTGAAAACAATCACCTCAATTTTCATAGAGTACAAAATAACATTGTCTAATATGCATCATATTCATTCAGCTGGTGTTTTTTGTTTTTCCTAGATCTTTTTATAGTAACATCTCATATCATACCACTAATTTCTAAATCTAAATTATGTCACATTTACATGCATCCGTTCACTAACTAATCAAGCTATCAATCATAAAAGTCATAATATGTAATATATTGTCTAGTAAATTGTATTTGCATAATAATGCGTTTATCACATAATGTGACACAAAAGGTTATACACTGAAGTAAAAGTACTTTTATACTTACCAGTACTAGCTCAATGATCTCTTTAAACCCATGCACATATTAATCAGGCAATGCACTGGATTTACATACAAACGCATCTGCAAAAATGAGAAACTGAGAAATTCCTCGCAAGTTTTGCATTTCAACTTAATCTGGTAAACAAACAGATTATCCTTTTATGGCATTGCTGTGCTAATCCAGTGTTTCTCTTTGTGCCAGAGTTTCAAAGGCACTGGATTTACATATCATCATTTATGGTGCAGTTAAAACTAGAAACCTGCATTGCATTTTCAAGTGGATAAATTAGCAAAAAAACAAAGGTATTATAATTCAGTGCTGAGTCATTAACTTGCACTTTACAAGGCATCATAATGCTAAACAAATGATGATAACGATGATTCAAAAGTCGATTAAGCACGAGTGTCACACAGATTTAAAGTTTCTATCATGCAGGGAATGAATGTTGCAATCACCACAGAGACCTGACAAAGCCCAGCGAGGTGCTCAGGCTTTATTAGATTTGTTCTGTGGTTGTCAAGGGGGACTTTCTACAAAAATACTGAACATTCTGACTATTGAGGAAGATTTTCAGTCGGTCCCTTAGGAGAAGTTGCAGGGAAAGAGCATAAAATCCTCTCAGAGAACATTCCTCCAACAATATCACAGCCTGCTGGAGCAAGCCAACTTTATAGCTCTGATATGAATTACTAGAGATGAACGAATTTACCCAGCAGAGACACACACACACACACACACACACACACACACACACACACACACACACACACACACACACACACACACACACACACACACGCTTACAGCCGTGGAGAAATATTCAGATCACTGGTCTGAAAAACATATAGACGAAATGCATTATAAAAAGATGTCTCATTGACTTTAATGTGGGCACATTAAGAGCTGAAGTGGGATTTGAGGAATTTAGTCCGTGCTCTGTACTGTCACGTCTGTTAAGGCAATTTGTTGAACAAGATCTGAGATATCTGAAGGGAAACACTGCGCCCTGCTGGCCAGAGACACACACTGTATCTATTTTTGAAGTGTCACAATCATAATAAGCAGTCATTAGTTTTTCCCGTATAGTTTCTCAACAAATTACTTTGTCACAAAGTAATTCAGAAACTTTATTCCACAAACAACAATAGCAAAATCTACACCAATTAAGGGCCCATTGGATACAAGTTTGAGCAGTACTGACATAATGTCTCAAAAGATATCCAGTACATATGTGTAATATATAATATAGTCTCTGAATGTCCACATAATGTCATCTAAAACATATATGACCTTTATATATACAGTTAAATATGAGGGTAGATAATATTTTTCTTTTTCTATTTGATCCTTTAGAAATACAACGCCAAACAATCCTCAGTTCTACATAAATTTACCTGGAACTATGTTGTAAAGCAACATATAAAGTACATCGACTTCATCAAACTTCACCTCATTCTATATATCTGCATCCACACTGCTGTAGCTTCCAATTTCAGTATCTATGTTCAATTATTAAATATTCTTCTTTTCTCATAGTTTAAACAGTCCTTTGAAAAAAACAGTACACCCCCTACTACTTTCACAGGAATGAAGAGTGTAAGTAGCAGGCAGGTGCTGCTAATCAGACGCACTTTATTAATTAATCATCAGCAAGTTTGAGTGTCTGCATGAAGGTGTAACTGTTTGCAGTTTTCAGGTCTAGTGGATTCAGGTTTATATTAACACAGTGCCACAATTTTCCCAGTACTGGACATCCCAGAAAAGTCAGGCCTCAGCTGGCATAATAAACATTAAAGATAATGACGGGAGAATTAGACTGAGACTCAATAGGAGCTGCCATGAGAAATCCTCTTCAGTCTAAACAGAATCTATCAGCATGGCTTAGTGTGCGATATACTTTTACATTCTCTTTTTCACATGATGCTAATAGTAGAATATCAAGTTAATCTGTTACAGATTAAAAGTCAGTCTTCAAACTGATCTAGACTCTCAGTTAGAGAGACTTTTTATACACTTGGCTGTGTGCATAGTTGCTGAGGGGGGATATTCCTTATATGGTCACGCAGCTCCTGTTGTGAACACAGAAGCCCCGCCCACATGCTGTTCCATAATTTTTTTGTTTGCTAGAGGCAGCCAATTTAAGAGTCTTTGTTGTGTGTAAAAAAAAATTGTAAAAGTTCCCCCGAAGCTCAGACAAATCTACGGGTTTCATCTAAAAACAGACTTTTTATGGCAAACTTGCCTTTCTTGTTTCCCTTGTTCCCCTGTGATGGAAACACTAAGAGAGATAAAAACAAACAAAACAACACTTATATAGGAATTACTTTAATTAAGGCTTTTTTATGGACAGGATTAATGAATACAGGCATCAAATATTCTATCAAGGTACTGGTGCTGGTGCTTGTCTATAAACACACTCAGTGTTTATCATAATTAATGACCCCAGCAATAGGTGTGACATTTTTTAAATCAAACCTTTGTTTCATTATGTGGATTTTCATACATCCACATTATATGTTTAAAGAAAGAATGATTTTTGTGGCAGGTGACAGGTGATGGATAATATTAGCTCTGTTTGTGTCTCTGACAGTGACAGGCACACCTAAAAGAAACCCTTACCTGACAAGCATTTAATGACTGTGACACTAATCTCGTTTTGACTGACTTTATCAAGGCATCTTATACAAACCCCTCCATAAACCTGCTCGGGAAACCATCTGGCTCAGCTGCTTTTCCGCATTCACCTTCCCCAACCTTCTCTGCACCTTCAATGGAGAAACTGTCAAGCTGAGAAGCTGACAAGTCAACAAAGCCAAAGAGAGAGGTGGGCTATTCAGGGAAAGAGGGTATTTACTATGTCAGATAAAGCCTGTTTCTTTTGTCTGACCTTTCATGGCTGTCACCTGGACTGTGCATATTCAAGTGAGAGGTTGTTTTGGAGTTCTTCAAAATATTAAATTTGAGGGTATTTTTGAAGAGAATTTTGTGTTTGCACATGTCTTGTCTCAAGAATATAAAACAAACCATAAGTGCTTGTATAGATTGTATTGATGAGCTTTGGCTCAAATATTCTGAAAATTTAAAAAACTTAAACCTTTATCCTTTCCTCTCTTTTTTTAAAAGGAGGCTTATCAAACTCAATTCTAGTACAACAGTTTTTTTCTTAGACTCTGTAACTTCATGTTATAAAATGATACTTATTTATCGCATGATGGTGCAGTCCCTCAATTCATCCTCTGCCTGAATAATAATAATAACAATAATAATAATAACAATAATAATAATAACAATAATAATAATAATACATTTATTTGTATTGCATGTTTTTAACCACACAGTTACAAAGTGCTACATTTGAATTGAATAAAACAACACATTAAAAATAAACACACATTTTCCAGCACACGTACACACAATCCAACAAACAGTCTTACATTACAGTTTTTCTCAGTCGCTTTGGTGCGTTTCTCAGATCAGAATTGAAATTCTCATAACTATTAGTTCAACCTCCACAACACTCAGTCATTTGTGCACATCATAGTAGCAATTTCTCCTCTCTCTGAACAAACTGCAAATGATTTTGGACATGAATCAGTTGCTTCCATACATTTCCCTGCTGCTTTCTGACATTTCCATTTGCTTATGTCATGTCAGTCAAAAGTAATCATACCTATGGATGCTGAATAGTCATTCCCAATAAAACTAATAGTCATACATCCATTGCTTAAGTCATCACACACAAAATTGTTGAACTAGTTATCACATGCCAAATATTGGCCATCTGTCAAGCAAATCCTATACCTTTCTGTATCATTTTTCCTGGAAATGTCTCCGAAATTGAACAATTGATCTCAGGTGAATTACAGCTGTCACTCATGAGGAGGCTCTACCAAATGGGTGATTTTATGTTTACATGTATTCTACAGTGAACAAGTGACTGTAGCATATTTTTCTTTTGCACAATTCTGTAGGATTACAAACACTTCTACACACTGGAAATGTGAAACGTACGTATTCAGTGTCTTAGTTACTCCCAAGACTCCCATAACATCTACAGTGACTTTACTGCACATTTCAGATGGCTGTACAGGTAGGCCATAGTGCTGTCGTCAGCATTTTCAGGTGTCACCAATTGTTTTTGCAATGGGAAACACTGAAATTATAAACTGTCATAGTGGAAACATGACAATGCCATTTGACTATCTTGTTCATAAAGATGGTGTCAAGACTTTTCATTTTGATGGCACTGACAGTTTCATTGACATGGATACTTGCTTTTGAGGTATGGATAATCAATTCTGTGCATGTGACGTGCTTTTGCAGGCTATCCACTAGGTTTTGCAGTTTGCACTAATTGTTTTGGGAAATGCACTAACTGCTGTGCAAATGTTAATGGTGTTCTGAGAAACGCACCAAAGCGACTGAGAAAAACTGTAATTACAACATCCATTTATTAGATGCTAAAATATTTGCATTGTGTTTCGTTGTAGCCAGCTTTGATGTGCCTGTAATGTGATATGAGGTTAGTGATGATATGTGGTATGGTAAATGGTCATTTGTGCACAGGCAAAGCCTATTAAAGGAAGGCAAGAACAAGTGTTTTTTACCACAACAAGTTATACCAGTTTTCCTCTGAAGATAGATAGATAGATAGATAGATAGATAGATAGATAGATAGATAGATAGATAGATAGATAGATAGATAGATAGATAGATAGATAGATAGATAGATAGATAGATAGATAGATAGATAGATAGATAGATAGATAGATAGATAGATAGATAGATAGGACAGCGTTACTTTTTTCATAAACGAGCAATCTAACTAATTACTATTCCTATCGTTACAATGCCGTTACAGTTACTGAGAAGAAAATGCGGTCCGTTACTATTTTTTAACAAACAGACGGTTGTGTTCAGCTTACAGCATTTTATATCAGTTGTACGGAAGTAGCTGACTACTTAGGTAATCTGGACGCTAAAGCTTTAAGCAGCTGCGCGCGCTCCCGCGGACGGTCACGATCAAACCTAACCTAAACCCTAACGTTTAGCATGTTTGGAGCATGTAGTTAATGTGTTGTCTTGTGTAGTTAGTGTGTAGTGTTGTGGATAGTTTTGTGTTGTGTGTCAGAACAATGAGGAGACTGCTGTCTCCAGGTAGAAACAGGAGTGGTACACCTGCTGCTGTCAGACCTGCAGGTATCAGGCTGTGATGTTGTCCTTTATAGTGGACAGAAATTATTTTTTTGGAGTGGCACAAATAATTTGTGTGGCATCTTATTGAACGCAGAACAGCTGATTGTTCTGTAAATAGTTTGAAATGGTTATTTAAAAAATCAAGGTAAAAGGTAAATGGATGCAAATAACTTTGTTGTTTGCAAAACTTGTGCATATGATTTTAAAATTGACAATTTATATTTGCATTTAATGTTATGAAATATGATTCATTAAACATGTTTGTGGTTGAAATAGTAAAAAAAAAATATAACTTTTTATACTCAGATTTTATGGTTTTTGTCTGATTTTAGATCAATTGTGTTAATACAGCATGTCAAAATGAAAACATAACTGTAAATTCAGACACATGAGGTTGTGCTGAAAAGGATGATACCAAACAAGGCAAAGTAAATAGTTTTTAAAGGTAAAATGTAGAGGGAAAATCAAAAGTAGTTAAAATGGCCAAGTATATCCTGAACCCCAGAGGGTTAAACGTTTTTGTTTTGTTTTTTTAAGTAACCAATAGTTACTTTGCAAGTAATTAATTACTTTGATAGATAGATTATATTGTAAATCAGTTACTAACTCAGTTACTTTTTTGAAGAAGTAACTAGTAACTATAATTAATTACTTTTTCGAAGTAACTTGACCAACACTGATAGAGAGAGAGAGAGAGAGAGAGAGAGAGAGAGAGAGAGAGCAGATGCTACTTATACCACTAAGTGGCAGTAATGTGCAAAGTTTCTCCTTCCTCACAACTACTGGGCAAAGTTATTCAATCACTTATCAGTGATCAGAATTATCCAGATTTCTGTGATAATGAATTTAACATCTCATTTCACTGTTTAGCCCAAACAAAACTATTTAAATGTTTAACCATTTTGATATATTTTTTACACTTAATAAAATCTGTGAAAATGTTAAATGTGTTGTTAATGAAAATAGTTTGTTGATGAAGCACAGCAGTTCCCCTATGATGGAATAACATCAACCCGCATGAGAATTCTTCTGTGTGCACTTTAATTAATATTTATATAAATATATTAAGGTGGGTATAAGGTATGAGTGGGTTTATTGTGAGTTCGACAAATAAAATGTAGTCATGGAAATTTCTGATAAATCTGAAATTTATCATAATGATATAACAAAAACAACATTATTGCAGGGTTAGTCTATATACAATACAGGGTAAGCTTCCAGTAGAAAAGGTTCTGTACAGTAGTAAAACAAATCTAAAGAAGTGACGATTATTGCCATTTTAGCTGTGCAGTAAAGAGAACGTGGTCATTGTGTTCATTTTCCAAGGTCGAATTAAAATTTTCCACATTCATCCAGCAGGAGAACCAGTTTAACGATACATAACTAACTACTTCCACATATTCCGTTTTTAATCTGGAATTTTTGTCCCAGAATTTTTAATGTGAGAGTGGAATTTATTTTTTCCAGTTTTTATTATTTTGCTCACTTATTTATTAATAATTAATTTGTTTCGTATTTGTTGTTTTTTATTGTTTTATTTTGCATTTCTAAACAAAATTATTGTTTATTTTACATAAGGTTTGATTTATTTTCTTCTTTTTCCTTGTTTCCTATTACTGTTATTGGTAACAAACCTTTCATTTCCTTCACACTTGTCTCCAAAGTGTGACACACAGAAAAATTAATTTAGATCATTTTTCTTAGTAAAAGAACAAATTTATTTTTAAAATGATAATGAATGTTATTTATCGGGACATGAGAACATCAGATGTTAAAAACAGGAGCACTAAACCTAACATGCGCAGTGTTGTCTTTTATTTTCTTTCAGATGAGGTTTCACAAAATAAAAATGATGATCTTGTTATTTCAGTGACAAATACTACACCTGCTTTCTCTCCCCAAGACATCTGTAGCCCTGAGGCACCTGGCACTGATGACCTTTGACCCCCAGCTGTAGCTCTGTTCTGGTGACATCTGAGACGCTGGTTTACAATCTATGGAACACACATGCAGATGTACACGCAGACTGACACACACCTAACTGCATTACCTGCAATAATGCATTACAATGACAAACAGGTGCTTTCAGAAAACACAAACTGTGCGTGCGTGTGTGTGTGTGTGTGTGTGTGTGTGTGTGTGTGTGTGTGTGTGTGTGTGTGTGGTTAGGCGGGTGCCCTCGTTGTTTCTCTTTCAAACATCATTAAAGGCATCCCCATATGTCTGAGACCCCTGTTGAGGCTTGACATTAGCGTCTGTGTCCATCCTATTCATGTATTTGTGTGCAAATAAACGGTGGATGGAAAACAGAAGGCTGGAGGATGTTATCTAGTCATGCTAATGTTTGCTGTTACAACAAAGCTCTGGCTTCTGTGCAACAAGCCAAGGAAATCTACCCTGACATTAAGATAACTGCATCTCTTTCTCTCTCTCTCACACACACACACACACACACACACACACACACACACACACACACACACACACACACACACACACACACACACACACATATAAGCTGAAGCAAAGAGAACAGACAGATGTGATGTGGACATGATCACTGGAGAGCACACATGAGAATATTGGGAATAAGATTAGTGACAAGAGCCAGGAGAGTCTTAGACAAAGAAAACAGAATGGGGTTGATCAAATATGATAAAAGCTTTCATAATTTGAGGTTTTGAAGTTTGCTATATTGCTGCAAGGTCATATACAGCCTAATCTAGTGATAACACCCTGTCACACTTCTAATACGTTTAAAGCATGACAGATGTCCATGGTCTTTCTCCGGCCTTGGAGAAACGAGCCACCTAATCAGTGTGGCAAGCCTTCTGCAGTGGGTCATAAAATGCAAATATATGCCGTTCATAATACTGCCCTCATTCATCTCAGAGAATAGTACCAATCATAGATGGAGGACCGTTTTTGATTGATTCTGAAGAAACAGTGGCTACAAGGAGGTATGACCAGTCTTGAGAAACCCCTGCTTGGATACAAGATAAGCTTATCAAGGCATCTGTTATCACGCTGTATGTCAGTTTGTTTGTGAGTTTGTGATCTAACATGGATGTAACATCGTTACCAACACTTCTAACTGGGTGTTTGTGTTTGTCTGTGTCTGTGTGTGTGTGACTAAGATAACTGTTTGCAGAAGCTTTATCAGTCAGCAAACACAAAGAGCTATTCGGTGCACAGAGAGTCACAACAAAGGGACAATTTAGCGCAACAAAGAAACCTCCATCCTGGAGGCCATGCCGGGTGCAAATTGGAACGAAAGCCCTCCCATGTGCTGGTATTATAAATTTAGGATAGGATGCTAAATTGGAAGCATAGGTACAACAAGACAGTATGCTCAGTTTCTCTGGTAAACAAGACAAATGTCAAAATAAAGCATCAGTTTGCCATAATTTTATTTTTTCCCTGTTTACACACAGTGATATCCAGCTGTACATGTGCTTATAATACTTACTCATATTTAGAGATATCAGCTGACACATTGCTTGCAAAGGTCCTGAAGTGTGTAACACAACAACAGGTGAAAAGGTCCAGTTTGGTGACTAGAACTCGCTGAAGTGGTAGTTCGGATTGACGCAGCATCTGTTGCAAAGTGAATGCTTTACTGCTCTGTTGTGGCAATTTACTGGTCGATCCACGTTCCTGGCCTCACTTATGACCATGAGCTGTGAGTTGGGACCTAATGAATGATATTGCAAATAGAAGCAGATGAAAGAAGTCTCTTCCAAGGTGTATTAAGACTTTCCCCCAGAGAGAGGGTTTATTTTACTTGGGAACACAGTGCTATTCCCTAAGAAGTGATGGATGGATATTTATGACAACCGCCTGTGCTAGTACGCCAATCAATACAAGTGATCTTACCCCTTTAAGCCTTAGATTAGCTCCAGAAACCAAAGATGCATTTTGTAACAGGCTGTAAACATATCATTTTCTGAATTAAAGTTGGGAATTTTAAAATAGTAGTCTGTGGAGAAGTGTAGCAGCTATATGAGGAACTGGAATTTGCTTCCAAGTTAGCTTCATTTTTCAGCCTTTTATTTTTCCATTTTAGAAGATCATTAAAATGTGCAAAAGGTTTTAAAGGATGAAAGAAGAGACTGATTCAGTTATATAGGAACATGTTATGGGACTATCATATAGGATTTTCTATAATCTGAGGCAGATTATCCAATGGATATTCTTGGCACAAACTCAGGGGCTCACACACAGTTGAGGTTCTTCCTCCTTTCATAATGAATAATTCTTTATTGTTATTAAAACAGTTTTTATTTTTTTATTTTTTTATCATAAAGTAATTAAGTAATTGGTCTCTGTTAGTCTCTCCCAAACTCAGCTGGGTATCAAAATAAATGAACAGAATAGAGGCTGGGTTAGCAAATAAAAGAGGAAACAAAAAAGAGGACAGGGTGGGGACTCTGATCTGTCATTTTTATGGAAATTACCAACTGACAGTTGTTTTGTTCAAAATCAGAAAGAAAAGATTGCAGTTCAAATTAAAGTTGTTATGGAAATGTTCAGCAAGACATCAAGCATGTTAATTCAGAGGCTCACAATTATGGTGGTTTACTCTATTATGAAAAAGCTTGGGAAGCTGATTTATTATTTAATACAGCTCTAAGTTCATGATATGGATATGCATGTAATGCAGTTCTTCTCAACAGATAACATTAAACTATCATTTTGGCCTCTGAAAGCACACTTGAAGGAAGTGGAAGGTTGACCAGTGTTTTTTTGAAATGCTTTTTTTGTTTGTGGATTTTTGTTGGTGGTGTTTATGGTGTGTCCTGCACCTCAGGGCCACTACGCCTTACACTTTAAAACCTCATCCCTTTCTACAGTCAGTGCACATATTGCCCTAAACCAAGCTACTGAGTATAATGCTAAGTTTTAGAAAGTTGTTCCAATGAAAACTGCCCGTGGCAAGGTCTTTCATTTAGCAAGATTAAAGAGGGACTGACTCTAGAAAGGTAAACAGTTGTTTACTTTTTTGCATTAAGTTAAATGCTGTAAGTAAGAGAAACTATATTATGCCAATCTTTTTATATTTTAGTAATTAAACAAATATTATATATCTTAAAAACTGCAACCCCCCCCCCCCCAAAAAAAAAAAATCATCTTTTTTGTCATTCAGATTGATCTGAATTTAATATTAGCATTTATGTATTTACAGATCAGACATGAACACATTTTGAATCTCCAGGTACTCACTGAAAAACAAAGGGTTGTTGGTGCTTCTGTCTAAGGAAACAGTTGCAGCCCTGAAAGAATAGTTGCGTGGCATGCAAAAGGCATACATCCTGTATGCTGAGATGGGATTATAAAACCTGAATCACACACACTCGTGACTCTCAGAATACAATGTCATCAGCGCTGATGAATGCATCCGTGAGATAGAATGAGCTGATCAGTGGCATCGGCCCAACCCTTCAAAACATACAGACTGAGAGAGAGTGAGAGCCCTGAGTCAAACAGGCTAATCAAGCACACAAAAGGAAATGCAGATTACCTGTTGCTATGACGACTGCAGCTGCAGTGTGACTGCCATCCTCTCTGACAGAGACCTAAATAGATCAAGCTTTATAAACATGGTGAAATTTGAGATTGCTTAGTGGGCCAGGTGCTTTCTCAAAACCTGCTTTGAATGAGCGTAGCTACTTTATTTTAGCCACATGATGCACCCTCATGATCCAATGACATATGCTTGCTTGTATCATTATACTTGTACTTGTTGGCTCGATGTTTCAACATACTCAGACAGTTCGATCTGAAAGTGAATGCAAATATGGAGAACTGTGTACAGTATTTGGACAGATGTGTCAAATTTTGTGTGTGTTGGGCCAGGTGAGAGTCACAGAAAAGACCCCCACCCCCTTCCCTCCTCTCTCTAACACCAACCCTGCCTCCACCCCATCTACCAGGGTAACCCCCACCGTGTCACCCCCCCCCCCCCCCCAACTCATCATCATCATCATCATCATCATCATCATCAGGCGCAAGCAGCTGGCAGCCTGCCCCATTTAACTCCCTGCTGCACTACTGGGCTTGGCTAATCACTGGTGCTCAGCTCCAACTGTGGCCACCACACCTGCCCCCTCACTGGTGGGATTGTCCCATCTGGGACCTTATCATAGGGAATTTCCGGGGGGGCTTCTTCTCTCTGCTGCTTTATGCCCAAAAGACATAGGTGCAGTGAGTAGGGGGAGGAAAAATAAGACATCAGTGATAGGGGTCAAGTGCTTTCAGTGATCACTTTCAGTCTTACTTTAAGTTCAGATTGACTGTAAAGACAGAGATTCACTCTCCAGTATACACACATACCAGTGACTGTAATAGTTAAATATATATAACGCTTTATTCAAAAATATTTATCAAGTTCTTGATAAAATTATGGAATTGGCAGCACCGTTTTCAAGCAATACGCTATGTGTCATGTGAGCTATCATCATTAGCAGGGACCAGATGGTAGGTCCATCATGCACATTGCTTTGCTACTCTGGTATTTGTCTACCTCGTTAAAAATCGCCTTCAAACAGTGATGCCGCGATGATTTATTCAGTTTCACTCTTTAAAAAAAGTGAAATTCTTCATCCATATTTGTGCTAACATAGAAAATGCAGTGGAGTAAGACACTGAAAGTGGGCTTTCTGTCGAAATAAGAACGGATTTTTTTCCCATTTGTATACCTCCAATTCCCAACGGATGCTTGTTTTGTATTTTAAAATGAATTAAAGGCATCTACCACTCAGCTGCTGAGGGAAGAGACCATCTAAAACATTCTGTTGTTTCTGCCTTGTGTCCTAAAACACAGTCAGTTGGTGGCATACCCGGGATGCGCTCTCTCACTCGCTCCAAAAAGAAAAAGATTACCTAGTAGCCACATAGAGCTGCTGCTGGTGGCAAATCATATGTTGGGGTTACTTGTCAGCTTTGAGTTCAGTGCAGGCGAAGAAGATTCATCTCCCCTGACACGCGCTGACATAGAAAACTATATTTAGCTTGTCGGCGTACATGCGTAAAGTGACGCTGGCGCAGACGCACGCACGATGGTTGTGGACTGAATACTGATAGGCACGGGCGGATGAAAACTGTACAACGTGTACCCTGGAAATGCTTGAGCTTTTTTCAAAGCACTATTGGGGAGACATGCAGAATAGAGAGGCCAAAGTGGCGTTAACATCCAGTTCAATAAGAGTGCGTAATGTATCCTGGCTGGGCGTTTGAATTAGGCTTCTGTATGTCACTTTAGTTGAAATAAAATATTTCAAATTAACACCATGTATTGTGAAATATAAATACGAAAGGGTTATTGGCTCTTGAATAGTTGACGATGAATATGAATATGATAACTGACTAGTAGTTTGCAATGGTTGCTATAGGGTCACTTCGCTACATGGCCATACAAATTAGTCACGCGGCAGTATTAGTCATAAAATTATTGGTCATAATTAGGGCCACAGTCAGCCTACAGTGGCCTTTTTTTGCTGAGGGTTTTAGGCCTACTGCACTTTATGAATAATGAAAAAGTGACGTAAACAATGCGGTCCTCTTTGCAGCTCGGGCTCGAGGCGGGCGCACAGGCGTGATGCGGTCGTGACGTCGATTGAGTCGGGGATCTTTAATCCTCTGCCGCAGCAGCACAGCCGGTAACCAGAGGAGGGGGCAGAACGGTCGGACAGGAATGGACCGTACAGGCTAGGCTAGTGTACAAGGCCTAAAAAGCTCGGTCTTTAGTCAGATGATAATATCACCGAGTGAAACAGAGATTAGGCATCGAGCGAGCTGACTATTTGCACAGGCCAGACCCCCTCCTCTCAGCGCTGTAGTCTGCAGCCTTTTCACACACACTCTTTGAATAGACCTCATTTAGGAACGCTGGTTAAATATATTCTCGTCGGCATTTCTTGCCTTATTTAAACGTCGAATTTAGTATTTTACATCGGCGGACGGATACTACGCCTCGTCCTACCGGTTTTCCTCCCTCTTTTCGCCTTTCAGCAGCGTCGCCTCGTCCCTGCTGTTTCTGTCAGTTGCTGCGCATCAGTAAAACATGCAGGATGACCCTGTGGGGGTGACAACCACACAGTTACCCCCGTCAACCACGGAAACGGACCGCAGCAGCAGCCCGGTCAGCAAACCCGGAAAGCAGCCGAACCAAACCGACAGGCACAACGACGGCCAGCTGAGCTCGTTCACGCCGGATTATAACCACGTAGAGCAGAAGATAGCTTTCCCTGATCATTTCTGCCCGACGCAGTCTATCTGTGACCTTCAGCACAGCAGAAAAATACATCAGCAGTTAGGTCAGCACACTGAGTTCAGCCCCACAGAGCCGACCCCACCCCAGGGACGTTTCAGTCACCTGCCGCAGAGGCAGCCCTTCTCCAAGACCAAACTCAGCGCCGCTGACCCCCGCGGCTCTCCAGTGGAAGAGGCTGAAGCTGATGCCGCGTCGCCATTGCCCACTTCCGTAAACCTAAACAAGATCCAAATGGACTCCCCTATCGCCCACCATATAAATAACGGCAATGGCAGCAGCAGCAGCACCGGCAACATGTTGTCCGGAGGTCTCGGCGCCGCGTTCCCGAACCTCCCCACCCAGGAGTTGCAGAGCGCCAGTGCGGGTTCGTCTTCACCTTCCCTCCCTGGGTTCGGCACCCCTTGGTCCGTTCAGACCAGCTCCTCTCCCCCGCCCGCACCCAACTCCATCAACCCCATCCACGCGAACGCCATTAACCATATGCCCAACGCGGACTCTGACAACAGCTTCTACCCAGGTATCCCCTCCTCCATCAACCCGGCCTTCTTCCAGAGTTTTTCTCCGGTGTCAGCTAATCCGTGCGCCGGGATTAACGTGCAGGGCTTCAGCGGTCCTTTCTCACCCCAGATAAACGTCCCTCAGCAGCCGCAAAGTCGCAGGTCCCCCGTTAGTCCCCAGATGCATCCCCAGCAGGGCGCCTTCCTGCAGCAGAGGAACAACTACAACCAACATCAGGTGAGCTGCTGGGGAGCATGGCCGGGTCTCCTATTCCCATTAATGTAACTATCATAAGCGAATGTAGATATTAAGACTCTCCAAATCTGTAGCCAATCCATTAGGTCTATAGTTTTGTGAAAGCTGACTCTGGCACGTCCTTGGGTTGGGGATATTTTGTCACAATGTAGTTATAAAGCCTTTATAGATTAATGTGTGTATGTGAATTCATGTATAATCTTTACCTTGAATAATAAACTATTTTTATCTTGATGCATAATGACAAATGCATAATGCATTATGCAAGGGCTCAAGTCTACTCTTTAGGCAAAGAGAGGGAGGGGTGAACAGGGTTACAAGGGAGCATCACTGAATCTAGCTGTTGTTCTCTCCTGGAAGCTGGCTGTGGGATGTGGTCACATGGCACAGGGCCATCCCTGCCTTGTGGTGCACTCAGTGGGAATACAAAGGTTTGCAGGGTTTGTTGTCGTAAATGGGTGCTTATATTTGGGTGAAATGAAAAGCGTCCAGTATCTTGGTGGTGTGATGGTTGTCGGTTGCAATGCCCTGAGGAAATGCAGCAACAGCAGAAGCTCACATGAGCAGTCCAGTCATGCAGCAGTTGGGGGTTTGTAGCCTTCAGCTTCAGGTTTCTCCGTAATGCAATTTGCACATTGGGTGTGTGCATGGAAGTATGTATGTGACTGGGTGTGCCTGTAGTGCATGTGTGGTGTTCCTGTTTCACTAACCTTTAGCCCTTTGCTCTGAGTCCTATGTAAATATATTTTCATGAAACCAACACAGACAACCGCATAAAGGTGATCCCCACCATTACGTGCAAGTTCAATTTTAAAGTGAAAAACATAAGAAAATGCTGCATCTTTTCTATTTTGTTAGTTACTAAATGCATATTTTGTGAATCGTGTTTTTTGTATGTGAGGTTTGGTACATTCATTTCTAACAGGACTCTAAAACAGCCTCTTTTCATGTAAATGTCCTTCTAGAAGCAAGTTTTGGTACTCGGCAGCCATCTTGAAATGTCTCTGGGTGCTTATTGGATCTTTTTTGTTTGTTTGTTTGTTTTTTGGAAGCTTCATCTAAACTAACTTTAATTTCAGTGGCAACCAGGACATGGATTTCCCAACAGTAGCTTTAAAAAGAGCGTTCTTTCAACTTTGCTCATAGATTTTTCCATTTCCCTTTCTCAGAGTGCTGAGTCTCTCTCTTATGATTCTGCTTAAAAGCACTTCTGTTATCCTTTTTTTTTTTTTTTTTTTTTTAGATTATTAACTCTGTTCCTCAAATACAGCACTATTAGAACATGGACGTTGCCAGTGAGTTCAGTTTACATTAAGCATTGAGTGCAGAAGAAACAGAAAGTTGTTTCTCCTCTGTGTATGATTCACATGTGAGATTAAGCACAATGCAATCCAATGCATGATGCTTAAGAGGGGACCCAAGGTCCAGGTGGAGAGAGACTGTGTGTAAGTTACAGAGGTGGTGTTGCAGCGCACAGGATACTTAGTATTAGTCTTAAAGCCCTAAATCTTCTTATCCAGCCACCCGTTACAGGAGCAGATCAAGCTGTGGCTGTGAAAGGAAAGAAAGGCAAGATAGGATGAAATGGATGTTGTAAATACAAAAAATATTTGTGTATTACAGACATGATAAAGCTCTCAGTTCTCTTTAACTCCATATTATCTTTATGTTTGCACAGCCCATGGTGAAACCATCTCCCTGGGGTAGTCACCAAGGCAATGGCTGGGGCTCCGGGGGGATGTCCTGGGGCCGGGACCACCGCAGAGGGAGCGGCATGGGTGTACCTGGCTCAGTCAGTCACGTCTCACCCCTGAAGAAGCCCTTCTCAAGCAATGTCATCGCTCCTCCCAAGTTCCCACGCTCTGGCGGATCACTGGGGCCTAAGTCCTGGATAGAGGAGAACATGTTTCGCACAGACAGCAACAGCAACACCTTGTTGCCCCTGCAGGTATGTTTTGTAGGATCATTGGTTTGGTGTGTGTGGGGGGTAACAGAAGGGTTTTTGTTTGACAGTGTGAGAATCAGTGGGTTTAAAGGTGGGAAAGAGCTGGCGACAGAGGTTAAATCAATCACACGAATTAGATGTTAGACAAATTAAATGATGAAGGTCTCTGAAGGGATAGTTTTACTTAACTTTACTTGATGAGGTATAAACTAAAAGGGGATAATAATTCTTTCTATCAACAGGAGAAACATAAGCAAGAGTTTTTAGATCTGAGGATCTCGGCTGGGCTGCTTTATTTTCAGGAAGTTAACGCCTTTTGCCACTAAAACTGCTCCTTTGCCAAACTTTAAAAGGTCATATTCCAAGTTGTGGTCTACCTAATGAAAGTATCAGAAATACAGTTGTTTACTTGCATAAAATATTCAGGTTTTTGCTATTATTCAGAAAGACAAGTGTCTATACTATGGTCTGAGCACATTCCAAATGTTCTCTATACATGTCTAAACAACATATTACCACATCCATTCCCACATCTTCATCAGAAAATTGACACTACAATATGCTGCCTATGTGTCTAATTTCTGAATATTGTCACGTTTCTAACATTAATGATATATTTTTTTGTGTACTTAAATGAACTGAGGGACTCTATGATCATCAGTGCATCTACTTTCCCCTTTTAATGCTTCAGGGTCCAGATGGTCATCGTTTAGTCATATTTTAATCACATCGTTCTAATTTTCCTGCCAAAAACAAAATTCCCATTTGTTCACAAAATTGGATTAATCTTCGTCTCTTTCGTGTCGCTGATACAGTGTTTTTCCAGGCTCAGAATGGGCCTCTGTGGGATGACTAAGTACAGTGACTTACCTAATTTAACAAAATTTTCCTTTTTCTCACTATTTCTTAAACAAGAACGTCTGTTGTGTGTGTTAGTAAATGAAATCCCAATTCACAAAACTGATTTAGGAAGATTATTTTATTACAGTTACCTCCTGTGTAGGAAAAATGTTTTTACCAGAACTAAAAACATGAACTGATTTATAACCCCTGAAGACATTTATGTAGTGCCTTGTGCTCGGTTTATTTGTGTATAATTATCTTTAATTAATGCATTGAACCACACACAGAGTCATCCATTTAACTTTTACACGTTGCACTCAGAATGTATCACTTTTGTACAACACATAGCTTATAGCACATGCTTCAGAACCAAGGCTTGCAGCACAATTCAAGTGATGCCCCATATGTCACTTTATATTTTTCTTAAAATTGGACCCAGACACTTGTGATCGTCATAGTAACACACCTCCCGTGCACACACTGAATTAAACCTTGCCTGGAGTTTCAAGTTAGCAATCAAACTTACACAGAATGCAGAAAAAAGCAAAGTAACCTGATGTGGAAGATTGCGAAGCCTAGATCTTTGCCAAGTGTAAAGAGACGTCTGCGTGTGCCGTGAGACTGGTTGCTATTTTCAAAGAACATAATTTGCATTGTGATTTGATGTTTCGATTCTCGTGCCTGCAAAGAAATGGAGTCATAGTCAGGAAAGCCTTCAGAAAATCTCCCCCTGGGATACAGGCACTTTGAACAGTGTTTTACTTGTTTTGAATTGATATTACTGAGTTCTTAGGAACATTTATGAGGCAGTATTGTTCCCTGAAACTCCATGTTTAATATCATTCTTTGTCATAGTTTATCATTTCCAGTGCGACTTGCATTGAAAGAGCTCGGTGTTGCTGTTGAATTCTTCTATAAAATCATTCAGTTATAGGCTTCATGTAAGAGACATTTTAATGTTAAAAACTGCACAGCTTGGACACTCAAAGTGCATCAATTGATTAAAAGTTTAAATGTGCCTTTAAGGACCTCAACACACAATTAATATAAAATCAAATCCACAAAACCTTTCAGATTATGAGCGACTTTGCCTGAATCAATTCTAAGATTAATGCGGGTATGGCCGTGACTCATTCAGACCGATCTAATGATATCACCTTATTAATGGTGTCACCAAATGGTACGACTGTTGCTATGAGCTCAAATTATTAGTATTATCAGTGCCAAGAAGTGCAGCGCTTCCTATTCCAGGAAACAGACGCGACTGCATGGATTGTTAATTTCCATAAACAGTGTCACTACTGGAATTTTTCAGATTCCAAGTCTTTTCCTTCCTTCCTCTCTGTTTAATGTTTGGCAGTCAGTGACAGACTGTATCTCTGCTGTGTCATGTTTTTAACATAACACAGAGGTAAACTGGGGACAAAAGGAACAGCACCTCTGCCTTCAGTTAGCCTTTAGTGGGGCTAGTCACTTGTTGTTTCTCTAAGAAAGGCTGCAAGTTTCCTGCAATTAACTGATGTGATCACCCTAAAATACTATGACGCTAAAGAAAAAAGATCATCCAGCAACGTCAGGTTTCCCATTGCTCATTGTCACCCATTACATCAGTCTTCTTGTTAACACAGAACCCTCCAGAATCCTTGGCCTGTCATGAAAATTACTCAAACTAAATGATCAACAGTAAACAGGTTGCTGTTTAGCACTTCAAAGAAAAAACACGTGCACTATTGATGTGATGATAGAAATATCACCAAGATTTCTTCAAGCCTGGAATATTTACATGAAAAAATCTGTGAAGGAAAGGGATATTAAAAAAATTAAGCCAATTTAAATTAACTAGTGGTCCGCTGGCAAGCAAAAGGTCCTGGTTCAATTCCAGCTGGAGACACAAATCCCCTGAAAATCCCCACATCCAGCCTGAAATTTGGCCACCCATCCCCTTTGGCAAGGAAGCAGGCAAAAGTCGCTGTCCTTCGTCTCTAAAGTTGGCAGGTTTATGACACATAAAGACCAGTGTGAACCTGTTAATCATTCTCATAATGCAGCAGTGAAAGGGTTTGGTCAAAAAGTTCCAAAACTATTAAAAAGCAAAAAACACTCACTTTAAAGTTGGCCCCCTTCAGGATTGTCTCACTGTGAAGCTCTGCAGCGCTCAAGCACTCCTGCTTCATTTGGACCACTCCCCAGACTTGAGACAGAGCGCTAAAGTGAACCTCGATCTCAAACTAATCTGCGTTTTTACATCTACCTGAACGTTTTCACATGACAGTGCACTCTAGTACAATGCAGGGAAACCGTTTCTGGTTACACCAGCACAGTTGTCACTTATCATCAGCCGTCCTTGTGAAATTTGACTTCCTGTGATTTTGTCCCCTTACCTGAAATGAAGTTCAAGTTGAAGCTTGACCAACACAAATGCAAGAAGTTGCATGCTATTGCATTTTAATTGTAAATTTTTTGATAGCATTTTGTATTTTGCGCAGTTACCGTGTGATCATTTTCTGAATTACTGTTGCTTACACAGAAGCGACATGCTGCTATTAACTATCATAGAGTTGGGACATTAGCCTGTCATTGTGCTGTGTGTTATAAGGTGGACTTGGCACTCTGGCTAGAATAATAAGATGATCAACTTCACTGTTCTGCTGACAAACTCCCAACCTCCATCTCAGCTCTATTGTGAAATGCCGCTCCTGGTTTTAGTTTCCATTTTCTCTCTTTGTCTGCATCTTGGAAGCAGTCCAGAGAGCTTGGGGAATCCGTTGTGTAGGCTGCCTGTAAACTTACCTTTAGACTCCTGAAGTGAATAAATACGGAAAAAATGTTAATCCGAGCGTGAGGCGCATGTTAAGCCAAATACCCTGTGCTTCAAAGGTTTTATTATTCATAAGCCAAATCCCGAAGGTGTGTGAGAAACGTGAGGATTTATTCGTGCACCGTGACGTTTGTTTGTTTTGTCAAACTCTGGATGATTAAAAAAAGAAATGTCACCTGTATTTTTTCAGGATCGCACCAGGATGTACGACAGTCTGAACATGCACTCCCTGGAGAGCTCTCTGATTGACATCATGCGAGCTGAGCAGGATCCGATGAAAGGTAAGCTGGCCTTTCCCTTTCAGTCTCAGTTCGTGGGGTCAGAGGGAGGCGATCGTGTTCGCGGAGGCAACCCGACATCGTGCAGGGAAGTGACAGGCCCATTGCTCCCAGAGCTGTGCTGTTTTTCCACACACCAGCTTATTTTCTCCCTGCTGAGAGCTTAATACTTGTGCCACCAGCTGCACATTTACATGACCTTCCAGCTCTGATCCTGTTCCTACTTAACCTGAACAGCACACTGATCTGACTCAGAGCTGGAGGTCAGGAAAAAGAGAAACCATGGCATTTTTCTTTACTAATATCAGAAAACATCTGTAACTGTCAAACATGTGTATTTTACACCTTAAAAATATATTAACGGATCTGTGTAACTGCTGAATTATTCCTCACTTCTTGGCAGGACCAAGCAGAGAATTTATCGTAGATCGACACTGTCCTGGCCTCCTGTGCTCAACTGCTGGACATCAGAGGAGCAGTGTCAAATAACAGCTCCTACTGACGGCTGCTCGTAGCTCTTTTACAGCCTGACAAGCCAAAAACACTCTCACTTTAAAATATTACAAAGAAGAAAAACTCATCACTGGTTAAAAGACAAACAGTTGAGGTTTGCAAACACGTATAAAATTTCCTGTGTGGATTTTCTCATTTGCAGTTGGCTAAGATTATTACTCAACCTGCGCCCTCCTTTCTTGGGCGAGTTTCTTGTTTTTCCTGCCGGAGCAGATGGAGAGGACACGGGCCAGTGTGCACAGCAAAGCGTGGGGGGTTGGGGGGGTCTACTCTAATTTTAGATGTGATCACACTTTCACACGCTGCATATGACAGCTAAGAGAGGTGAGATGGAAGGGGGGGTTGCAGGGGTCCGCTCTGCCATTTATAGCACTGACATGGTTAACACAACACAGCATTCTGGATAACGGCTCCAAATGTAGCTTCTCATAAGGCAACACATTTTTAATATATTTGTATCTTATTAGTGACTTAATTTATCTGACATTTCACAATGAATGCTGTGATCTAGAATTTGGTATTTGTGATTTTTGATTCATTAGTACGATTGAGAAACCACTGTAAAACTAAATATGATGGGAAATTGGGTTACTATAACAAGTGTTTTTTTTCCTCAATCGTTTCCAAAGCAGAATGTAAAAAAAAACGGGGAGAAATTGTCTTGTTCAGCTCAGAACTTGCTAGGTCTTTGCATTAAAATGTTTTTTGTTTTTGTTTTTTAAATGGACGTTGTTATCGCCTTAAATAAAACAAGTAATTTCACTGTAGTTTGGTCGGAAAGCTGAAACAGTATGTGGTCATTTATGGGGGAAAAAAACATTTGCTCCTGTTTGTGCTCAACTTAGACATGTGAAAAGACAGTTGTTTTTTCTGTTTATGTGTGTGCGTGCATTTTTGTGTGGTTATTCCCATGTACATGCATTGGCTTTGCCCTGTCTTCTCCATCTGCTCTATGTCTCATTCCTATTTGTGTGTGTGTTTTCTGCGTGTGTGTGTCTGTTTCTCACATCAGGCCGTGTGGGATGCCCTAACCCCGGGGCTGACGGCCTACTCATGCTCAATGGTAATTATCTCCTAGCACCATCCTCCTGTGTCTGCAGCTCTCATGATGCTCCCACCATTACTCTTTAGCCTCATTAGACGCACTCACTGTGGTGCAATAAGGCCACGCAGTGTCACCTCTGCTGCATCTGCTGCAGAGTATCTGACAGTACCCGTTAAATGGGTTCAGTTTTTTTAACCAGCTGTTCAACTGTTTTGTTGGCATTAAAGTGGCTATGTGGTATAACTGAAAATTTACTGTGCTCGTTTTGTGTAGTACTTGAATGACAAAGGTTGTTCCAGGTTGCCTCCAATTAAATTTTCTTGTGTTAATTAGAATAATTGTTGCCCTGAATAGTCCCTGTGTTTTTGTTTTTTTAGCTTCACATTTGGAGACACATCCAGTTGTCAAAAAAATAAAACCGTGTTTTGTAACAGTATTAGCGAGACATAAATCGGGGTCAGACAACATTTGGGAGTAATTATGAGTGTTTTTAATAAGTTCTGGTTGCCATTTCCTCCTGAGACTCAATAATCAGAAAATAATTTTTGTCCCCTTTTCAACGCCATCTATGCTGCTGTGTGTAATTAGATTTCTTGTCCCTGCCAGAGCATATTTAGGGCTTTGGCCTTTAAACAGTTTTCCTTTTTCTGGTTTTTGATCGCATTTAAAACCTTTTTGTGCAAAATAACAACATTTGTGTAAATGTCATTTATAGGCTTCTGGGCTTTCTGTGTATTGCTTTCATCAAGTATATGACAGATGCAGCCCCTCAGGCTTCCTTGCCACAGCATTTAGGAAGTTTGGAAAAAATAATAATTTTTGTTTTGGGTTTCAGGAGGATTTAAGTCCTTTTTTAAAAGTATCTCAGTTTAGCTCATTAGTCGGTGACTTGAATAAAAGCTGGTTGGGTTGGATCAGCAGATTAAAGTCTACAGTTACAAATGCCCTCTGAGAAATGTTTCATAGCTGAAACTTGCACTCTTGTACTTTTCTACATGCAGCCAGGAGCTATGGGAGGCGTCGAGGTAAATTCAGCTTTCTCTAGCGTGTCTCTTTACTTGTGGCTTTTTCCTTGTGGCATGTGTTATTGCTTAAATAGATACCAAACTGAGGCCTTAAGTCTGGACTTAGACTTCACTGTTTTCTGCTTTTAAATTTGGGAACACAGAATTTTGCTCATCAAATTTCTGATTGACTATTAAAAAAATATACAAAGAAAAATGTGTTGTTTCAGTATCCAGACATACATTAAGTTTAGGGTTTCATGTTTGGTGGTGTTTATAGCCTCTGCTCTATGGAAACCCAAAGTATAAATAAAATAGGTTAGCATGTAGCACTTTGTATAGATTTTTGACTGTGTGCTTAAAATAAGGTCTGTGTTTTACACAAACTTTAGATATTTTCACGTTTTGTTCCCCACTTGTGAATTTTGAAACTGTATCTCAAGTTTTGGTAGCAAACAAAGGAGGTTAGTGATAGTCAGGCTGAAGTCATGCTGCTAGGGTGCAGCTTATTTATACCTCAAAATATGTGTTTTTACTGCCAAATGTATCCACACTTAAAAAAAACTGTGAAAATGGATTGAATATGTGAAGATTATCTTGAAATCACTCGGCACCTATAACGAGGAGCCGCGCAAACCTTTAAAGAGAACCTTTATTTCCCACAGAGCTTATTTTCTGCAGAAGTCCAAAACCCTGTAGAAACATCCCATTGGTTTCTAAAAATAATAAATTATTAAAATATACTAATCTTCTAAAATATTATTATATCATTCATGTTCATAATAACAGTGATTTTATTCCAAAACCCCGACACCACCTGTTTGTTTGAGAAGTTCTGTTATGGACCTCCGAGCTCAGTATTTTAACCATCTACATCTTGGTGTTTCTGAACCAGATGTGCTCGACTGTGAAATGGCAAGCTAACAGGGTAACGACTTGTCAATGATAAATTATTATCCTGAATAATCAATATGTAATTTACAATAAGGTCTTGATATTTTCTTCAGTATGACCTTAAACTAGCAGCTGAGCCCATAAATCCTGCAGGAAAGTGTTCTACTGAGACCACAAATAAAGGGAAGTGAGGGTTGTTGTTTTTTTTGTTTGTTGTTTTTTGATTTTGCAACCACGAGTCGCCCCCTGGTGGCTCATAAAAAGAATCCTCTTTTAAGCCACTTCTGTGATGGCTTCACTTTTTTGGCTTGTAAGCTGCGTCTGTCCTTATGCTCTGACAGAAGCAGCTGCTAGTTGAATCAGATTAATTTGATTGCTTTCCTTTGCTGGCTAAAGACTTTGGTCCAATAATTCACATTTTATCTAATATAATGCAAAGAATGTGATAAAGAAATCCCCTCATTTCATTTATATTTGCTATGTAATGAATAACTTAATTCATTATTTATTCTTTTAAAATAACTTGTGTCGTCTGGTATATATTTGAACACTTTGGGACTCCATAGTGCTTAGCCATTATGTTAACAGCTTCGCTCCACTCGGCCTGCCTTTCCACACACGCTTTATCTGCCACGCTGCTCTGGGTGGAGCACACATGATTGCGTGTCCCAGTCTCGGATCTGTAAAAAAACAAATTGTACATAATCCTCACTTTAAGCTGGTGCTTGGCCTCACATCCACTCAGCAATAAAGTGCAATAAAAGCAGAAACATTATTTTATAGAAAGCCTCTCATCTCAGTACGTCCCTGTCATAGCAGAGATGTAACATTGCCTCAAGGAGAGGAAATGTGACTGGGATTGGAAACATGTTCGTGAGGGTTTCTGCTTGTGAATGTTTAATAGCATGCTTGACATTTGCTGTAGCCTTGCCTGCCTTTTTTTGTCCACCAGGCCGCTCCTCTCTCTTCCCTATTGATGACAATCTCCTTGATGATGGCCATGGCAACCAGGGTGTCCCAGGAGTCCTTGGCTCTCCCAACTGTTACCCTCACCAAAACGGGGAACGCATCGAGCGCTTCTCTCGTAAGGTGTTTGTGGGAGGTTTGCCTCCTGACATAGACGAAGGTGAGTAAAGAAATGATTTCATGATTGTGTTGTACTGCCAGTCCTTTAAAAAAAAAAATTCTATGATTTATCTCCCTACTCACGTGTCACATGTCAAATTCCCTTAGATGAAATAACCTCAAGCTTCCGCCGCTTTGGTCACCTTGTGGTGGACTGGCCACACAAAGCAGAGAGTAAATCCTACTTTCCGCCTAAAGGTATTAGCAAAAGCATCAAGCTCACCTATTTATGGCTGGTTACCAGTATTTACATTGAGCCTGCACGGTATTATGATATGATGCAAATAAGTGAATGTCATTTGAATAGTGACAAACCAAGGTGAGCACCTTTGTTATACCCTCTCTTGTTCTTATATGCATGTACACTGAAGCTTTTTATATACGTTTCCTAGGCTATGCATTCCTGCTGTTCCAGGAAGAGAGCTCGGTGCAGGCTCTGATTGAAGCCTGTATGGAGGAGGATGGGAAGCTTTACCTGTGTGTCTCCAGCCCCACCATCAAGGACAAACCTGTGAGTTTTTCAAAAATTGCTTTTAAATCTTTAAACACTTAAATAATAATAATTTAAAAGATGGGTGTAGCTTTTGTGTCTGAATAGTGATGCCAACATGGAAGTACCTTAAAATGACTTCATTGTGTCTAACAGCCAGAGCGAGGGACTGATTTGATTGCAGGCACATGTGGTTAAAGCAGCAGAAAATATAGCAATATCCATCTTTAAATATACTCTGTGGCACAGCAGTACCAGCTCGCTGTGAAAAGAAGCTACATGGGCACAATTTTCCTATAGGGGGGAAAGGTGATCTAATCTTGTTAGACTTTGACACCAGGTGCAAATTCGTCCTTGGAACCTGAGTGACAGCGATTTTGTGATGGATGGATCTCAGCCTCTTGATCCCCGCAAGACCATCTTTGTGGGCGGCGTCCCTCGTCCTCTGAGAGCAAGTAAATATAGCCAACTTGTTTCTCTACGACTAGTATTGCATCTCAATAGAGATGAATTCAAGCTATGCGTGCAATGATAACTTGGACTAAAAATAAGCTTCTGATAGCTTCTCTTCTGTTCTCAAATCCACATCTTGTATCTGTTTTTTCACATATTTAAATTCATCTTTTTGTCCTCTGTTCATTTTTTTTACTAGTCGAGTTGGCCATGATTATGGATCGCCTCTATGGTGGAGTGTGCTACGCAGGAATTGATACAGATCCAGAGCTCAAATACCCAAAGGGGGCAGGACGAGTGGCTTTCTCAAACCAACAGAGTTACATCGCTGCCATCAGCGCGAGATTCGTCCAGCTGCAGCATGCTGACATTGATAAGAGGGTATGACCACCCTCCTTTCATTAATATTTCCCCCGTCTTCGACTTTTTAGTGTATATCAGGGTTTCAGAATTTTTTTTGTAATTAAATGTAACACTTTTTGAAACCTCAAGAAAAGCAGCACACTATCAAAGGAATGTGGTCATTTGGTTTATAGAAACCTCTGTGGTCAGTGAAGCACTTTGTTTCACTGTTCAGTGTTGCTGGTATTTTGCATCTGTCAATGGCAAACAGTTTTTTCTGCTACTGGCTCTTGTTTCTTCTCATTTATTGGATTGGATGATTAAAAACTAAAGAAATAAAACATGTTGGCAATTTAAAAATGTGCTAATTTAACAAACAGAGGCCCCTGTAGCATGTGGAAACACCAACCCATTCTACAATCAGCAATCATTCACTCAAATAAATGAAACCAATCGAACTTCAGTAGATTAAGGTGTTTGGCATTGGCAGAGAAGATTTAGCAAGTTTTTCATGGGCACAACCCACATTCTCAACGCTGCTGCCCCACCCTCAAATGTATGTTACAAATGTAGCACCGTTTAGGAGAAATAAACAGGTTTTCCCACTTGTTACAATGTAGACATAATCAGCCAAACTTCTCTAGCTTTAATGTTGCACATTTGTGGGTTGTGACATTGTATGCAAGAACATAAGATAACATACTAATTCCATAAAGGAACAAAAGATGGTAGGAATCTACAGTATGATACATATTTCACTAAATATTTTATTTATAAGCAGAATCTCAAAATTTTACTAACGATCACAAATAAAAGGCTTCGAGATATTTTATTACCGTAAATTAAACTTTTCAGACTTTAGGAATCAGTAGGATTCATGGTATATGACATAGTTGTCATGGTGATGTGTAATTTATGCCATTCGCGCGTGCAAGTGTGTGTGTATTTGCATCTTTTTGTGTGTTATCAGCATCCCTACAGAGAAGAAGGGGCTTGTTGTTATGATAAGCAAACGCTTGTTAGGGCTGGTTAAATAAGGTTTTCTCTCTGCCTGTGCTTCGTTAAGCTTGTTTCCTTCGTTACAGCTGACATTATGTCTCGTTAATGTGCAGGTGGAGGTGAAGCCCTACGTCCTGGATGATCAGCTCTGTGATGAGTGCCAGGGTGCTCGTTGTGGAGGGAAATTTGCTCCTTTTTTCTGTGCTAACGTCACCTGTCTTCAGTACTACTGCGAGTTCTGCTGGGCTAACATCCACTCCCGTGCCGGACGGGAGTTTCACAAGCCTCTGGTTAAAGAAGGCGCCGACCGCCCTCGCCAGATTCACTTCCGCTGGAATTAGAGATTGTGACCCCCAATTTCATGGTAACACAGTTAGGGGAAAGGGAAATTAAACACTGGCTAACAGGAAAAAGAGCATCGCTCAGCCTCTCCTGCTTCCTAAGCTATCAGTATAATCAAGTACATAACACTATACAGTATATACTATATATCTATATATCTTTTGTAGCAGCCAAACACCACAAGCCTCAGTTTTTCACCAAAACCCCCCGCACATCTCAGGCTCTGACAACTCTACAACTCTTTTGTGGTACTTTCATCTTTTCTAAGAGGAGATTTAAAAAACAAAAAAAGAGATTGATTTTTGTAGCTTTTTTTATTATCATTATTTTTGTATGTGAGATTTAACGTAGATACGGGAATGTTTTTGCATGGGGGCAGCTTGTCTGTCTGTCTGCTGCTAGCCACCCCACGGTGCGTTCAGTGCACACTTATTTCTGGGAAAACCTCGATTCTATAATGTTGACGCCTGCCCCGGGTCATTAACCAAAGGTAGAAAAAAATATAGGAAGCTTAAAATTGACACATTTTCTGCCACAAAGCAAACCGTTGTTTGTTTGTTTTTAACTTTGCCATGGGCTCTTTCTTCTTGTTAGAGAGTTTATTGAAATGTAAAAAAAAGAAGACACTAGGGTTATTTTTGCGCTCATACTGACCCGTAGAGTGATACCTCAAAATACAAAATCTGCTTTTCTGCAACTGTATTCAACATTTATACTGACCGAGCTATTTCAGAAGCTTTGCTGCTATATATACATATATATGAATAGATGTGTAGGTATTATATTTAATGCCATTTATAAACCTGAATCATGTAAAACGAAATGCAGTATGCACTCGAACACTTCTGGCCCCCATTGCCATAGAAAGATTTAAGAGTGCATATAATGACAATAGGCTTAGCTACACAAATAGCATGCTGGATATATGTCAGGAAAAAACAAACCACTGAAATAATAAATGCAGACAAGACGTAACAATTCTATAATGAGTAGCATGATCATCAAGTACAAATGCCTAAGAGGGGAAAAAAAATCTGACTAAGATAAATGAGTTAAAAAAACATATTTAAACTTGCATGCTTTGATGTTTCTCTGTTGTTTGATCTGTTTACATACTAACAATACAAAAAGTGATATTGGTTCTACTGTAGACTTAGTGGATGCCATCACGTTGTCACGTGGTGGCTTGTATAGCAAAAAAAAAACAACAAAAAAATGCCATTGAGAAGCAGAGTGGTGTTCAGTGGTTTGTGTTTGTGTGTCGTCCATGTGCTGTGTGACTGTTGTTAGTGTAGACTGAGGCTCTAGTTTAGCTATCAACAGATTTCGTAGAGAAGAATGACTCCACCTTCACTCTTCCTATCCATATCTTTGTGTGGTTCCAAAGGCTAATCTGGTGTAGCTTCACCAGCAGACCAGACGCAAATGAAAGACTTTGTCAGTTTGGCGTGCTCAGTGTTATTGAGCATTGTTCAAACACACTAAACTGCTTATTTTGTAATGTAACAGTCAGGCTTCCATGCTGTGTGGCTGCAGCTCCATAAATCCAAGGAAACACTGACGCAGTTACCGGAAGATGAAGCATCTCCACATCTCCTCACCACACTTGTCCACGATGAAGACAGTGACGCGTGGTCTTCGCTAAAGATGATCTTTTTCTTTTTATTGTTTGTTTAATTTCCTCCTCGACCCTTGAAAAACTCTTTAGGGACAATCTTTTTTTGTGAGGACGGTCGCCCAGCCGTCTGTTTGGTACTGTACAAGTGTGTCGCTCTCGTGTTGTCGTGGTTTTAGTGTCTCATGCCCCTGTGTGTGTGCTCCTCGGTATCAGTGTTCAGGCGTCAACTGTGTACTGTTACAAAACCTTAATGGAACTGAGACTAGTTGAGTTGTGTAATTGAAATTGTTTGTGTGAACAATTTACTCATCACTGGCCCTTCAATATGTTGTTTTTTTTTTTTTTTTTAATATATAATATACATTATGCACTACTTTTCTGTATCCCTGCTCGTTTTCCGTCTCCTTCACCCCTTGTGTTTAGAAGCGAATTATGAAAGTTTTCACCTATTTATAGGTAGAATTTATCATATTTTTTCCCCATAATGACTTATTTAAAGTGTAGCGTGGAGCAGTGGTCTTAAGTTAGCTATGTTTTGTGTGAGTAGAGCAAAAAGCAAATGTTTTCTAATATATTCTAAAATGGTCCGGGTGTTACGAGGAGCGGGAGTCGGAAAGGCGTCGCGGCCTGCAACCTGATGGGAGGTGAAAGCTAAAGACTGGGCTCCCGCTCTGGCCCCTCTTCCTCCTCGTGGCTTTGGTTCTCATGGCGTCTGATAATGTTTGAATATCGTCACCTGTAACACTTGACTCGTGCTGTTTTTGTGAGCTTCTATTTTCTATGTTAAACACTGTTACTTGGTTCTGTATGTGTCCTTGCTTTTGTAAAAATCATATTTATTTCACTATTTTTGTAGACGAAAAAATGAGTTGATTTTGATTGTATTTTTCTATTTAAATAGGACTGATATTTCGATTTTATTTACCCCTAATTATGTCCAAAAGTTTTGGTTGACAAAGAATCACATCATTAGTAACATCAAAGTTTTTGATATACAGCTGATTCTTATTTTGATACACATGACACGTTTGATTTAATGGAAGGAAACATGAAGGTTTTATTATATTCTGGGAAGACACTTGAGATTCTCCCCTGTTGCATCGAGGCCCCAGCTGCCTGTCCTCGTAGATGCTCTGAAACTTGAATATAACACATTTTGAAAGGCTGACTAACCTCGAATCTGTGTTGTGATGTGCAATACTGTTTCTAATGTTTGTATAAAAGTAAGAACTACAGTGTAAACCTTTTTAATGCAGATTTATTTTTTTCATTGCATATTTTGCAAATTTCTGATCCACAGTGTCATTTTTTACTGTCAGAAAAAGATACCCCGTTTTTTCATTGCAAGTATTTTTAAATCCAGATATCTTTGTACTGATGTAAATGATTGTAGTTATTTTGGATAGTGTTTTGCTAACAAAAGGAGAGACTTTTTCATGCATATTTCTATTTCTTTTCATCTTGTTTTTTCCCACATTTTCTTTTATTTGATAGTAGCAGGTTCTTGGAATAATTTTTCATATTTAAATGTCATTGGTATTATTTTGTATTTTTATGTGAAAAACACTATATATAATTTAAAGATGCTAATCGCTAAAATATTATTTTGAGTTTAATTATTTTTAAAGCTAAATATTTGTAATTTTATTGTTAAAGTGACTAATTTCTAAATCAGAGTTTGTGTGTATAGCTTCACAAAAGTCGTTTATGAGATGTTTGGATTGTAATTATTACTGAATGGTTCTTTGATATGCAAAATGAATATCATGTTTATTTTTATTTTTGTTTTTGTATTTAAATGGGGTGTTGATTACAATCTCTTTTTCTTTCTTTCACTTCCTGAATAAAGACCCATTCTGTTTGGACATGAGTTTGCTGGATATCTGGCTCTTGCAGACACTTTTTATACTTTAACTCATTCAAACACATAATGACATGTAGTATCCAGTGTGTTATTGCAAGTGAAAAGACTATAGTTAGAGATTAAAGGTTAAAAAGCGATCATATCCAATAACTATTAGCTATTTTAGCTTGTCGTGCTAGCAGATTAGCATTTGCTAATTAGCGAAAACACTGACTATACTGAAGTTGGAATTTATCACCAAAGTGTCGCCTCTTTGTTAACTTCAGGTTGAAAGTCGTATTTTTAGCATTTTTGTGTTTTGGGGGGGGGGTTTTTTGGGGGGGGGGGAGTTGGCTGAGAGGGTGGAATGCTAAGTCATTATTGAATGTTTAGCTTTGCTAGCATGGTATATCTATTGACAATGAGGCCTGCTAATTCATATTAATAAATATTTCACTCACTAAATCTGGAGCAAAGACATCTTAGAAAGGGTCTAAGTACAGTTACAGACAAAGCAAATGAACAGTTATATCTTCTGTTCATCAAAGGAGATGAAGGTACAACACATAGTATTAGGGTTGCCAACTCCCTGAAAAATAAATAAGGGACACCTCGTGGCCAGGGCCGGGCGACCCAATTGTCTTCACCCTTCCCAGTGTGGTGAATTTTCTAGCTCTTTTTTTGTGTGTGAAATTATTTTTTTAACCATTTGACTTGAATTTGATTTAAGTAGATGTGTATTCTTTGTGATATGAACACATGTGAAACAAATGATCATTTAGCCATTTATTTTTAGCTCAAAATGACAACATTAACACGATAAAACAGGTCTCCTTAAACAGAAGCCTGTCATGCTTAACTTTTGAGAATATAAGTAAATCTTTCTTTAAAAGAACTCTGTCCTGCTTAACTTAAAATAATAGAAAACAATAGAAAGAAAAACATTCTTGTAACAGTGCACATTTAGTGCATTTAGTACAATTGGCTTCAGTTGAGGTATTATTTCAGCTTTTCTAATGCTAATCAGCTGCTCCTGTTTGTAAACCCACTTGCTCCCATGATTACGCATCTTAACTCATCATCATTATTCATCTATGTATTACTTTTATGTATTAGTCATCTATTTGTTGTAATCATCTATCCTTGCAGTTGTTTATTACACAAAATAAATTATATTATCACACTTCTGGCCACATAGCGCTGATATTCACTGCACATGCCCATATTAACTTTTTCCAGCCAGGTGTTTTCCTTTTCCCATTCTTCCCTTTCTCTGAGGGGAACAAACATTGCTGCTCTAATGCTGGGCTTACACTGTGCAGTTTTAGGCCCATTTTGAGCCGATTTTTGAGTGATCGGACCGATTTTGGCCTTCATCGTGCATCGTGTAGTATACGTGGGGTAACGAGAAGTGATTAACACCTCACGACCAGCTCCCGATCATCAATCGCTCGTGAGGGTCTCACCACAGCCGCTCACACTGCTCGCGCGCAAACACGTAAACGTTGGTGTAAAAGATGGAGCAGCACGGCTGTGCAGCCTGTGATCTGGACACAAGCGATGGAGGCACAACTTGTAGAACTTTGGAAAGCTCATCCGAGCCTTTTCGATGTGGCATCACAAAATTATCACGGCCACAACAACCGTGAAAATAGTTGGATTTACATTGCTGCTCAGTCACAGCTGCCCGATCAATGTTTTTCATTAGCAATTTAGCAAAGTTGATAGTGGTGGTGTGTGTGTCTGTGTGAGTGTAAGACGGAGAGAGAGAGCGCGACAGATTTTCTGTTATAACCTTCATTTTATGGAGGCACAGTGTGAGCACTCAGGTCGCATCAGAGCATCGGGCGGTATAGTGTGAGACCTGCATCGTGACCTACCAACTGCGAGTCAATCGTGCAGTTTGAGCAGGAGCTGAATAACGTGACTGAAAAAAATCACACAGTGTCTGCCCAGCTTTAGGTTTACTGTCGTCCGAGACTTGCACCGCAGTGTCTGCGTTTGTTTCCCTGTTGGCCATGCTTCTTGTTGTGGTCATTTGTTGTCTTCCGGTATTTTCTCCGTAAGCGACCTTTCCTCGACCAATGAGATGAGTGGTAATCTGAATTGTCATACTCGTAAGTGTGCTGTCAGCTCATTGGTCACAAAGCAGGAGAGGGGCTGGGAATTATGTTTTCAAACAAAGCGTTAATTCCATTAAAAGTTATAGACTACTTTTGATTCTCACTGTATTACGGGACAAAGTGCGTCCCTTATTAGCTCAATACGGGACGTGTACTTTTGTTTCGAAATACGGGACGATTCCGTATTTTAAGGGACGGTTGGCAACCCTACATAGTATGGAATATCACACCCCTGCATGTTCTGGCTGAACATATTCATGCCTTTAAGGCAGATGACTTGCAATAACGTATGTGGCCCTGCCTACACATATACCCCCGTCATCAGTCATTCCTCAGTTTGATAGCTGCTCATCACCGTGCCAAACTCCTTCAGGGAACCAAAGTTATAGGCACAACTGTTGGTCTCCTTTCAGTCGATTAACGTGGTGCAACACATATAGCATGGGACATATATACATGGAATCAGACCAGCACCACATGGTAGAACCAGCAGAAAGGACAGAATAAACCACTGAATGGGCTGTAACATCCCAACAATAAAACCAAACAAGTGTGTGGTGATGATAAGCTAGCTGCAGTACAAATAGCACACTCACAGGGAACCCTTTAAAAAGCGCCCATGAAGTTGCCATTCCACTGGTGGAATGTGTTCCTACTCCCTGAGGCAAAGAGAGACATTTGGTGCCCTACACTAGGGAGATAGCTTCCATTAACAAGTGGGAGAGCCTTTGTTTAGACAGAGCTCTACTTCTAGCTGGATAGCAAAACAGAGAGCGACTGGTCACATAAGCACACATCCTGAGCGCAGTCAATATAGGTATGTAGCACAAACACACCAGACCCAGAGAATGCCACCTCAGAAGCTCAAATTACATAAAGGTACAAGCTGCAGAAATAACCTTTTGGTAAATATGTGCCATTTGGGTGCAATACAACCCTGAGACCCTCAGAAGAGAACTGTATGCATAAGGGGTGTACAAATAAGTCATGAAGGTGATTT